>NC_135716.1:45665392-46265392 GCF_964656455.1 Halichoerus grypus
AGGAGAAAAAAAATGGCCAAGAATAAAAAGGATTTGCCTTGGAAGATAATGTTCTCTTACTGGAAGGGCTTAAATAGACTGCCTACCACTTTATAAAGTAAGGAACTCCTTCCTTTGTAAAGGAATCTATGCATTATATAGGAGATTGAATGAACTGAGATCCCTTCCTCTGGTTATTGGCAGACTAAGCTTGAGCGTAATCATACGCCTGGGAAGCTAGTCTGGACAGGGAGACTAAAGAGGAGTTCCTTCCCCCTTGATATTTTTTGTCCACAAATCCTGGGCTTAGTAAATAGTGAAAGATGAAGAGAGATTTAGGCTTCCCTTTGTTCTTAGAGCTGATCTGAATATCAGACTGTTTCCTACTAATCTAATCCCAAGTATGTAATGATTTACCCAGGTGCCAGGAGCCTGTCCTACCCTCTAAGTTGTATGGTCATTTGAGTGAAACCCTAGAGCTTTAACCACATTGTTAGGGTGGACAGAGGGTGAAGGAGAGAGTGGCTAGGAAGCACTTAGCATCCTCTAGCCCTTTACCCGGGATTGAGCTCTCATTCCAGGATGTCACATTTTTTCTTTAGACTTTTTAGATACTATAAAAAACAAACCCAGAATAACCCTGACTTTGTCATACCCCTTAAGATTTGGCATCCTGGACAGTTGATCCTTTTCTGGGTTGGAGGAATAAAGTGGGGGAAAATGGCTCTCCACGTTGCTATGTTGTGTATTTCTTGTACTCTTTCCTGATGTGTATTTTCTCTCAATCCATCCCTCCTCATCATCCTGATGGAGGCTTGTTAAAAATAGGCTTTTTCAAGAAGGAACTAAATCCAAAGTGTGATTTTACAGGGGTACCCAGATGTATGAATACAGGAGTACTGGGTTTGAAATGAGCAGTAATAGAACAGATTTAATGAGGGCTGCTTTAATCAGATACTTTAGTCATAAGTAGATCTTGCCAATATGGGACTGAAATGAAGATGACAGCTCAGGACTGAAGGTTCAAATCTGGCAGGTATCCACCTAAATATAATGAAGAAACAGAATGGCATGTTCATATAAGGGTGAGATGCTTGGCACATTCACAGAAGAAACAGAAGGAGGTGAAACAAATAGAGCCAGTGGAGTCAAATCCCTTAAAATGCTAGAGAATGATGAGAACAAAGGACATTCAGTAATTCACATATAAAAGAACTATGAGTGGGCAAATGTTACAAGAGGAGAGACAGTGGATGGAGAGAAATAGGAAATGCTGAAGGAGAAGAGTAGTGGGAAAGAGTGTCTTGGAGAATGTGGGCAAGGGTGAGGTGCAGAGCACCAGGACAGGAATGAGATTAAGATAGTAAGAGAAGAGCCTAAAGGAATATGTGGAGAGAGATAAAGGAACAGTGATGTGCTGCCATAAAGAAAGTGAGGGGCACCTGGTGACATCAGACTCTTGGTTTTGGCTCAGGTCATGATCTCAGGGTCCCAGGATCAAGCCCCACGTGGGATTCTAGGCTCAGCATGGAGTCTGCTTGAGATTCTCTCTCCCTTTCCCTCTGCCGCTCCAGCTCATGCCAGCACTCGCATGCTCTCTCTCTCTGTCTCTCTCTCTCTCAAATTAAAAAAAAAAAAGTTTAAAGAAAGTGAATTATATTTGGATGCTTGATGGAAGGTCCTTATGCCAAAAAGTATTGGACTTGGGTTTTATGGTATGATGCTGAAGTAGATAGACCAATGTCCTAGCTCCATGGAAAATTGTAAAATGGTTAACCCATAAATGTCTCTTTCTGGTAAAGTATGCCTAAAAAACTTGTAAATTATTTTTTGGACTTTTAATGTCAAGTTTCAATCCTAAAATTGACTTCTTGACATTCTCACTGTACATTGAGAATTGCAATCCATCTACACACTATTTGTGTTATAATTTTAATTTTTTGTTACACAGTTCTTCATCATATCCATAATCTAAACTTCTAAAGAAGTAACATTTTGTTGTCTTCCCTGCTAATAAGTAATGAGGCAGTTTGTTATAAATCTAGTGCTACTGGCATTAGTCATCTCAGTGCTATTATAATTAAATATGTCGTGTGCCACAGTTGAATTGGAATAGAATTGCAAAAAGCCACTATTGAACTATAAGCAACACAGGTTTCTGTCCCTTCATTATGTAAATCTAGGTTTTGAGACAATGTCTGATCAGCAGGAACTGTCAGGCCACCTGCAATTACCTGCCATAAAGTCTCTCTCCCCCACTAGCAAGAGCCTCTTTCTCTGCAGGTGCTATAATTTCCTCAGGGGGAAATTTATTATCAGGTAAAAAATATCTATATATGTTTAATCACTCAGATATTTCAGAAGAATTTTAAAATAAGATTTTAGTCTTTGTATATTTCTCTTTACTAGTAGCTTCCACAAGCATTAATTGAGTCCCTACTATATGAAAGGCATGATATTATACAATGGGTATAAACTAATACCATGCATTTACATAGTTCTTCAAGGTCATCTGAGAACTCCCATAGATAATCCTCTCCTTTGGGCTTCAAACAATTATGTAAGGAACATAGGAGGGCAGATGAAACTATGTGTGATAGTTGAGGAAGTTGAAATTCATAGATGTTAATCTTTATTCTTTCTTCCTTACCTTATATACTTTCATCAAAATATCAGTAATACTGCCTCATAAACCCATATATTTTAAATCCTGAGGAATTTCAACTATTCATGTAGAAACTTCCTAATATTTCACTTGGGACTCCAATTGTTTATTGAAAATATAAATAAATTATTAGAATAAGAGTAAAGCAATTATCCTAGACAGGAATTTTTTTAAACAATGACTTTCTGTGAGAAAATTTTCCATTCTAATGGAGCATATCATCTTGACAGATTAGAAAATATTTAAAAAAACAGCCTAAAAACGTAATTCTGGATAATGTCTGTAATATGGGAAGGATAATTAGTAAGATTAATTTTACATTGGTTTACTCCTCTCTCACAAAAGCCAATTAATTATTCAAGAGAAATCTCCACAATTTAGATTATGCCATAAGCATTTAAATCTGTCCTGAAATGAGAATCACTGCGTATCCTACTTCTGCCATGATCAGTGAAGGTATTGGCTAGAGTACATGTGAGACCTCTGCACACAGCAGTCTGGGAAGCAGAGAGGTGAGAGAAAAGGCCTTGATAAAGAAAACTGATACCTAAACAAGATGTCACAAATCTAAGAAATCATGTAAAGGCACATTGAAAGCTCTGGTATAATCGAGAATTGATATGAAAGGTCAGCTCTGGTTGGAATGTTTTTCAGGTGAGAGTTTTCATGCTTGCTATGTCAAAGGTAGGTAGGCTGAATGACAGTACTGCCTTGTGAAAGCTGATTATGTGCATTTCTTCTCAACTCCCTGTTTGGTAAGGTTCGATTTTTAGCTTTTAACCACGGTGGGAGTATTTACAGTATAGAAATTGGTAACTTACAAATCAGACTCTTGTCTCCATGCCTGCTACTCTTTTCCCCACAGAGCCAGTTCTTAAACGGAATATTAGTCTAGTACCTCGCTTCAAGGACCTTGTGCTCTGTGAAGCAGATCACAGCCAACATTTTTGGGACTGGGGTTAAGGTTAACGTTCTTATCAGGGGAGTGGGGTAAACTTGGAGAGGTAGGGACTGGTAACAGCCAGCTTGTAAAGGCTTGAGCCAATAAAGTGTTTGCAAGGCAAGAACTTGACAACTACCTCTAGGGTGTGGAGGAGGCTGAAGAATAGTGAACATGTGGGTATTCAGGAGGCATTTCTATAGCGACACTAGTCTGGAACGCACACTCAGTCCAGAACCAATGTTTTAGTTAATGAAGATTTTCTAATATGTTTCCAGTCATTGTCAAGATTAGCTTAGGAAAGAATGGGGCTGAGGTTGTAGGAGATAAACTTCATGGTTGGTTTTGTAGGAGATAAACTTCATGTATTATGCTATGTATTTTATATAGGTTGCTTAAATCATTAAAGTAATCTTTCAAAGGCAGTAGGATTATTCAGATTTTGTTGAGTACAAAGAGCCTCCCAGTGGCAGAAGCCTTCCTCCAAAATCATGCAGCTGGTAAATGGCAAGTTTGATTTGGCATAGTGATCTTTTTGGCATTTTCTTTGCTGTGCCAGATTGCGGTAATGGAATTATGGACCAAGTACCCTTAGTATCCAAAAGATGAACCAGTTCTGATTACTTAGAAGTTTATTCTATAGATGAGAATTTGTTTGTGGAGGATGGCTCCAAGTTGGTAAGGTTGTAGGTGAGAGATAATTAAAGAGAATAATTCTGTGGTGCAGATGACAATTGATGAGATCCTATTAGGGTATCATAGAAAGAATGTTGAGAAAGGGACAGATTCAAAAGATGTACAGGAAATAGGATTAGATTGATTTGAGGGTGATAAAGAAGGGGGTACTCTTCTTTTTTAATTTTTAAATTTATTTTATTATGTTAATCACCATACATTACATCATTAGTTTTTGATGTATTGTTCCATGATTCATTGTTTGCGTATAACACCCAGTGCTCCATTCAGTACGTGCCCTCTTTAATACCCATCACCAGGCTAACCCATCCCCCCATGCCCCTCCCCTCTAGAACCCTCAGTTTGTTTCTCAGAGTCCATAGTCTCTCATGGTTCGTCTCCCCCTCCGATTTATCCCCTTCATTTTTCCCTTCCTGCTATCTTCTTCTTCTTCTTCTTTTTTTTTTTTTTAACATACAATGTATTATTTGTTTCAGAGGTACAGGTCTGTGATTCAACAGTCTTACACAATTCACAGCGCTCACCACAGCACATACCCTCCCCAATGTCTATCACCCAGCCATCCCATCCCTTTCACCCCCCACCACTCCAGCAACCCTCAGTTTGTTTCCTGAGACTAAGAATTCCTCATATCAGTGAGATCATATGATACTTGTCTTTCTCTGATTGACTTATTTCGCTCAGCATAATACCCTCCAGTTCCATCCACGTCGTTGCAAATGGCAAGATTTCATTCCTTTTGATGGCTGCATAATATTCCATTGTATATATATACCACATCTTCTCTATCCATTCATTTGTCGATTGACATCTTGGCTCTTTCCATAGTTTGGCTTTGTGGACATTGCTGCTATAAAAGGGGTACTCTTCTAATGACTTTGATTATACACATGAAACTTCCTATTGAAATATATGATCAGTATTTATCAACAGTATTTAAATTTTCTATAGATATTTACAATCATTTTATGTTCAATTTCTTGTTTCCCTTTTGAAAGAATTTCTTGGACATGTGCTTTTTGAACACTCTGCCAATGTCTTAAATTAAATGAGGGTCATTCTATAATCTCTTGATCACCTTTGCCCCTCACAGCTTCTCTCCTCTCCCCTTCCCTTTTCTTATCAAGTCCAAATCCTGTTCTTAGTGACAGTTTTGTGCCGACCTCACTTTATACTTCCCACTTTACAAAATTAAAACAAACAAACAAAAATAGGCCTGTCCCTCTTGGTTTTGTTTTACTGAGTGTTTTCTCTCTAGTACAGAGTAAATATACATGCATTGTTATATTTAGTACTTAGGATAACAAAATATTTATCAAACTCTTCCTGTGTGACCCCTTAGATACTATTACCCGCTTTACAGAATTTAAACCAAGGCATGGAATGTTTAGCACAGTAATGTGCCCAGAGCCACATAGCTAGTAAGTGGTGAAATGAAAATCAAACCTGGGTTTCTTTGACTTCAGGCTTAAACTTTTAACCACCATGCATGTGTGTTATCTTCTACTTTCCTACAGTGGGCTTGAGCAGGTGTTCTGTAGATGTGGCATTTAGAGTCTACACTCTAAGTGTTTATCTAATAGATAACTGAGACATACATGAGACTCTGGATTTTTCTCTTAATTGCCAGAACAGATTAAGACACACTGCTTTAAATAATTATATGACTTTTATCATTCTAACTATATTTTTATAGAATTTTTTGCTTGGAACTGCTAAGTTAGATTTCTTTTTTTCAACTTTTTCCGTTAATACTATTAGAGTTATTTTTAAAATTGATCTATGAAGAGAATAATTCAGGAGTCATAAATCTGTTTTTGCACCATCATTTTCACATGCGCATCAGAGACAATCTGTTCAAATGTGCATTGCTAGTTTTCATTAATTTTTTTTTTTAATTTATGGTCTTTATCTGGGTGTAATTTTGTGCAATGCCCTGTGAAGAGTGGGCTTTAAAAAAAATTATCAGAGAAATTAAAAATAATAAACTTAGAGAACAAAGCCATAAGGAAAGTCATGCTTGTTTAGAATGTCTGCAGTGATTATATTTTACTTTTTATTGTCAAGCGCAGCTCTAACATCATAGCAGCTTTATTAGTAGTCATCATTGGGCTTCTGAAAAGTAAAATGGCATTTAAGTGTGGGGATTAATGTTGCTAGAGAGAGAAGATTCCAAGTGCTTTGTGAATCCTACAGTAACTTATCTATATAAATCTTGTTTTCCTCCATAGAAATACTACAGGTATTAAGCTGAGGTTTAATAAACATTACAATCAAATTATTGATTCCTTTCTCCTATTCAAAATCTTAGTTTTCTCTCCTAACAGGTTACGTATATATCATATGTATTCATTGCCAAATATATCTGTATATCTAGCTATATATAAAGATATGTATCACTAAATAAATATGTAAAATACATAATGTAATATGTATGTATGTATGCATTTTTTAAAAGATTTTATTTACTTGACAGAGAGAGAGCATGAGTGGGGTGAAGGGCAGAGGGAGAAGCAGATTCCCCGCTGAGCAGGGAGCCCGATGTGGGGCTCGATCCCAGGACTCCTGGATCGTGACCTGAGCCGAAGGCAGACACTTAACCATCTGAGCCACCCAGGCACCCCTATGTATGCATTTTTAATGACTGTGTTCAATTACCATCTGTATAAATGACAATAGCAGAAAGCTGCCTATCCCGGGTCAGTACTAAAATGAGCAATTAGCTTTAGATTGATTTTCTTAGCAGGAAGAGATACAATGAGAGAGACTTCTGCATGGACTGTTGTTTAAAACTCAGTGAAACCCTGGATCTAGAAATAGCTGCCCATTTCATTGGGGTGTCACAATTGATTAGTGAAATCAGTAAACACGGGAAATAGAAATTTGCCTGCAGTCACCATTTTTAGTCTTTCAATACATTTTTCTCTAAAATTTTAATATCTGAGACCAAAAATTCAAAACCAAAGAAACTATGTTCATAAAATATGTAACTCTTGAGAATAATTCTGCCTACTTCATTTTGTACTTTTAAAGAGATTTTTTTTTTTGCCCCCAAAATCCTGCTTGCTAAAGCACAAATGAAGAGTCTCATCTTTCATAGATAATGCATATACAGTACTATATATAGTTCTAGCTATATTGCAATATCTTTTAATTCAAAAGATTTTAAATTGCCTGCTATCTTTCAATGAGTACTCTTTTGGTACATTTCCCATTCTGATCCTGTTAAAACAGCTTGCTAGTTGCCAGAATTTTTGCCAAGCGTCAGCATGTTGTTATCGTGTTTCTCTTTGTGTAGCCATCTTTCCTCTAATCAACTTATTGCTAAAACACTTCATACGCATACCCAAATTAATTCAAGTCCAGGCCTATGTTAGTTAGGATCCTATCATATAAAAGCCAAAGAGTAGCAGAGCTAGGTATGATTTGCTCCTTGCTAAATAATTAGACATGTCAACGATTTAAGACCTAACTATTGGAAGAAGGCTGTCTTAATGAATGAGTCTATTATTTTAAGAAGATTTAGCAATTATGCATTTTTCTCATATTGATTTCCACTAAATTCTATCTTGAAATTAATGAGATTGATAATAAGACCTTTCATTCAGTTCTCTGACAATAGATTTAATGAATAAATTGGCTGCATGCATAGCCCCACATCCAGCTTCATTTTGCAATAAATAGCATAATATAATAGAAGACATAATAATTTCGGTAAAAAAAAACAGAGGTGTGGCTGAGCTCAGAAATATGTTAATCAAAGATGAAAGAAAGGGAAAGCATGGTATGCTACAGATTGGTTTATGTCATTTTTATATTATTTAGAATTACTCTTTGGAGTATAATTTCTTATTTTATGTAGTTGAAGTACATTTACCTATTACTATGGACTGACATCCAAGAATGGGTCCTTAAAGAAAAATGCTGCAATAAGATGAGTAAGATCAAAAATGTGGACACATGAGATGTAGGTATGACACATTAGACCAGAAACTGCCACTTTGAGCTACTTGAGAAAATATATGCACAGTATTAATTTCCATGAACAGTTGAAAACTGAAGGTGACTTATTTTCCTGACTTAGTTCCATCTACTAAAAACTAATTGATTTCTAGTCCTTGGATGCATTGCTAAAAAGCTTCAATTTATAGTATATATATCTCATTAGAATTTCAGATTGAGACTGTCCTATAGTCCACCTTCTCTCTTTGGGAAAATTAACTCATTCAATTATAAGACCAATGAGTTTAAATAAATCTCAGTCTTTATAATCTCCATATGTTTTTTTTAATCCAATTCAAGGACAGCATTTAATATTTTCTAAATAATAGCTTTAGTGAGGTACATTTCACATACCATAAGACTCACTTTTTACCAGTGTACAATTTAGTAATTTTTAGTATATTCATAAAGTTGTACAACCATCACCTCTAATTTCAGAACATTTTCATTACCCCAAAAAGAAACCTAGTACATTTTAGCAGACACCTGCATTCACATCTCCCCCCAGCCCCTGTCAACCACTAATCTATTTTTGTCTCTACGGATTTGCCTAATATGGACATATTACATAAATAAAATTACCCAATACATGGTTTTTTGTGGCTTTTTTTTCCACTTAATGTTTTCAAGGTTGTAGAATGACTCAGCACTTCACTCCTTTTTTTATTGCTCAATCGTATTCCATTGTATATATATGCCACATTTTATTATTTTTTGTTTTTTAAATTCCAGTTAACATACAGTATAATATTTCAGGTGTATAATACAGTGATTTTACAATTCCATACAACACCTGGTGCTCATCCCAGTGTACTCCTTAATCCCCATCACCTATTTTACACATCCCCTCACCCACCTCTCCTCTGGTAACCATCAGTTTGTTCTCTATAGAGTCTGTTTCTTAGTTTGCCTCCTTCTCTCCTTTCTCTCCCTTTGCTTGTTTTGTTTCTTAAGTTCCACATATAAGTGAAATCATATGGTATTTCTTTCTCTGACTTATTTCACTTAGCATAATACTCTAACTCCCTCCATGTCATTACAAAAGGCAAGAGTTCATTCTTTTTGATGGCTGAGTAATATTCCATTGTGTATGTATGTATGTATGTAGTATGTGTATATATATATATATACATCATTTTTATTCATCAGTCAATGGACATTTGGGCTCTTTCCATAATTTGACAATTGTTGATAATGCTGCTATAAACATCAGGGTGCATGTGTCCCTTTGAATCAGTATTTTTATATCCTTTGGGTAAATATATAGTAGTGCAATTGTTGGGTCATAGGTAGTTCTATTTTTAACTTTTTTGAGGAACCCCCATACTGCTTTCCAGAATGGCTGTACCAGTTTGCATTCCCACCAACAGTGTAAGAGGGTTCCCTATTGTCCACATCCTCACCACCAGCTGTTGTTTCCTTTGTTGTTGATTTTAGCCATTCTGACAGGAGTGAGGTGATCTCTCATTGTAGTTTTGATGTGCATTTCCCTGATGATCAGTGATGTTGAGCATCTTTTCATGTGTCTGTCAGCCATCTGGATGTCTTCTTTGGAAAAATGTCCATTCATGTCTTCTGCCCATTTTTTTATTGGATTATCTAATTATGTAGTATTGAGTTATATCATAAGTTCTTTATATATTTGGGATACTAATGCTTTTTCTGATATGTCATTTGCAAATATCTTCTCTCATTCCACAGGCTGTCTTTTGTTGATGGTTTCCTTTGCTGTGCAGAAGCTTTTCATTTTGATGAAGTCCCAATAGTTTATTTTTGCTTTTGTTTCCCTTGCCTCAGAAGATCTATGTAGTAAGAAGTTGCTGTGGCCAATGTCAGGGAGGTTACTGCCTCTATTCTCCTCTACGATTTTGATGGTTTCAAGACTCACATTTAGGTCTTTCATCCATTTTGAATTTATTTTTGTGTATGGTGTAACAAAGGAGTCCAGTTTCATTCCTCTGCATGTTGCTGTCTAGTTTTCCCAACAGCATTTGTTGAAGAGACTGTGTTTTTTTCCATTGGATATTCTCTCCCCTTTGTCAAATATTAATTGACCATACAGTTTCCACATTTTGATGCCTTGTACATAGCAGTTTCTTAAATATTTCTTGAAGGCATAAGTGACAAAATAAATATTTTCCACTCTGAAAGAACTTTGCACTTATTATGGAAAATGGGACAAGAGAATAAATAGCCATAATAAAATTAAGAGCAAGACCACTGTCAGAAGATGTGCAAACAAAATGCTATCAATGGGTGAAGTCGGGAGAGGGTGTAGCCATAACACACCTGGTTGAAAGAGTGAGACATGGAAGTATCATTCTTGTGATTATTTTATACATGGATTATACACTTTTAATGTAGTTCAAAATTATTCTGTCAAAATACCTGTTTTTCCTAAAAAATTATCCAGTATATGGTAAAAGGGAAGAAAATTCTTTTCACAGAAAAAATTCAATTGTAGGCACCACAAATTTACTAGGGAACTCTAGCCTTCTTACCCAAAGTATCTGTACTGCCTTCTGTGTTGCTTCTTTCTGGGTTCAGGTGTGCTTGCTACAAGACTGGGGTTGGGTAAGACATAGGTTTCACTTTTATTTCAGATTCTAGACTTCCTCCCTTTCCTCACCCAGAAGCCACAGTACATGGGCCCAGCTGAATCATCCATACTTTGGGTCAGTACAGTTTTCTACAGTCAGCCTCCTTGGATTATTCAGAAATTTGTATTTTGATTCTGCCATTTGTGGCTTGGGGGCACGTCAGACCTTAAAAATCATGTGTTCTTCCTGCATTCTTTCTATAATATAAAGAGTTCAGGACGGAAACTCAGTGAAGGGGAAACAAAGCAGCTCTGGTGACATAATTAAACAAGAGATTTCATAATGGCCTTTAAAGTCAAATGATCTGGGGTCAAATGAATTTGACTTTGCTATTTAATATATGTGGATGCTACATGAATTCCTTACATGTAAGATGTACTTCTTATAACCTTGAGAGGTATATATTTCAACCCCCTTTAACCAATGTATTTGAAACTCAGAAGTAAAGTAACATGCCCAATTTTGTACAGCTCCTGAGGATACAACAAGGGGAAGTTAAAAAAATGTCTTGTAAAACCATATTGGCTTTGCCATTAAGGCAAAACTTATCACTTTCCTTTTGTATAACAAAATATAGCCTACACAGGACCTTAGTACATTATTGATTCAGGGTATTGGTTATGGCATCTGAGATTTCTGATTTCTACTGTTTGTGCAGAAAAAAAGAAACATTTAGTCAGTAAATAATATTAATAATCTAAAAGCTGTGATCATTAAATATATTTATTTCTATTAAACATATGAGCTACACAAGATATTTTACTTTATAACGTTTAAATAATTAGCATATATTTCATTTTCATGTAATGAGGAAAACTATGCTATAACATTTTATCAAAGCAAATTCCTCATTTTTTAATTAAGTGCTTGGTAATATTTATACCAATATTCAGAATGTTTCTATTATAATTCACATGCTATACTATGATGTTTTATAATGGGAAGGTTGCCTTTCTTTTTTTTTTTTTTACTGTTCAAATATTCTGAGATTAATGATACTTAAAGTGATAGTGAAGTTATCCTATTAACAGAAATCAAATGTAGTTAAGGTAAATATTCACATCTTCAACTGCCTGTAACTCTTGGAGATGGTAGAAGAGCAATTTTATATACAGGGATGTTAGAGATCTTATTCTGCTACTACTGTCAGAGGTAAGGAAAATGGCAGTATGGTCTTCCCATGGTACAAGAAGAAAGATCCTTCAGTAGGCATTTGAGGATGGTATTTAATGTGGGGAGGCAATGTGTGATGGTTAAAGTAATACTCTATTCATCTGGGAATCTCATGTGACAACCAACCATATAGAAACACTGTTCAAAGTAGTTCAAGAAATGGTTAAACCAAAAAATATTTTCTCAAAGTGAAGTAATTCCTTGAGGTAGAAAAAAATAGAGACTTAGGAACCTGAGAAACTTACTTTTGAATTACTAGTGTTGTGACTTTGGACAAGTGACTTACCCTGTTATCTCCTCATCTCTAATATGGTTTTAGAGTGAGTTTTGCAGTAAGAAGAAATAAACTGTGTAAAGCCCCTAGCTCAGTGACTGACATGCAAAGGACAATTAGGGAATGGCAGGTATTAGCAAAGTCCAAATACTTTCATCTACCACCTGTGATTGAGCAGTAGGGAGCTTTTGTGAGATTATTTTTTATGTAATGCTGTTAGCTTGTTTCCTGCTGCAGAGTATGGGCAGGGCTTTGTTGGGCCAGCCCACTCAATAAAAATAAAGCAAAGGTGTATTTTTCAGTAGTTTTGCAAGGATATTCTAGTTTAATATTAGGCTAATGTCACAAAAGGCAAGGGCTTTTTTTTTTGTTTACTCTTGATTTTTGTGTTTTTTTTGTGAGGGCAATATTGACCCTACCTCTGAATTTAGAACCTACCTCTGAAAAGAAAGTGGCATTAGAGACCTGGTACACTCTCTTGTGTTCTTATCCATTAGATTTATTGTTATTTTTTTATGGGTGGGTGGAGATTATTTATTAGTTTTATTGCTTTTCTTTTAGAAATGGTACCTCAATTAAAAAAGATAAGTCCTAACTGGCTGAAGCAAAAAAAAATAAATAATTGGCTTGGGTAACTGAAAAGTCTTGATGTTGAGCTGGCTTATTTTATGCCTTGATGTGAGACTCACATTGCAACTCTCAGACTCAGTCTGTATTTCCAATCTTAAGTCCTCCTTCCTCTGGATCAAGGGTTCCATAACCATTGGTAGTAGTTTACGTATAGTTTCTGTTCCTTTGTTTAGATTTCCTGAGATACTCATTCTCTGAATTGTTATCTATCCATAGGGAGAGGTCAGTTAAATTCATTACTAGTTGGAGCATAGACAGCATTAAATTCTGAGTTAGAATGTTGCCATAAAAGTGTCATTGGAAAGAATAAGAAAGCACTTCTGTGAATTCTGGAATAATTTCTCTAGTTTGTCTTTTACTTTACTGATTAAATTTTCTGCAGTGCCTCAGGCAGATTTTAGTTTTATTCTGTAGTTTTTTCAAAAGCTTTGCTTAGTTGATTTCATTTCTTCCATCTCAACTTGTACTTCTGTTAGATTTTCATCACACATTTTACTTTTCATTTCTTAGGTTTAGTTTTTAATTGTATTGAATCTACAAAGAAGACAATTTCCAGAATTTTTATCTGCTTTCTGTAGGAAGTTATTGTCAGTATTAGGCTTTCCCTTAGCATATTCAGAAAATTATTCCATTTTTGTTGTGCTTCAGAATCTTTTCATGACCCCATGATGTTGTCTCTTCCCTTAGTTGATCTGTCTTCAAATGGTGCATAAAATTCTATTGCCCTTCTTGTCTAGTATTTAGAGAAATTCTTTTCTGATATTTTCTGGATGATAAAAACATTCGTTTATTAAATCAACATACTATTATTGAATGGACAACTAAGAAATTTAAAAAATGCTGCCAATTAACTAGCATACTATTTTCCTATTACTTACAGTATTCCTCTAGTTAAACTGCTATAGAGAGTCAAGATTTTTTTTAAAGCCATATAGTACAATTTGTAAACTCCAAAGGAAAAGGATAGATAAGTACATAAGGCATTCCAAAAACTCCTTCACATTCAGTCATTCTCTGAATCAGTGTCATTTGTATCTATTTTTCTCTACATTTCACACTCTATGCTCTAAAGAGAGTTGGTGATGCAGCATTTATTTAAAAACCATTCACTATTGTCGTAGAAAATGTTTTTCCAAATAGCTGACACCTATTCTGTAAGTTTTGATGCTAGTATTTTCCTGCTCTTACCAGGTGTTGGTGGAAAGTTTTCAGACATAAGTATGAATACATATACATGGATACTCCCTCACCAAATGCCCTAATGGTAGGAAGGCTGAAAAGTTGAGGAGATCCAGAATGGCTCCAGGAATAACCACCAGGTTCACACATTGATAAGTAATTTACACCAGGAGTGTCTCCATGCAAACAAAGATTGTAAAATGCCATAGATTGTAGGATGAGTTCTGAATTTCACATATGGAGTTTAAATGTGTACATCTTGGAATTGATGAAATGTTTTATTATCCTATTAATATAAAGATACCTAACCAGTCTTAGAGTTAGTTCTACTTAGGAAGATAAGAGACATGTTTACTATCTTCCATTAAATTCAACTGTAATCTCTTCCCTACCACTAACCTGTATAGTCTTTAGTTTCATAGTGAATTAAGGGCTTCACTTGGTTATATTCCCTCCTTATATTAATAATGTGGAAAAGAAGACCTCTCCATGCAGCCAGAGATGAGTATAGTAATCTATACACTCAGCTACTGGGACCAACTTTTCTTTGCCTCCTAAGTACTCGCCTCATGTGATTTGCCTCATGTTAGACCTCTTCCTCCTTTCATTCAAAATTTCATCTTGTACCTTCTCATGCTTATTTCATAATTTAAACTAAATCCCATAGTAAATTATTGGGTTTAAAAAGAAACTACTTAAAGATAGGAAAATAAAAGAGACCAAAGAAGTCATTTTGCTTATCCATTCTCATTGTTCTAAAGAAATTTCCAGCTCAGAATGGATTTGAAATAATGGAATAAAAGCATATTTCATCACCAGTTTTATGCCACTTTATAATGTACGTGCACATGCCTTTTCTTTTCCTCAATGAAAATGTTTTTAGGGTGCCTGGGTGGCTCAGTTGGTTAAATGTCTGCCTTCAGCTCAGGTCATGATCTTGGGGTCCTGGGAATGAGCCCCCCCACATCTGGCTCCCTGCTCAATGGGGAGTCTGCTTCTCCCTCTCCCTCTGCCCCTCCCCCCCAACTCATGCTCACACACTCTCTAATAAAATCTTTAAAAAAAAGAGTGTTTTTGAATAATTGCTTTTCATTAATGTCATCAATCAAAACATCTAAATATGTCAGATGCTCTGCTATTCACACATGAATCTGCTTGTAAATTCAACAATCATTCCACATATTTCTGGCAGGTGGTTTATGTGTATGAAGAGACTTTAGATCAGGCTCGCTTCAAGTAGAGCCATTTGTTTTCTTCTCCATTTTTCTGTTAGCTTTGTTTACATAACATAATATGCAATTATCTAAATGCAAAGAGATATTATATCTAATAAGAAATATATTTTCCTTTCAGCATCCTCTGACTAGCAATTTCTGTAATTATGCTGAGAATCAGAGAGGGCAGAGTGATACTAGAAGTGGGGTAAGTTTGATGCTTTATCCACTGATTACTGTATCAAATTCATAGGGTCACCACCTGCAGAATATTTTCTTCAAATACTAAGTATGACTCTAGTGACTGTAGAGCTTGAACTTTTTGTCATTAATGGCCATGTTTCTTTTTATTTAGAGGTTACCAAAAAGAATACCTAATTTTGCTGTTAGCAATGCATACACTCTTTAGAGAATTCTTTGGTAGCTGGTCTAAGGAATACGTTTGTCCTTTTAAAAGGAAATTGGTTAATTCAGGGAGAAGAAAAACCTTCATCTGACACCAAGGAAACATGGGTGTACCACTGGTTTACTACAGGACTTTCGGCAGTTACTGCCCCTCTCTGAACAAAATTGTTCCTGTTTGCAAAATGGAAGCAATAATATTTACCTCCAAATTCACCTTAGAATGAGAGCTTCATGAGAGTAGGATCTTTGTCAGCTTTGTATACTGATTAACCAAGTACCTAGAATTACCCATCTGATGATCATAAATTAGTCAATAAAGAATGAACTTTGAGACATAGAGGAATTGTGATTATGAAGTATCTTGTGTATAGTAAGTACTTAACTAGGATGACCAACTATGTCAATTGCTTGGGACCATCCTGGTTTTAGCACTAGAAGTCATGCATTCCCAGGAAACTTCTGTCTTTGGCAAATTAGAGTGGTGGTTCACCCTGTTCCCTCAGTATAAGCTGGGGGTTATGAAGACTGCAAAGGTGAGTGAGACATCATCTAAGCGACCCAATACTTTATAGTCTAGTCAAGAAAACAGATGTAGAAACGTGAGTTATAATCTAACAAGGAAGCGTTTTAAGAAATTTGAAAGAAGTACTGTGGAAGACCAGAGAAAAGGATAACTAATGTGGTCTAAGGTTGTTGAGAATTCTACAGAGAGTGTGACATTGGGCTGCTGCTTGAGTAGGAGCAGGGTCTGGTGATTAGTTGGTGCTCAGTTTTATCTCCTCCAGGCACAGTTATGTTAGAGATGCTTTGCCTTTAACATGTCTAGCTGTTTCAATTAGATCACAGTACCCATAATACCCATCTCATGTGAAACATGACAAAGAAGAGGGAAAGTATAGGAAAGTGATTTAACTGCTTTTTGTCTTCTCCATCACACTCAGCAAAATACTTTTTAGAGCAAATCAGCCTACAGTATTTCCTTCAAACACTTAGTTGGATAGAGACAGTAGTAGTGGATTTCAAACACATTGTTACCACTAAATAAAAAGGTAACTTTCTATTGCAGTGGTTTTTATGTTGGTTAAAATCAGCAACACTATTAAAGTCTTAATATATTGCCAATTTGCATGTATAATGGAGTGAGATTTAGGTTTTGAATAAAAATGATAAAAAGAGAAGGAATAGTGGAAGATGATGGCTATGTTGAGTTGACAGACAAAATAAAAAATGTAGAATGCAATGTAATATTTAAATGTGTATTTCTCACACATGTGAATCAGTGCAATTCTTTTCAGCAGTTTCTTAGCTCCAGTCCCTTTTTGGATCATTTCTCTACTGAAGAGGTTTTAATGAGTGACCTACTTTGGGATTTCTTTCATTTTAAAAAAAAATTATTTGCTGATGCTTTTTACAAATATCCCACATGGTTAATATCAGACTGCAGTAGGAACCTGAGGGAGCATATGTGACCCAGAAAACTTTTATATCAAGTCTGTTTAGAAATGATAGGCTGCAATGCCCAGTCTCTTAGCTCCAATGGACTTTGCAAATAAAACGAAGGAATGAGGCTCTGAATATAACGCCCAGAATTGCCGTGGAGGGAACAAGAATCCTTATAAACATTACTGAATTAGTTATCAGGAAATCTTGTATCAGACTTCCCTTCCATATATATTTTTTCCATATATGTATTTTATATATATATATATATATTTAAATATATATATATATTTTATATTTAAACATATGTATATATTTAATTTAGTTTTTTGGCTTATCTGAAGTGTATCCACAGTGAGGTAATACTGAGTTCATCAATTATTTTTAGGCTTTTAAAGTCTTATGGGTGCTTATTTTATAATTAAATGACAAGAAGTAATTTGGAGCAATACAAGGATCCAAACATAGGGATTCTTATTACCTTTCCTCTTAGCCATGCAGCAACTTCCTTCCTCAAAATACATCTGAAGAAGAGAAAGTTAAAGCACATTAAAATAGGAAAAATATTCAACATGCAAATGACATTATTTTGAAAGTAACACAACTATAAAGACCATATTTCACATACACACATTTTTTTTTCTTTTTGGAGTTTTTGGTGTAAACTGTCTGAAAAGGAGATATGCTTTATATCATTGCCATCAGTGGCTAAGGGGGTAGCTTGGGCTCCCTGTCTCTGATAACAGTGATAAAAATAACTCTCCTATAAAGAAAAATCCTGTAGGTTTGCAAGGAATCAGCAAAAGAATTTTAAAATTTACAGCCTTGGGGTTCAGAGAAATTATTTTGCAGGAGATAAGAAAGAAAGGTAGTGAGCTCTGGGGTCTACTTCCTCTTTCTCCTCTCCCCTCTAATGTTTCAAACAACATTTAGTAAGGCCACAGTAAGTGTAAACAATTATAAGGTACACAAAGATCAGTAAGTCAGTTTTAGAAAACATAGAAGATACTGAGAAGCCAGCCAACTTCCCCTCAGGGTCTCATGGGTAAGAGTTTGGAATCTGAATGAAGTGGAACAAACCCTAGAGAAAATAATCAAACTGGAGAATTGGGACATTAGTCCAAATCCTTCATAAAGCAAACACCAAGATGGGATTAAAACGCAACCCATTTACCACTGGAAACACCCGTTAGAGAAAATGGGGAAGGAGTCAGAAGAAACCAAAAAAAAAAAACAAAAAACCGATTACAGTGTAGGTTTGATTCTGAGTGAAAGAAGGAAGGATAAGGGGGTAAGAAGGGAAAGGGAGGTAGGTTAAGTAGAACCTGTATAGTTCCAAGGACAATTTGTCAAGGTCTTTGGGAATGTGCGTGAGCCAAGGGTGAAGGTGTTCCTGGAGCCTAAGTTGGCCGTCACGGTTGTCTAGCTTCTGCCAGGACTGAGCATGCCTTACTATCCCTGCTGTGCTCATTAACTGGCTGGGAGAAGCCTCTGGGAAATGTAGCCTCAGCATGAAATTAGTGATGGATTTTTGAGAATAAAACAGCTGGAGTCATTGGTCAGTTATGCTCCCTGCACTTGGAGACCTGAAAGATGCATTCTCATGCCAATATACCAGCCTCGGCATCAAAAACAAAACAAAACAAAACAAAAAAACCTCGGGGCGCCTGGGTGGCTCAGTCGTTAAGCGTCTGCCTTCGGCTCAGGTCATGATCCCGGGGTCCTGGGATCGAGCCCCGCATCGGGCTCCCCGCTCTGCGGGAAGCCTGCTTCTCCCTCTCCCACTCCCCTTGCTTGTGTTCCCTCTCTGGCTGTCTCTCTGTCAAATAAATTTAAAAAAAAAAAAAAAAAAAAAAAACCCATCTTACAGGTTAGAGGAAAAAATTAATTTTATTTCTAAGAGGAATGAAAACCTAGTCTTGATCTAGACATACTTCCTCTCTTCCTTTCTTTTATTCTTCCTTAAAAATATTGACTAAGCACCACTCTGACAGGTTCTATATTAAATGCTTTGCTAATGTAGGGATTCAAGCTGGTACCATATGTAGAGTTGTCTAGGTGATAATGGTTTGGACAGTTGATAAGTGTCACAATGATTGTCTACTATTTGAAACAGTTCAAATGTTGCTTTTAGGCATATGAGAAAATTACTATGTTTAAATCCCTCTAAAGAAGAACGGCTAGAAATGGCTGGACAGGAAATCATGGACCTGGCCAGATGACTTGTGGTTGAATATATTCTAAATCGCTCAATCACAAAACCAAGACAATAGTCTAATGCAGCAGATCTCAAACTTTTTGGGTTTAGAACACCCTTACACTCTATTTACATGTGTTATATCTATTGATATTTACCATGCTACAGATTAAAACAAAGTTTTACAACACAAAAATATACAAGCACACATTTCATTGGCCACCAGAATATAAAACATAGAAGATACTGAAACATGTCAGAGCAATGATGTCATCACAGGTCCTGTAGCCACTTTAACCCCATTGCACACTCAGGAAATAGAGTGCAAAAGGCAAATAATACATTAACATTTTTATGGACCTGAAAAGGTCTTAGGGCTCCCCAGTGGTCCCTAGACTTCAGAGAACTGCTTGTCTAATTTTATAGACTGACCACAAAATACTGCTGGGATTTAGGAGATTACAGGTCATTGGGTATGTATGTGCCAAGTAGTTCATGCCTGTGGACAGCAGATACTAGACTTAAGGCAGGCCCTGCTTTGGTGAGACTGGGGTTCCTGATGTAATAACTGTTTCACTCATGTTGGGACAAGGAATTGTTTGGGGTTAAGTCTATAGATGTACACTTACCAACACCTACACTTGAGGGATGACAGGCCAAGGAATTAGAACTATCAATGATAGACTTTTCCAACTGTACTTCTCTACTGGAAGCAAATAAGGGGAATATCCAAGGGAATTTCACATAGACTGGGCACCTATCTATAGGTGGTGAGTAGGGCAAAATCATGCAGATTCAGATATTTCTTGGGAATATTGTTTGTTGAATGGATAAATAAATAAACTTCACAGAAGGATAAATGAGTGGATAATTTCAAGAAATATATATAAAGATAATATGTAAGAGAAAAGAATCAATGCTTATATTTTTTCCCTTAGTATTGATCTCATCAACTCGCCACAGGCTTTATCCTTACTTTTAATCATTGCTTTGAATATCACGATGTAGTTGATATCCCAACTTAAATATTTTGTGAATAAGGGAGTTGCAGATCATACAACAGTGTCTTTTATAGGGTTTTATAGACCAAGGCAGGGAAAAGGAAGTCTTTTTTTTTTTTTTTTTTCCAGACTGTCTTGTTTCAGAAGCCTAGAACCAGATACAAAAAGCCATAAATTTTATGATTCCATCTATATGAAACTTCCAGAATATGTAAATTCATAGAAACAGAAGGCATAGTGGTTGCCAGGGGTTTAGAGGAGAGGAGAATGGAAAGTGACTGCTTAATGGGTTTCCTTTTGGAGTGATGAAAGTGTTTTGAAGCTAGATAGTATGGTGATGATTGCACAACACTGTGAATGTACTAAAATACCACTGAATTGTATACTTCAAAATGGTGAGTGGTTAATTTTATGTTATGTGAATTTAACCGCAATTACAAAAATTATAGGGCCCAAAGTTCAGAGTGCTTTGCAGGGCTATTAGGCAATGGTTCAAGTTTTGGGTGGTTGGGAACTACCCTTGTATTACAATTACTGCCTCATTTGTTGCTTTATTCAACACATATAAGCAGGTGCTCTGAGCTGTGCACTGTGCTGTCTTTTCAGAAGAATGCATAAACCGGACAGATAGGGTCCTTACCCTCTTGCAACTTATAGCCCAATCAGAGATCTATACATTAACTTACTTTAACATAATGCTACTTTAAAAAATAGATGTAAAGGTGTCACTTTTGGAGAAGGTGCTCTGATAAATTCTGATTAGTTATTATTTGTACCAATCCTGTCAGAGAGTTAAATACATTTTTCCTTTGTAAGTACAGAATTCTCCTTAATCTTTATTTAAATTAAGAAGCTTGGGGCACCTGGGTGACTCATTTGTTAAGCATCTGCCTTCGGCTCAGGTCATGATCCCAGAGTCCTGGGATCGAGCCCTGCATCGGGCTCCCTGCTCCGTGGGAAGCCTGTTTCCCATCTCCCCCTGCTTGTATTCCTTCTCTTGTTGTGTCTCTCTCTGTCAAATAAATAAATAAAATCTTTAAAAATAAAGAAAGAAACTTAAAGCCAAATATCTCAAATATCGTATTTTAATTCAATTTCTCTCGCTCCTGAACTTATTTTCATGCATGAATTTAAAAAAATTGATTATTCCCCCTTCCCAAATCTGCAGAATCAGTAGATTACCTTGTACAATCTGAAATGCATAGCCATAGATGTAATTCCAATTTTTTTTTTTATTATTTAAACTGTTCGGCAAAAAAGTGTTGGAATTGTAAAAGAATGAAATTCAACATGGATTTATTAAGCATATATTAAGTGACAGATACAGCACTAAGCCCTATGACCGAGATTCAAAGAAAAAGATTTAATTCTATACTAGATGATTTTACAGTCGTATAGTCAAGTAGGGAAAATCTGATAACCACAAAGATGACTATAATAGGAAATGAAGGAAACAGAATATCTTAAGCAATATGCAAGCCTGAAATAAAGGCTGGAAAGAAACACTCATTCAGTGATCTAATGACAGATTTCACTGAATCTTGGTGGCTAGTAATAGAATTTTGGGAGGAGATTTAGCATGAGAGAGAGGCTGTTACATCAATAGAGAACACAGTGAGTAAGTGCAGTGAAGAGAATCCTGAAGGTATGTATAGGGAATAAGGAGTATTTCAAAAGGCTGCTGTAGTGTGTTTGAAATGTCAGTAATACATATCCTTCTTAATGATTGTGCCTTATTTTCCATATTTTCCATATTTGCATATGTATATTTGCAATGTTTGTATGTTATTTTTTAAAACTACTTTTAATATTTTTTAGTATACCATACAGTTTTCTATTTTTCCTCTACAGTTTTCTTTTTTTTTTAACTTATTTAAGTTTAACATACATTTAATCTGAAACAAAATTAGTTTCAGATGTAGAATTCAGTTATTCGTCTGTTGCACGTAACACCCAGTGCTCATTACATCACGTGCCCTCCTTAATGCCCATCACCCAGTTATCCCATCCCCCCACTCACCTCCCAAGTACATTTGCATTTGAAAAATACTTCTCCTGATTTTAAATTCCCATGAATAGAATATAATTATAAAATTTAACATAATTAAAAGAAACAATGTTATTCAATTTGAAATAGTAAATTTAACAATAAATAACTAATGATCTGAAAATAATTACAAAATCTCACTGATTTATAAAAATGCATATATGAACTCTAATTCTGCATGAGAAGAAATAGAATCTTTTATGGTTAGTTGAAACAAGGTGTTTCATAATGCTTAGTTTGAAATTAAGATGAAAGTTCTATATCAATAAAATGGTTCAACAGCTAGTTGAAAAGGGCAAAACATTTTAATTAGTTTTCCTAAGAGCCTGGGATCCTGACTATTGATTTACACTGAAATCATTTATTGAGCACATTTTCCAAAAATGTCATCTTTTCAGTGGTTTTTATAAGCTGATATGTTTGGCAAAACTGATGTTAAAATGGATAAAAAGGTGTTAGAGCAAACTGCAAAGTATGATTGAAGGAAATATTGGGAATCATCAAGGGTGGCACCTTTTTCTTAGGTTCCTTACAACCACAGATTTGTGCCCCAGATTGGCCCCATTCCACAAAACTCTCACTCTGAGATGAGAACCTGGCTAAATCTCTGATAAAGGAGCAGGGGAAAGTAAGGGCAGGAAGGAGAATAAAACCGAATTCTCTGGTTGGCATCTGCATGAGAGTGTCAGTAATAGGAGCATTTGAACCAGATTTCTGGATCCTTCTTACAAATAGTATATTGGGTTCTAAACCTAAGAGCAAACCGTAAGAGCAGCAGAAGTGCTAAAGCAAGATCAGAATATGATACATGGGGTTAAAGCACTATATACGTGTCAGTGTTTGCCAAATTTTTGTTTACCTCCCATGTTCTGCACACTCACAGGTCTTTTTTGCCTTTAATCAATGACTTTTTCTAGATAAACCCTTTATTGCATTATATAATTCCATAATTGACATTTAAAAATGGAATTCAATCATTTCTATCTGTGAAAGAGAAGGGGCAAATTAAAGTAATAATAGCACATTTCTTTTTTGCTCAGGGTGGGATTGGGAGTGAGGGATAATGAATAGGCATGGTTCTTCTTTAGCTTGTCCCTCTTCTCATTTTTGATCTCAATCTCTCCTCCAACTGGATTATTTGATGAGAGGGATGTGTGGCTGTTAGAAAGACTGCTTATTTTTTAAAGTTTATTATTATTTTTTTTTAGTAATCTCTACACCCAGCAAGGGGCTTGAACTCATGACCCTGAGATCAAGCATTGGTGCTCTTCAAACTGAGCCAATCAGGCACCCAGAAAGCCTATTGATATAACAGACCAGATAGCCAGAAAAAAGTCTGGAGGTATTTACCTAGGCAGGAAGTAAAGGAAGAAGCAAGTGAGGAGAAAGAGTGTCAAGATGTAGCTGATATTCCAAGTTAAGCATTTCTAGAGTAAAGGAGAAACAGACCACACAAATACATACTTTGATGAACATTTATCATTCATTCAAATATAGACGGAAGAACAGAGGCTGGAACAGTAGGGTGATCTTTGTCTACCCCCTTGGAATTAATTAGTATCAAGTTTTATACATGAAACTAAATAGAAAATGAGTCTAAGCATTTGTCTGTCTTTGGATCTCATTGTGTATTGGTTTGTTCCAATGATCCCTTAGACTATATCTCACCTTTACATATGGGGTCTCTACCAGGATTCCTTACCCTCGGCTGTTGATAGTAGGGTACTCATAATCTCAAATATTTCCTTTTTCCTCTCCTTTTCCTCTCTCAGACTCAGTAAAAGAAATAGGAATTAAGTAAATAAATAGATTCCACATAAATTGCAGTTCCAGAAACTAATAAGGCATAACATAAATCAATTCTAATAGCAACTACTAATTTTGGCATTTAAGTATGTATGAAGCATGTTTATGTATGTTACTACATATAAAACAATAACCCTGTGAAGAAGATATTATTAATACTATTTAACATGAATCACTTGAGGATCAGAAAAATTAAATGGACTGCCCAATATAGGACTTGAAAGTAATGGGGCAGGCATTTTAACTTGGGTCGAATTTCCAGTATCATGGTCTTTCTACTATAGTGTAGGTCTGAATTATAATTGAGATAGTAAGAGATTAACACACACACACACACACACACACACACACACTTTTTGGCATAGCAAACTACCACTGAAGTACATAAACATTGTTTTAAGTTAACACTATTTCCCTACTCAGTTATGCTTATCTGTTGCTACTTGCTGGCCTCTCCAAAGAGACCACCAAAACGAAAACTGTTCATCACGGAAAGCTAAATTTGCTGCTTACTACAGTAAGGGAAGATATTGCCTTCACAATATTAGTACCTCCTTGAAAGGCAAAGTCAAAGGCAGGCTAGTCATAAGATTTTTACTTAAGGCAAGTCTTTCAGTGTAGGGGGTCCTGACTTGGATTTGGTAAAGTTCATGTTACAATAGTAGGTATGTCTTGAGGTGTAAGCATTTTCTTGATGAGTCCAATTGAGCTATTTACTATTGTGAGAAGGGGCTATTTATGTGATGAAAGCAAGTTGAGTAGTCTGTTTCTTGAATAACTAAATATTCAAGAAATTCCTAAAATGATCGATTTATTTGCAACTTTATCTTCCTGGGCAAGAATCTCCTGGGAAAGTAAACTCTGGTCAAGGTAGATTGTCAAACAGTAAGCTAAGTGGATATAGATGTTTCATTTCTCTTTACAAAGAACATATAAAAGTAAGGTAGCACTAAGAAAAAGAACAGAGGTAATGCATCTTTAGCTCATTATCTGGCTCAAAGTAGAATTTAATATTTGCTTTGATTAAAGAACCAGTAAATTAATGCAAATTGATAGGACAGGGCTTCCTAAAATTCATTGTAAGAAATGTTGGTTCCCATGAATTACATCTGGACAAAAGGTTTATATACTTAGTCAAATAGGCTTAGTAAGTATTGCATTTTATATCCTTTCATTAATGAGTCATAATATCCATAAGATTGGAGTGTTTGACCCCAATGCTCTGCAATAAAATGAAGCAGCCCTTTTTAGTGTTACATGGAGTGGCGAGGCCAGTGGCAAACTGAAAACTTCATGGCTGCTTAAAGGCATTCAAACATGAAAATATAATGTTGGGTAAGACATACAAGTATAGAGGGAGAGAAGAAGAAAAAAAGGATGGAACAGATGAGCTAAATTCAGCCCTAGGACTAAGTAGGTAAGATTCAAAGTCTTATATTAAGTGAAACTATCTTGAATAGTGAATGAGATGGCTATATATAATTTACACCAGGACACTTCGGAATGTGAAAGGAGGCTCTGCTCAATTATATTTGGACAACATGCATAATCTAGGACTATGTTGGGAAAACTATGTTATACTACCACCTTGTACATTTTTATGCACTATGTATTTGGAGTCCATATTCTAAGTGACAACTTTGAGGAATTCTGAGAATAATCAAAGTCCTATCTTAGAAGTTATTCCCATAAGAATTCTGTAAGAATTATTATAGCTCTAAGGGTCATGGATCAACTTCTTGTCCCTAACACCAAATCACCTCAGCTTACCAAAGATTTTCTAGAATAACTTTTAGAATACTTAGTTAAGTATTCTATGTATCTATGGGCAAAGAAAAAGGGGCTACCAATTATGGTTTCTTGGCAATGGTATTATTTATTATAAATTTTAAGTTTTGTTTTTTGTTTTTTCAAAAACTAATGGCAATCCAATGGTAATAGCAGATGAGCAGGTAGGCACAGTTAGAAGAGCTAAAAGATTTAGGTCTTTATTGACATTTATTTTCTTTGGAATCTCTTAGAGCATTTACAATAAAGATCACCAACTCAAAATGCATCAGAACCAAATAGATAAGGAAAGGAGAAGACCATGCTAGTAGAGTAGGGAGGTATGGCTATCAGGGCCTGGTTACCAGGGCAGCTATCATTTAGCTCCAGAAAACTGTAGTCACACAAGAATGTAGTAAAACTACTTATGGATATTTGATATTTTCAAAAAAGATAGATATCTTCATTTTATTGTAATTACCCAATTTTAAAGTGCTGATACAATTTTAACAACAATAAAGACATAGCCCTGGCGAAATAAAACATACCTTCATTGCAGTTTGGGTTTGTGGGTCACTGGTTTTTCAAACTTTTGTGTAAAGATTGATCTTACTTATTAAATACATGAGCACTTAATCCTCTATTGTTTTTATTAAGTTGTTTTATGAAAGGGTGATGGGTGTTAACTAAATTTAGTTTGGTAATCATCTTGTAATATATACATATATTAAATCATTACATTGTACACCTTAAACTTCTATATTATACATCAGTATTTCCTTTCTTTATATGGAAGAAAAAGGTATTATAAAAAAGTATTTCCTCTAGTAACACCAACTTGAAAGATGATTTTATATCATAAGCCGAATATATACTAAGACAATATCTTAAGCTTTTATATGATTCCACCTTGACCATTGTCAAGACTACATATATCTAAAAGAAAAGCTGACAAATCTAGAGCTTCATAAAAAAACATATGGGTAACTCATAGCCCAGAGCAGTTATTCTTTAAATTGAACTTCATGTTAGTTGCCCTTTTTTGCCTGAATTCACAAGAACTGCTAGGCTAACACTATTTTGACTGCCTGTAATTTTTATATAATTTTACAGCTTATTTGATTGAGAAGGGTACTGAAAAATGCTACCATGCCTCAGTGCTACCATGTCTCAAAATTCTGTTCACAATAACCTTTGGACATACCACTGTTACTTGGCCTACTTTTATTATGTTCATTTTTTGCCCCTATAAACTCTCCTGTCCCTTGGCCGCCCTCCCTCCTTTAGGCCCTTTGGAAGATGACTTAGAGAGTAATGAGAAAACCAGCAGAAGGCAGGGGGCATATATGGCAGCAGCAGGAGGCAGCTGACAAAATCACAACTGTTCTGGAGAAAGTGTTTTTGCTCTTTGATTTTCTTAATAATATATTGTTGGCATGTAATCTACCCTTAACAACAGAAGAGGTAAAGGTACAAAAGCTGAGGCAAAAAAGAGGTTTTAGAAATGTTTCATATTCTCCTGCTCAACTGGTTATCTCTATAAAATATGCAGCAGCAGGGGTTCTTTGCCTTTGAGACTATTCCACTTCAGGTTATTGATGGGGGGCACCAGTAGAATTTGTTGTAAGGTAATTTATTTCTCCTTCAGTAAGAAAGCTCTCTGAAAGACAACTACAACTAGGCTAAAGGATACAGAGAAAGAAACTTAATGGCTGAAGTACGGAGAACTGGATGCTGGGGTATATGGGATTTTCTGCCTTAAAGGTTTTAAGCAATAAAATAAAGATAGATTAACTGCTCCCTCAGTCTCTAAATAAAATAGCAATTAGAGTTTAGGAAACTTGATTAAAAGGTCCTGACTCACAGCTTCACATTTCTTTTTGAAATGTACTTGTTCTTTTCCTAAGTATGCTGTGTGTCACGTATGTACTATTGGTCATCATAGGACAATGCTACTGAGCTGACGTTTTTACGTTTTGGGACAGCTGAGAGGACTCAGCCCTCACCTGACAACTGCTATAAAAGGCAGCCAACCCCACTTGGATCAACACCTTGGTAAAACTGAAAGGCAAAGAAGTTAAAAGACTTGTATTCTCTAGCTCTCTTTAGAGCATCTTTAGCCATTAGGGACCTAGAATCCAATGTCGATTCCAATGGGGAAAATTCTAAGCACTTAACTTGCTTTTAGTTCTGCTGGTTTTTCTTCTCTTCCCCAGCCCCTGTCTTATGAAGGATCTATTATATGATTCTGTGTCTGTAATATTGTTTCAGTATATCCTATTATCCCAATCTGCTTCCTTTAAGCACTTTGTCTCTGCTGATTTTACTATATTTTACATCTTTTCTAATTTTCTTGGTATCTACATATTTTTCTCTTAATATTTTATCTTATATTTTCAAAAGCTTCTTCCTTCACAGTCAATGATTTTGAATTATTTACCTTGGGCTATATTTTTTTATTCACCTTCTATCCAATTTCATTATAAATATTACTCCTTTAAAAATGTTTTTAAAGTTGATTTTTTGTTTCTCTTTTTGTTTTTCACAACTATTAGTTTTATTTATCTTATTATATTGATTATCTAATAGATTCCATTTATTTATACTTCAACTCAATTTGAATTCTTATTTTAAAGAAAACTTCAGGCTTTATTTTTATTCTATTTTAAATTGGAATTGTCATTGTATATGTCATATATTATATATATGTCATTATAACTATATGATATATAAAATTATAATTATAAGAAATAATTATACTATATATGTCATTTTTTAATGATGTTAGCTATGGGCTTGTCATATATGGCCTTTCTGATACTGAGATATATTCCTTCCATGCCTAAATTCTTGAATTTTTTTTTATCATGAATAGATGTTGAATTTTGTCAAATGCTTTTTCTGTATCTATTGAGATGATTTTATGATTCTTTCATTCTATTAATGTGATGTATCACATTGATTTGCATATGTTGAACTATCCTTGCATCCTAGGGATAAATGCACTTGATCCTAGTATATAATCCTTTTAATGTGCTGCTAAATTCAGTTTGCTAGTATTCTATTGAAAATTTTTGCATTTATATTCATTAAAGATATTGGCTTTTAGTTTTCTGGTAGTGTCCTTTTCTGGTTTTGGTATCAGGATAATGTTGGCCTCAGAAAATGAGTTTGGGAGTGTTCCCTCTTTTTCAATTTTTTTTTTCAATTTTTTTTTTTTTTTTGCAAGAGTTTGAGGACAATTGGTATTCTATTTTAAATGTTTGGTGAAATTCACTAGTGAAGCCATCATCTGGTCCTGGGCTTTTCGTTGTTGGAAATTTTTTTTTTTTTAATTATTACTGATCCAGTCTCCTTTGCAGTAATTCATCTATTCAGATTTCTATTTCTTCCTGTTTCAGTCTTGGTAAGTTGCATGTTAAGAATTATTCCATTTCTTCTAGGTTGTCTAGAAGCTATAGGTCCTTTATCTTTCCCTTGAGTTAGTCTAGCTAAGGATTTGTCCTTTGGTTTATCTTTTTAAAGAACCAACTTTTAGTTTGGTTAATCTTTTCTATTTTTTTTTTTTCTGTTCTCTATTTCATTTATTTCTGCTCTAATCTTTATTATTCTCTTTCTTCTGCTAACTTTGGTCTCAGTTTGTTCTTCTAGTTCCTTAAGATGTTGAGTTAGGTTGATTTTGGGGAGCTTTTTACTTCTAAATATAGGTGTTTATTGCTACAAACTTCCCTCCTAGAATTGCTTTTGCTGCATGCTGCAAGTTCTTGTGTGTTGTATTTCCATCTTCATTTGTGTCAAGAAACTTTTTCCCTTTAATTTCTTCTTTGCTCCATTGGTTGTTTAGGAGAGTATTAATTTCTATGTGTTTGTAAATTTTTCAGTTTTTCTCTTGTTAGTGAACTCTTGTTTCATTCCATTGTGGTTAAAGAAGATACTTGGTATGATTTTCGTCTTTTTGAGTTTTCTGATATTTGTTTTGTGGCTTAACATATGGTCTATTCCAGAAAATATTCCATGTGTAGTTGAGAAGAATTTGTATTCTCTTGTTGGATATAATGTTCTGTATATGTCAGATCCATTTGGTCTGTAGTGTTCAAATCAGTTTCCTTATTGATTCTGACTGGACTATCTATCCATTGTTGAGAGTGGGATATTAAAGTCCCCAACTATTTTATTACAGTTTTATTTCTCTTATTAGCTCTGTAGCTTTTGCCTTATATATTTAGGTGCTCTGATATTGGGTGCATAAATATTTTGATTGCTATGTTTTCTTAATGCATTTACCTTATATGATGACCTTCTTTGTCTCAATTTATCATTTTTAGTTTAAGGTCTATTTTATGTGACTTAAGTGCCCTTGCTCTTTTTTAGTTACTATTTGCTTGAAATGATTTCTTCTATTCCTTCACCCTCAGTCTGTGTCTTTAGCACTAAAGTGAGTCTCTAGTAGGCAGCATATTGTTGGACCTCATTTTTTTAATCCATTCAACTATTCTCTAACTTTTAATTAGATAATCTAATTTGTTTATGTTTAAAGTAATTACTGATAGCTAAGGACCTACTATTGCCATTTTGTTAATTGTTCTATGGTTGTTTTGTAGATTGTTGTTGCTTGTTTCTTATCTTGCTGTCTCTTTTTGTGTTTTGATGTCTTTTGATATCCATATGCTTTGACTTATTTAGTGTTTTCTTTTACAAAATTACTACAGGATTTTCCTTTGTGGTTACTGTGCAGCTTACATAAAATATCTTAAACATAAAACACCCTATTTTAAACTGACAATTTCAGTAGAATTTGTCAACTCTACATTTTCATTTCTCTCCCTCACATTTAAAGTTAATGCTGTTAGAATTTGTTTTTTATATTATGTAACTAACAACAGATTATTGTAATTATGGTTATTTTTACTGCATTCATTTTTTAAACTTTCAAACTAGAATTATAAGTGAATTATGCACCACTATTACCATACTGCAGAATCTATGACTACATATTTACCATTATTAGTGAAATTTAATCTACCTTTTTTGTTTTTATCATATTAATTAGCATTCTTTTACTTCCTTCCATAGAACTCTCTTCAGCATTTCTGGTAAGTCAGGTCTGGTGGTAATGAATTTCTTTAGTTTTTTGTTGTTGTTGTTCTGGAGAGTCTAAATCCCTCCTTTGTTTCTGAAGGACAGTTTCACTGCATATGGAATTCTTGGTTGACAGTTACTTTCTTTTAATATTTTTTATATGTTGCCCAATTCTCTTATGTCTTGAAGGTTTCTGTTGAGAAATCTGCTGGTAGTCTTATGCGGGTTTCCTTGTATGTAAATTTTCTCTTTTGCTGCTCTTAAAGTTCTTTGTCTTTGACTTTTGGCAATTTAATTATGTGTTTCAATGTAGTCCTATTTGGGTTCAGCATGTTTGGGGTCCTTTAGGATTCATGGATCTGAATGTCCATTTCTCTCCTCAGGATCAGGAAATTTTCAGCCATAATTGCTTTAAATGTACTGTCTGTCCTTTTCTCTTTCTGGAATTCCCATAATGTGAACACTGCTTTGTTTTGTTTTTCTTTTTCATTGTGTCCCATAATTCCTGTAGGCTTTCTTCCCTCTTTTTCATTCTTTTTGTAACTCTGAGTAGGTAATTTCCAATGTTCTATCCTCCAGATTGCTGATTCTTTATTCTTCTTGAAATAGTCTATTTTTGAAATCTCTATTGAATTCTTAGTTATTGTATTTTTCAAGTCTAGGATTTGTATTCTTTTTTTAATGGTTGCCACTTCCTTATAGAATTTGTTTTGTTCACACAGTGCTTTCTAATTTCATTGAGTTGTCTCTATATTTTCTTTAGTTCACTGAACTTCCTTAAGAGAATCATTCTGAATTCTTTGATTCCCAGATTTCCATTTCATTAGGACTAGTTATTGGAACTTTATTAGTTTCCTTGATGGTGTCATATTTACCTGATCTTTTTGTACCTGATTTCTTATATTAGTATCTGCGCATTTGAGTAATTGGGCTCCTCTGCTGACTTCACAGGTTTGCTTTGGCAGAGAAAGTTCTTTAATGGTTAGCTCAGTTTGGATATTTGGGTATTTCTGCTGGTAATATCTTTGGGCAGGTGGGGCCTCCTGTTGTCTATTTTTGAGCAAGGAAATTTTGAGTTCTGAGGATGGGTATGTGGGGGTGTGCCACTGTCAGAGAACAGTTGGATAGGACAGCTTGCTTGCTTCCCTACCCAAGTGAGACTAAAGGCTATCATAACAACTGGGACACATAGATTATAACAACACTGGTCTCCATAGAGACACCTATACTGCTTATTTGGGAACCCAAATCAGGCCAGAGCATGTATTGCATTATCCAGTCAAGTGAGGTCACTGATTTTGCTGTATAGATGAGAAAAGCCTTGGGCTGTTCTCTCTTCTCAAGGGCCACTGTAAATAGGGCTGTTGAATGGGCTGTGTAGCTTCCTGTGTGCTTTGGTTAGGTTCCCATGTTGGACAGACTGAACGCTGTGCTCAGTGATGAGCAGGGCTATGAATCAGGTTCCCTGCCCAGGCACAGTGGGGAAAAGCAGCTCTCAAGCCAGTAAAGCTCATTGTTTGTTGTCTTAACTCAGGCTAAGCTGCACCCCAGTGAGGCCAACTGGCTTTGCTCTACAAGTATCAGCTCTGCCTGCTTGCCTCTTGGCAAGTGCCACTGGCCATGCAGCTTCCAGGAGTTGTCTCCAGGCCTTCTGGTCAGATGGAGCCAAAAGACACTCTCTACAGCATTTGGGGCTGATTATGCCTCTGCTCCCTTGCCCGAAAGAGAAGGGGAAGGTGAAACTGGAGGTTCAGGGGAGACCTCTCCAGGTAATGCTATGCTGGCCTGGGGGAGGGCCGATGTGGGTCAATGTGTAGCAGCTTCTCTTAACTTTTTAATTCAGTCCATCTTGGTATCTGTGGTAGAGTAGGGTACTCCAGCCTCACCTTTGTGTTCTGACCTCCTCACAGTGGTATCTTGTTCTTGAATGATTGTTAGCTTTTTTCCTTGCAAGGGTAATAAAGTCATCTTGGTGATGTCATTTCTCCATTATGTTAATTTAAACATCTTTAGTCTTTTTATTTATTTCAAGGATTAGGAGACATGAACTGGAGTAGTTATATGGTGAACTTGTATCACTTGAGTCTTGAAATTTTCTTAGGCTTTTAGAGAAAAATGTTCACTCTATTTCTTAATAAATAATAACTATTTCTATTTTAGTTTGAGAAAACATAGGTGCAGTCTTCTAGTTATTAGTTTGATGAAGATGGTTGATGGTTGTATGTAAACAAAAAGTAAATCTTTATATACATAAAAATATATATGAAATATAATATGTATGAAATATAAGATCATATATATATATACATATATATATATATATATGTAAAATTGAATGTGCAGGCTACCTGAGACCTTACTATATTTAAGTTCTATAAATATTTTGTTGCTTTTAAGAATCTCAAGAATGATAAACTCTTACACTTGGTTTTGGGAAAGAGGACCAAAAATATAAGCAGTGTCACATGTATTAGCTTCCTAGACACAAAGCTGGAAGCATTGAGAAGTGATTGCGTGTGACACTCTCCTCTACATTTATTTCATAGTTTTAGACATTTTAATTTGTACCAACTTAGTCATGTGAAATGGTTCTTGATAACTAATGACACTGGATTTCTTTTCATGTGTTTATTACACATTTATTTTTTATAAAATTCCTAAAAAATGTGGTTTTTGTTTTAAATGGATTGTTTGTATTTTCTCTTATTAATTTATAGGAGTTCTTTATATAATTTGGATAATAATCCTTGGTTGGTATCATGGGTTAGAGATGTCTTCTCTCAATAGGTGGTTTATTTTTCACTCTTTGTCTGGAGTTTATTTGAAGAAGAAAAAATAAGTTTTTATGTTTAAAGTAGAATTTTTCTTTTTCTTAAATTTTTAAAATTACTTTAGTTCTGGTAAGTCAAGGGAAACAAAAACAAAAAAAGTAGAATTTTTCTATTTTTCTTATGGTTGTTGTATTCAAGGTCTTTATAAATCCTTTCCTACTTCAAGATGATAAATAAATGTTCCTATATTTGGCTTTAAAAGTGTCAAATAATGACTTTCACATTTAATGCTCAACAATCCAGAATTGATTTTTTTTGTGTGTGGAACATGATGTATAATCCAATTTAATTTTTTCCATATAAATGACAAATTATTTCACTTCTATTTGTGGAACAGTCCTATTTATCTGTATTACTAGCTTTTCCAACTAAATCCAAGTTGGCTTTACATCTGTGCATTGGTCTGCTTTGAGTTTTCAATTATCTTGCACTAATCTATTTGTTCTTCTCTGAGTCAGTAGCATACTGTCTGACTCACTGCAATTTTATCATAAGATAATATATGGAAGGGAAAATCCCCCCACCCGTATCTTCTTTTTTAGGAGTGTCTTAGCACTTCTGGACCATTTGTTTTACTACTTTAGAATTAACTTGTCAAGTTTCCTGAAAACCTGACTGTGATCTTGTTCACAATGGAAACAAACCTATAGATACATTTGAGGAGATTTGATGATTATAACCGTGGTATCTTTCAATTTATTTAGATTTTTTTGGACTATTTTTCAATAAATTTTTATAAATTTCTGCAGTAGTATCTTACACACTTTTGGTAGGTTTATTCCCATGAACTTCATAGGTTTTTGTGTTTTTGTTTTGTGTTGTTTTGTTTTTTGCTATTGCAATGATCTATTTTTTATTGTAGTTTCCATTTGTTGCTGGTGTGCAGAATTTGACTATTGTAAATGGATCTTATATCCAGAAACTTTAATCAGCTCCTCTTAATTCTAAGAATTTGAATGTTGATTTTTATTATTTTCCATGTAATCATATTATTTGCCAATAATGATAGCTCCATTTATTGTACCAACTAGTAAAATAGTAAAATGGTCAATAACAATGATGATGAGTATCATGTTTTGTTCATTTTAAAGAGAATATAGTAAGATTTTGCTACGGGAGCCATATTTGGTATAAACATCTTTTTACAAGTTAAGGGAGTTCCCTTTTTATTATTAGTTTCCTGAGATTTCTTTGTGCAAGAATAGTTGCTGAGTGGTATCCATTGAACTAATCACTTGTGCTTTTTCCCTTTAATCTGTTTAATTAATGTTAAAATTTAAATTTTCTTACTATTTTTATGTTGAACCAGTTTTATTCCCCAAATAAGTTTAACTTTTCATACTTGAAATTATTTCAGTATTTTGTGCAACTTAGATATTTAACTTACAAAAGTCTAATATAATTCTGTTTTGAATGTTTGTCCCCTTTTCTTGAGCAATAAAAGGGTCTGAAATTGTTTAAAATCTGATCCCTGTTCTCAAATGCTATTGTTGTCCAGTCTTATTGATGTGTTTTAAGCATCTAAGTTGCAGATTATCATTTACTGTCAATGTTTGTTTATATTTATCCAGATAGTTATAATTTATTCTATGTACCTTTCTTTTCAGACATTCTCTCTTACTGTTTTTATCTGAAGTTGATCTAATGTTTCTGTAGGTAGCAAACCTTCTCATACATCCTTTTTCAGAAAACATCTTCATTTCACCTTAATTTTTAATAGATGGCTTCACAGGGCATGCAGTTCTGTGTTCCTGTCTATTTTCTCTCAGCACTTTGAATTTATTATTCCACGGTGTTTTTCTCAATTGATGTTCTGCTTTCAGCTGTCCTAAATACCAAGCCTTTCTAGTCTGATTTTTCTTTTTTAAAAAATCTCCTTTCTTTTGTTCATTCAATGTGTCTGAATCTGTTGTTTTTCATACTAGGGATTTGTCATCAATTTTGAAGGATTGATAATTTTTATAAATTGTGTAAATGTCTCAGTTATTATTACTTAATATTTTTCTCTTGCATGGTTTCTATTATCTCCTTCTGGAACATGAACCTTGACTGTACCTCCTGGTGTCTCTTTCTTTTACTCACTTTCACCTCTTTATTTTTCTGTCTCGATGTGAGTAATATTTTCAGTCATATCTTCTACTTACTAATTCTCTCATTTTGGTCTAATCCATATGATCCATCTGTTGAATTTCTAATTTATTATATTTTTCATTTCTTCCTGTCATTTTTAATACTATTTTCCATTTATACTACTTATAATACTTTCATTTCTTTAAGCATATTGAAATATTTATTTTATATTTTATGTATGACAATTCCAATATCAATCATCTCTTCAAATCTGGCTCTGAATGTCTTGTTCACGGTGTTTTATTTCTATGTATGTTTGTGACTATAGGCTGTAAGCTCCAACTTCAGAGTTTAGAGAAAATCTTTAAAGCTTACAATAAGTATATTTGTTTTTCCTTTTCCAACTGCCTGGGGGAAGACTATTTTTTCAAGACCACTTGAAACTAAGTTTTTGGCTTAAGCAGATATGAACATTGGCTGTGTTTAGAAGTTCCCTGGGTAGAATATTTTCTTTCTTTTTTCAATTTCACCCAGACCCAGGGCCAAGACTGACAATTACTCCTACTGTCTTTCTCTTGGGGACATATTTTTCTTTTTTTTTTTTCCCCGTATGCATATCTATTGCCTCATCATTCATGGATCTTAACTTTATTTGGTGTTCTCCAATCTGATCTTCTAGCCAATTTTTTTCCCTATCCCTCATATGCATAGAACAGGCTTAAAGAGCACTGAGACTTGGCAAATATCCCCAGATAAATAGTCTAACCTAGTGTTACTTACCTTATAGGATTCATGTTTGTATTTCTTTGGAGACAATAAGTGATATTCTTAAAAAAGAAATCTTTTTTTTTTTTTGAACACTAATCAATAAGGTTGTCCTCTTTTGGCTGGGTTTCTACAAATACCCAGTTTATCATATCCCTAGAAACAGAATTAAGATTGTTTATGCCACTAGTTACTGAAAAAAATTGCAAAGTAAAGTTAGTTAAGAGTTAAGTGCCACTCTGAATGGTGGCCCTGATAATTTTGAATTTTTTATCCTATAAGGTTTCCACAAATATTTTCCCATGTGTAGGAATTCAGAATTTAATAATCTTATTTTAAAAGATCTAATTCCTTAATTTACCCAAAATATCAAATTATTACTTAGAATGGCTTAACAGTAGGAGGGAGGTCCTTTTGCCAAACTGCCAGTGTTACTTTTCTGTTCTGTACATGGAATGTGAATTATTGCTATTTTATAACCATTACACTTTTTCATACAGATTTGTATGGAACAAAATGTGATTGTACACTCACTTGATTTCTTTTTGGATCTTGAGTCTATTTTAAGGAATTGTAGTCTGAGCATAAATATGTGATTATTGAACATTTTTGTGGGGGGATAACAAACTCACATTTTAAAATGAGTATAAGCATCAAAAAGCATCAAATACTTAAGAATATATCTAACAAAGTAACTGTAGGACCTTTATGCTGAAAAGCACAAATATTATTGAATTAAAGACCTGAATAAATCAGGGATATATCATGTTCATGGGTTAGGAGATAACGATATTTTATAATGTTAATTTCCCCAAATTGATCTATTCATTCAATGCAATCAAAATGAAAAGTTTTTTTGTTTTTTGTTTTTTCAAAATTTAACACACAGATCCTAAGATCCACATGGTGAATACAAAAGCCTAGAGTTGCTAAGGCAATTTTGGATAAATAAAACAAAACTAAATAACTTATATTAGCATATATTAAGACCTATTAAATATCTATAGTATTTAAGAAAACATGGCATTTGTGTAAGGATAAACAAACTGACCGGTAGGATATAGTAGAAAGTCTAAAAACAGATCTGCACATTTACTCTTTACTCTTACCAGGTTTGTGACAGGCCTAACAGCGCAGTACGTGGGGTAAGAGTGTACTGATCAATAAATGATACTGAATCAATTGAATACTCTTACATGATATGTAGATATATAAATATGTATATAAATTTTGTATAGATTATAAAGCTAACTTGAAAAACTAAACGTTTTGGAACAAAACATGGGTTAAAAATTTTGTGACTTTGGAGCAGGCACAGATTTCTTAAGCAGGACAAAAAAATCATAAACAATTAGGTTAAAACTTTTAACTTGTACTCATTAAAAGACACAATCGACTCCTATCTGAATACACATGCTATGTATGTATAACGTATGTGTGTATTTATCTACAGTTCTTATGAATCAGGAAATTGAGAAATCCACTAAAACAGGGACAAGTCTTTAATAGACACTACACATGAGAACATCCAAATTATTAATAACTACTATGGTCCTTAAAGAAGTATAAATTAAATCACAAATAGATATTATTTTATAAAATAAGTAAGATGAAAAACAAGTGTGTGGAGTAACTAGAACTTGGATACACTGCTGGTGGAAGTATACATTTATAAAACCAACTTGGCAAACTATTTGACAGTACGTACTAGAGTTAAACATATCAAAAACTTTAACAATATGGAACAACCTCACACAGCTAATGTTGATAACAACAAAAGAACTCCACAAAGGAGTACATCCTGTGTTTTTTCATGTATATGGAGTAGAAAAACAGATAAAACTAATTCCCATTATTAGACATCTGGGTGGTGGGTTAGAGTTGGCTAGAAAGATGCCTAAAGGGAGTTTCTGCAGTACCGGCAGTGTTCTGTTTCTTACTGGCTTCACCCTTGTGTTTATCTTAATAAAGTTCTCCAAATTGGATTTTACGACATGCTTTTTCTTTATGTATATTATACTTCAACAAAACTTTTTAAAAACTGATAAGGGTTAGCATTTGTAATACTGTTGCTATAGATAAGGTGTTTTCAAGCAATGTACAATGTTTTTGTTGCTTATCTCTAATGCAGACATGAACGAGCACCTTAATAAACACAATTGTGATTGAGATGAATACATGCCCACTGCCACTGAGAATGGAAAGAGCTACACTATTTGGTTATAACACTGTATTGTCACAAACAAGTTTGAGTCTTAATGGATCATTTTCTCATTCTTCATTGTTAGAAAAAAACATTCAAAGGCAATTATTGTTTAAACCCAATTTATCATTTTTAAATGATGTCTTTTCATGATTAGGTTGGCTTATTTCCAAAAATGTTGTCTAGTAGATCAGATAATTCAATTATCTTGTGGCTAATTTTGTAACTGATCTAGCTTGGAGAGCATTTCAGAAAATCTCAGAAACATTTCTGAAATTGGAGATTGTTGAATACTTTTTCAGGATTTTATTTATCCTCATGCTGACCACTTGATTTTATATGGTTTGAGGGCTATTTAAGCTAAAATTATTCTGGCTGTAGTTTATGGTGCAGACTTTGGTGACCACTGATTGCCCAAGTTTTTAATTTTGGAGGAGACCTACAAATTGTTTCTGAGGGAAATAGAGACCCCGTCTGCAGTGAGCCCCTTAAGGAAAGGGGCTAGGTCTCACTCATCACTCATTACTGTTTGTCAAAGTCCACATGCAGGAATTATTGAATAAAGAAAATAACAAAGGTAGGCCTTATATTTAGACTTCTACCTAAGTAGATGCTTTAATTTTTAAAACAGGTCTTTATTCTTTTCTTGTCAGGTTATTCATATATAAGGTTTTTGTCCTCCTGGACTCTGTAGCCTCACTATGTTAGTGTAAAACTAGCATCTCTAACATACAGTCCCTGACATCTATAATGCCTTAAACACAATAATTTATTTCTTGCTTACATTGCAGTTATAATAAGAGGCTCACAAGATTTATCACTGCACTCATACCTAGCCAACCAGAAGGTGAATAAAGCACAGAGAAACGGCCCAGGAGGTGTTTGTTGTTGTTGTTGTTGTTGTTGTTTTGTTTGTTTTTAAGAATGAGGCTTGGAACTGAAATGCTTTATTTTTATTCCATTCCATTACCTATAACTCAATCACATAGCAACACTTAACAGCAAGGGAGGCTGGGTATGCAATCAAGCTGTGTACCCAGATAGTTAAAGAGAATATGGATTTGGGTGAATATCTAGTAGTCCCTGTTATGTAGCTAATCTACAAACTATTCTAAATTTTACTCTTCAATAAATGCAGATACTCTAAAAGCTATGTGCTTGTACAGTATGATTTTATCACAATTATTTTATAGAATTGGACTTTGTTATTTTATCATTGTCTCTCACTGAAGACTGTTACAAAAAGAAAACAGTGAAGATAACTCAATGTTTTCTCTACTGAAGGTATATTGGGCAAGAGATTCTATACAATATGATATATGTCTCCTCTATGACTCTCCATGTGAAAAATTTCTCTCAGATTCTAAAACAGATAAATTTCTCTTGAACATATGGTTTAGTTTTACCTCACATATTTTCCACATCTTGGGATTGTGTTATCCTCTTTTTGCCATAGCTCCAAAGAATTTTACATTCAAAGCTTTGACCTTTTTCTAGCTACTTTTCAGCATTTTTTATGCATTCATGTACTAGCTTTATTCTCTTTTATATTTTCAAAATTCATTTCCACTTGCAATGTAGCATAATCTTTATTTTTTTTTAAGATTTTTATTTGTATTATTTATTTGACAGAGAGAGACACAGCGAGAGAGGGAATACAAGCAGGGGGAGTGGGAGAGGGAGAAGCAGGCTTCCCGCAGAGCAGGGAGCCCGATGTGGGGCTCGATCCCAGGACCTGGAATCATGACCTGAGCCGAAGGCAGATGCTTAACGACTGAGCCACCCAGGCACCCCTAGCATAATCTTTAAATCATAGCGGTGCATTCTTAGGTAAATACCTTTGTTTAGCCTTATTTTGTCATATATGAACTGTAGATATTAATGAGGTCATGAATGTGGACTTTTAATTAGAGAGAAATCAATACTGGAGGAAAGGGAGATTTTAGGATATGCTGTGACAGAGGGAGAGGATAGTGTCCTGGAATTGAGTAGTGTAAGTAGAAATAGGAAGAAGAAAATTCATTTTAGGTATCAATAAGAGGCTGTCTATAACATAGAAGAAGTGAAAAAGCTGCCAAGAATAATAACAGGTTTCCATCTGAACATCTGAGTGGATGAAGGAATGATTTGCTGTGTTGCGGAACATTGGTGGAGGAGCAGGTTTTGTATGGTGATTTCAAATATAAGGGGGAAGGTGGAAAAAGCAATAAATTCTATTTTACTGACCTTGGGACACATGTTTTGGTAAGTTTTGCATTTTTGTTATTAAAATGCGTCTTAGTGAATGATATTTTAGAATCTCCGTTGTTCAAGCTGCAGTTTCTATGTGGTTGCCATGCCTGTTGTATTGAGCTTAGTTGTTATTCCCATTGCCATGATTGGATATCTGCAATCCCTTAGTGTTTCAGGCAACAAAGTCTGTAAGGGCCACAGGTGAAAGAAATATGAATCCTGATCATTGGTTTTAAGAACTGTTTAAAGACATTTTCCTATAAGTTCAAGGTGTAGGCATCAAACTTTGCAGGATGGTGTCAGCAGTCTGGAAAAAGATCTCTGAGACAACAGTGGAGTACTTACAAAAACTGCTGCATCACCAATACTTTTGATAGTATCAAAGATGATGCTGTATGAAAAACTGAGGCATAAAAAATGATTCAGAAGTGTCTAAATATAAAGAGGTTTTAGGATTCTTTAACCAATGAGTTTCACTAGGAATTTTTACACATGTTCAATATTGATAGGTGATAAAATAATTGTATGAAAGTCTAAAATGTATATTAAAATACATGATGAACATTAAGAAAACACTGATTAAATAAGAAAGCACTGAAATTATTAAGAAGCCTTTGTTTTTCTTTAGTGATAGACAAAAATAACAGTGCATCTTAAACTAGATAAAATTTTGGAATCAAAGAAATACAGGATATGAAGGCAGAGCTCATGAGAGAAACTTGGTCTAGGCTTGTGTTTGGATGGATAGAGAGAGTAATTTTTGGTAGGTGACTTCTCTTAGAGGAAACAAGTTCTAGAGGAGAGCCTAGAGGAACAGAGACATTGAAGGATGGGCAAGAAAAGTGCGCATAAAGGAGACTGGAAAAAGATGATCAGAGAAGTCAAAAGAAATTAGGACAGTCATGAAGCCAAGGAGAAAAAGGAAAAAATCAACAAGGTCAAATACTCCAGTTTAGAAGGATAAAGATGAAAGAAATTTGTTTGAAGTGATATAGAAATAATCATTAGACATGGGATTAAGGAGCAAAAAGAACTATGAATTGGATTGATCATTAACTTGGCCATTACAAGTTATGGTGGACATTACAGGATGATGGTGACATTTGGGGTGGAGATGATGAATTACATGTGAGTACTTTGAGAATTGATAAAGATGGGTTATGACTCAATGGAAGTATTTACAAGATAGCCACGCACTCCTCTGAAAGTGTTGGTGAGAAGTCATTGATCTCCATTCTAGACTTGGAATGTGTGTCATCTTTCATAATGATTCTGTAACTTTATTGATGAAGCCACCTATTGTGCGTGCGTGTGTGTGTGTGTGTGCATCTATAAAGATCATAGTTGTTACATTCCATGTGTTCCTAGTTCTGTGATAGTCACTGCTTTTTATTTAAATAAAAATATGGCTGCATAAGATTTTTCTCCTTTCCTGCAAGATACTTCATGATGGCAAGAAATGAAGTGAGCACAAGTTAGAAACCTCTTACCCATAAATTTGAAATGTAAATAACTTTGAGTATATCCATTTTCTTCCTCCAAATAATCACTGAAGCTACCTTCCAAATATTACATTATTCTAAGTTTAAGATGAATTCTTACATTTTATAGGAATTTATTTTATATAAATGGAAATGAGAATGAATTCATTTCTATTTTTATTCACTACTTACAGCAGATTTACTTTCCAAGTTGACTTCCACCAACATCCCAATCTGCTGTCACAGAAGGTGTGTTTGTATATGCATGTGTACGCTGGTACATGCATATATAATTGTACATGTCAATATTCTATTGGAAAACTCCCAACACTCAAATGTGCACTCCTTTGTGGTTTCGATTACCCATACATTACATTATAATCCATTGGCATGGGTTATGATGAGCTGAATTTATTTAGATTTCTTTATTCCTTTGGGATTTCAGCATTAAAGTAGTTGCCGGTTGTCTAAGCAATTGATTTATTCTAGTTTCATGTAGTGGGGCGTAAAAAATCAAGATTTTTTTGCTCTTTTTTGGTGTGTTTTGGTTGTTACTTCAATAGCTTTGTGAAAGATTTGCCATGGTAAGGTTTATATATTGAGAGTGGTGGTGATAGTCGTAGTACTTTGACTTTAGTCAGTAGTTTTCTTGATATTTCAGTCCACATTTGACAATTACCTGCAGAAAAGAAGCAATCATCAACTTAAAAATATTTGATAAAAAAAAATACTTGATAAGACTTACTGTATGACAATGAAGTAAAAGCTACTCTGTCCAAGCTGTCAACACATTTTACTGTGACATTTGTTGGATGTTTTAGGCAAGAACCTGTCTCAGTGAATTTAGTGGTAAAGAAATCACTTGGCAAATAATTCTCCATTGCCCATAATTCATTCCCCCACCCCTGTAGTCCTATAAGATAGTCTGACATTCATTTTGTACCCTTCCAAAAATGATGTCTTGCATTTGGGGGTTATTTGTAGCTGCAGACAGGTGGGAATAAGAGATCCTTTATTCTCCTTGTCTAACCCATGACTATGGAAAGCTGTCCAGAATTAAACTCCAGTTCTCTCCTGTCAGGTTGTATTACAGAGCGTGGTGTCCAGATAAGAGCGACAAGTGTGACAACATGGACTAGAGGTGGTAGAACATAAATCAAACTCAATTGATTACTCTTATTCCAGAGAAAAAACTAATTCCCCGTGGAGGCTGACAACTGTCTCATGTTGCTTCAGTGTTTACAAAAGCATAATGGACTGTGGTGTGTGTGTCTGTGTGTAGGTAGGTGTTGTGGTGTTGCCTTAGGGCTTCTCAGTGTGTAGATCATTCATTTATGGGCACAGTTGAGAAATTTATTTGGGAATCCTGCATATATAGCCCATGTGATTTGGGTGCTTCCTGGGGGCAATGTGAATATTGGATACTCTTTAGAAATCTGTATCTTGATTGAGCCCTTTAACAGTAAATATTTTAAATTTTTATTTCAAAATAATCTAGTCCTGCTACTTACATTTCACAGACAGCGTGGAGACACATAGTTTACCACAAGAAATGCTTTGTTGTGGTTTTCTTACCTTACCCACTTTCCTTCCACTGTAGACAACCAGCCTGGTATATTTACTTCCACTCTTTTTTTTTTAACTCGTGTGTGTGTGTGTGTGTGTGTGTGTGTGTGTGTGTGTGTGGTTTGCATTGCTTTATGTAAATTGTTCCATATATACATTTATCTGAATCTTGCTTTTGTCACTTAAAATATATTACAGAAATATTTCCAGGTAACAGGTATAGTTATAAATTATAGTATGAAGATATCCTAATTTATCAAACTATTCCCCTTCGGTAGCTTTCAATTTATTTCTAGGTTTTTGCTGTTGTTGTTCTGTTTTGTTTGGCCCCTAAAGACCTTGATGCCATAAACTCCCTTGCTAGGTACTAGCATTTTGATTTTACGAGATAAATTTCCAAGAATGAGATTACTGGATTGAAAATTATATGTACTTTTAATTTTAGTAGTATTACTAAATTTCTCTTCCCAAAAGATGTAAGTGTTCTTATTTTCCCAGGCAGTGTAGGATCACATATTTCCCTGTATATCCTGTTAGCTAGGTGTTGGCATTTTTATATTTTACCAATGTCAGTGGTAAAGTGATATCCTGAAATTGTTTTAATTTGCATTTTACTAATTATTGAAGCCCAACCCTTTCCTAATCCATGAATTTCCTTTTGAGCATTATTGTCTATGTTTTCTTGTTTTTCATTCCTCCACAGTGTAAGGCCTCTTTGTATATTATAGATACAAATCCATCTGCTACACAGATTTAAATATTTTTCCAATGATCACACACTTTTTTGTTAATTGTGTGTTTTGCCATACAAAAAAATCCATTTTTTAAATGCAGTCAAATATGCCTTACCTTTACCTTTATAGCCTTTAAGTTTCCTGTTTTGCTTCAGAGGTTTCCTTGATCCTTAACTGTTATATCTTATTTTTAAAGGGAGCTTATTCAGAGGTAAGGTCTCTTTCTCTCTTATTTGAGAAGCTCTACAGTAAATGAACAAGTCAATAGTACTTTGATTTCTCACTTACTATTTGAATATTTATAGATGTTCTCAATGTGCTAAGAACTGTGGTGGATAAAAGGGCAAATCAGATGAAAAACAAAGTGTCAGAAAACTTAGAGTTAAGGAGGTATAAGGAAAATATAAAATAAGACTGGAAGTGACAAGTACCACAAGAGAGAAATAGATAAATCACTGTCCTCCCAGAAAAAAATTTCTCCCTCACTCCCATCTCATGACCTGGTTGGTTGTGGCAGGCACAATCAATTGTAATTTGTTGTGAAATATTCCCTCAGCTGTGGAAAAAGTCACTTTATAATATAAAGCTGGTATAACAAATCTATTGCATTACATTATTTTTTATTCCATTGAATATCATTAAGCCTATATATTTATAAGGTTTCTCATGTACACACACACACCCCACATGGTTATTCCCAAGTTATATATTTCCTTAGTTTTTACCATTTAATACCTAATGATCCAAAGATGACTGTTTAATATTGAGTATATTTGTATTAAAAATGCACAGAGATTACAGTCACAAAAGTTTACTAAGCAACACAAATATACATTTATAATATTAAGATCTCTTCTTTGTTTTACAGTCACCACATGCCAAATTCTCTACATACAATATTTTATTCATTCCTCGGAGGAGACCTATGAGAGGTTTAGCTACCTCAATTTAATATTATAAAACTGAAGTCAAGGGTAACTTGTCCATGGTCAGGCTCCTGTGTGGCTCAGTCAGTTAAACATCTGCCTTTGGGCTCAGGTCATGATCCCAGAGTCCTGGGATCGAGTCCCACATTGGGCTCCTTGCTCAACGGGGAGCCAGCTTCTCCCTCTCTCTCTGCCCCTCCCACCTGCTTGTGCTCGCCCTCTCTTGCTTGCTCTACCTCTCTCCTCTCTCACTCTCTCACTCTCAAATAAATAAATAAACCCTTTTTTAAAAAAAAGTAACTTGTTCATAGGTCATAAATGGGGCAGCTAGATCTGGGATGCTGATCCAAACCATTGACATTGTGTCCTGTGTTTTTAAGCACATCAGTGTACATTTGGTCATGAGCTGCCCAAACCATAATGTATGCAGGCGAGTACTCCAGTTTTGGTCATTTCATCCTTCATCCTTTATTCTCCTTTTAGGAAAAGAACTAAACTAAATTTTAAAAATATGTATTAAATCACAGTTGTGTATGTCTTATAGTTATGCAACATTGCTTGTTGTCCATTCAATTTTCCAAATAACACTAGGAAAGATATAACACTTATTTATGTTATCTTCCTCTAGAGAAATGAGGCCCATTATTTAGCCTTTCCAGTAGTGTTTTTCCTATAGCTTAAAATCAGAGTAATATCTACTTCATATCTACTATGTAATACAAAATACCAATCACAGATGAGTCCCAGTAAATTTTGAGTCTCGTTGCTCAGTCTTATTTGTCTGATATTATAAGCATCATGCACATCTCTCTAATCTCAGAAATCCCAATGTGTTTTTCTATGTGTATTTCACAGTGAGTAACAGCATGACAACTTTTTAGGGAAAAAAAATAAATGTCTAAGGTGAAATTAGGTTGAATCTAGAAAAATTCCTTGCAGTGTTCTCAAGTCTTTATGTGCAAAATTTGGTTCAGGAGATAAGCAATTAAAGGGATAATATTTGTACTTGCCCTTCCTGGAATACGCTCCATTGAGGTAGAAAGAGTGAGCAGCTGCTTAGTGCCAGAAATCTCACTCTTAAAGTTCCCATTCTCATTTAAAAGAAATCAAGTGTCCTCAGTTCTCTGATGAAAGCAAATACCATCTCTGTGAAGGTAAACTAGTTGTTATCTACTGTTGAAATTTCAACACGAATTTGATTATTTTGCTTTGTAGTACTTGTGAGAAAAGGACCTTGAACAAACATACACAAAAGAGGTTAGGTTTTAAGGATAACCACGGCCAAACTTTAATCTTATAATTTTCATCTGTGGGATGAAGGTGGAGACACCGTGAACTGGGAGAAAGAGACGGGTAGGAAAAATGGGGCACGACCACACCTCAAACCTACACCAGCTGCCCAAATGGAAGTGCAGCTTGACCTCAGTGCTTTCACTGGGTGGAGCTCTCTTACGCTGTCTTCTAGATTATTTTATGTATAATCAGCAATAATTGCTGGCAACCTTCATCAGCTTCAATAATGATAGGCTATTTATTTATTCAGGAAAGTCTTATTTAACAGTTTTTATATAGCAAAAACTAAGGGAATTGAAATGAGTCATTATTCTCAGGTTGCTTAGAGCTCCTGGAAAAGAAACACGGTATTTCTGCCTTTGGCAGTAGTGGTGGCAATGGAATATTGGAATATTCCAAAAAACAACCCAGGAAGCAAAACTGAATTATTTTGGAATAGCAGATAAATTCTAACAATTTTAGATATCTATTCTTCAGCCAGAATTCATAGGGGAAAACTAAAATGGTAAACAATTAAGTGCATGCCTCTTTCTTCATTTTCAAGAAAATGATGACTGCAGGTAGGTTGACACCAGAGAAAGGTAAACATTTCAGGAAATTTGTTTCTGAAAACATTTATCTACCAGTGAAGGAGCTGCTGCTGTGGTCAGAAGCCATGTAAAAACTAGTTTCCAAATATGTATAATTGACAAAAAAAAAAAAAAAAGAAATTTTAATTTCATTTGAAAGTTGGGCTTATTTTGACACTGCCAGAATCCCTATTGCCATGGAGTTGAGTGATTGAAGAAAACAGCTCATAAATGACATTTTGCTGAAATTTTTCTAAAGGGATTTTAATCCCCAGTGAATTTTCCTGCCAGGTGTTATACACATTTATTTTGAACAGATGTTCTGTGGCCTGCTCCTCTCAAATGTCACAGTTACTCTGGGCATCCATTCCTAAAAGCACTTTTTCTCTGGCCTGGGCCTCCCAGCTGAGAAGTGGTAGAGAATGGGGTTCAAACCTATGTTTAGAAAGATGCTGAAGCCTTTTTACTTCAGGCTAGTGGATTTTCCAGATGATATCAATCGCCTCTTTCCTTGCTCTTGGTAAAGTTAATTCTAGGTTCTTTCTGTCCTCTCTAATGTAGGGTAATGCATCATTTTCAGGATCATTATAAGCATCAAGTGATTGAAAAAATATGTATACACACACACACACAAATATATACACGCACTAATTTAGAGCTAACATTATAATAGCTCTCAATACATTTAGGATTTTCAAATATCTCCTGGGATACAATTTGGGTTGTCTGGCAGTATTTTTTGAAGTGATGGCCCCCTCTATTCTAAGGATATTAGAAGGGCTCTGAGGAGCAAGTTAGCTTGTTGGTTACCACTTCTTATTATGGAGAGGGTAACGTCTACCCAAGACATATAAAGAGTTCTATAGATAAGGAAGATCTTAGTATAGCTTAGTAAAAATCTGTTTCCAAGGGCTTGGCCAGTATTACCATATTTTTAAGCTGTAATTGGGTGGAGGAAGCTTCCATTTCTGTAATTGTATTAAGGAAAACATTTCTTAAAAAGGAATACCTAACTGATTGTGTCACCCATGTCACATCTTTTCACCCTAGTCAGAAATGGTAAAAACTTTCTGAGTTGCTTATACTTCTTCAAAAACCTCCATTACTAGCTTTGTACTAGGTACTCTCAAATAGCTTATAATCCTTGAGAACCAAGTTGGTTTTTTAAAAGTTTTTATTTAAATTCAGTTAACATACAATGTAATATTAGTTTCAAGTGTACAATACAGTGATTCAACACTTCCTTACAACACCCCGTGCTCATCATAACCAGTGCCCTCGTTAATCCCCATCACCTATTTAATCCATCCTCCCACCCACTTCCCTTCTGGTGACCATCAGTTTGTTCTCTATAGTTAAGAGTCTGTTTCTTGGTTTGCCTCTCACTCTCTCACTCTTTCTTTTCTGTCCCTTTGCTCATTTCTGTTCCTAAATTCCACACATGAGTGAAATCATATGGTATTTATTTTTCTCTGACTTATTTCACTTACCATAATACTCTCTAGCTCCATCCATGTTGTTGCAAATGGCAAGATTTCATTCTTTTTTATGGCTGGAGTAATATTATATATGTGTATACACACACACACACACACACATGTAAATATACATACACACCACATCTTCTTTATACCTTCATCATTTGTTGGACATTTAGGTTGAGTCCATAATTTGGTTATTGTAGATAATGCTGCTATAAACATATAAACATTGGGGTACATGTATCCCTTTGAATTAGTATTTTCGTAGGAATCAAGTTTTCTTTTTGTGTTTTTGTGTTTTTTTGTTTTGTTTTTTGGGGGTTTTGGTTTGTTTTTGTTTTAGAGAGAGAAATGGGGGGGGGCAGAGGGAGGAAGAGACTCTTAAGCAGGCCCCACACCCAGCATGGAGCCTGAGGAGGGGCCTCATCCTATAACCCTGAGATCATGATCTGAAATGAAATCAAGAGTCAGACACTTAACTGACTGAGCCACCCAGGCACCCTGAGAATCAAGTTTTACAAAGAATGATCAATGACCATTGGGTGAGTCATTACACAGGTTTTGATAAATAGGCTCTGAAGCTTTACCAAAACTGATAATGCAGAATGATATTGGTAAAATATCAGTTAAGAAAGAGAGATTTTCATTTGGGATGATTTATGCATGTACGAAAGAGTCTGAATGCCTATTTGTCATTATTACTATATTGCAAAATTCCATGATTCTATTTAGATATGATTAAAATTTGATATTTATGGTAAGTAAGTAAAATTATTTTATAACCTAATCACAAGCCATATTTCTACAATTCAGAGAATACCAAACTCAATTTTACCTATCCAGGGTCAAAATATGGAACAAAAATATCAGTATTACTAAAACTTATATCACATTTGATATATCAATTCAGTAGTATTTTAATTCGGTGTGGGATGAAGATTGTTCTATTTCTAGGAAATTTACTGTTTTATACTCCAGCCTCTATCATGACTGAGGCAATAGTGCCAGTTGATTTCAGTCTCATGTGGAGGTAATTTAATTTCTAATTAAATGTCTAACAAAATGTCACTTGACTTGCAAAAACCAGTTCATCCTCAAAGCAGAAAGATTAAGTCTTGGTACCAAGGGTTCTTGTTTACCAGTATGGATTGTGAAACCTCAAGAGATGATTAAAATATTCTTTGTATTCAGTATCTTCATGTGTTGAGTAAAAACATTCTACTGGTTAGCTCTGGATTAACTCCAGAGGTACAGTTTGTGTCTGCAGATCCTACTTGTTAAGAGCAAGAGTTTTGGAGTCCAATACTAACTCCTCCTTAACCAACGGTCTGACCTTCAGACAGCTCAGAGATCTTAACACCTACTATAGAGAACTGTGAAGAATCAGTGAGGTCAGCCTTGTAAGGCACTTAGAATAGTACATAAAAACTCAATAAATGTCAGATATAATATTATGATGGAATTAATTTTAGGGCTCATTCATGTTTCTAGTTCCTACAAGTACAGACTGCTAATAAATGTTACCTGAAAATAAAAAGGTATGCCTGTGGTGGTGACGGGATGAGGAGCTCAATTCTGTGAGCCCAGTTAACACATAGGGTCCTTGAATATTCTAATTTTTGATAATATTTCTTCAGGTTTTTTTTTTTTTTTTAATCTGATGGCCAGGTAGCTTACTACATTAGGAAATCTAATTTATTTCTTAAACTTATTTCAACTGAAATAGCACCAGCAGATAAGACGTTTTTCTTGAAGACTCCTTTATCTAAGTTCATAGCCCTGAACAGTATTGAAATCTCTATCAGTTGCCCTGATTTTAAGACCTGCATAGGTACAACTATTTGTGTCACTGCAGGTGTCTGGTCGCCCTTCTATTACCTTGAACTGTAAAATGTTCAGAGCTCAGATTTCCCCCTTTCCTAATATTTCCCTACCAGTAGCTAAGTAGTTTTTTGGAAAGTTTATTGAATAATAAAGGTTAAGTTGAAACACTACTGGAAGCAGAGGAAATGAAACTGAAGAGAAACAGGGAGAACACTTAATTTATCGTATCACAGTCGATAAATTCTGCAAGAGGTCGGGTGGTTAAATTAACGTTTTCTTCTTTCTCTTGCCTGTGCAATGAAATAGAATTACATACTATATCTTTGTACAGGTTTTAGCACTTACTATATTAAACAGACTCACTAACCTGTCTCTTTGGGCAAACAAAATGTATCTCCTCCAGGTTTGGATATCTCTAAGTACTGGAGAACACGGGTGATCTGTTCTTGGAATCAGTTAAATAGCTCACTGATACGGCTGGTCTTTAGAGGAAACCATCCCTTCAAGTGAGACTGCCCCGTCATTTCTTATCTAAAAGTTTCTCTCTAGGGGGGGAAAAAAAAAAAGTTTTCATTCTTATAGAGAAAAGCTAACTGGATTTTATCAGCAAACTGAATAATAAAGATGCTGAAAATAAATAATGACCAGACTTCTATGAATTTTTAAAATTCCTATTTGCATCAAAAGCATCTAGTAATTTGCCACTAAACTGTCAAACTTAAAAGGAAACTCTTTGCTGTTATAAACAGGAATCTTTATGTGCTCGCTTCGGCAGCACATATAATAAACAGGAATCTTTATATTTTACTAATGGGTAAATGAAAGTCAAATAATATTTTGTATTGAAAAGACTCTTTTTTTTTTTTCTTTTTGGAGGCCCAAACCCACACACTCCAGGGAGTGTCATTTTGGCACTTACAGAAGATGAAGGAAGTAAAAAATATTTTCTTCCTTTCTGCAGGCGGGCAACGGCTGCCCTCAGGTCTTTCCGCTACCCCTGCAGTTTCAGACCATCATCTGAACATTGTACTAGTTTGGCAGAATGATTTTTATTGTCCTTGAATAGACAGATCTTTTTCCATTCTGGAGTAGTGTAGTTGTACACATGCACCCAGTTCTTCCTTGGTGCAGGAATGGCCAGCAATCCCTGTACTGAGGATGAAAGATGACTCCAGACTTTGCCGTGAAAGAGAAGAGAAGGCAAGGGGGGTCAACGCTCAGAGACGAAGACCCTTTGCTCTTCTTTGCTCCCACTTTTGTTGGTCCTTCCGGAGAATCACAAATCCTTATCACTGTGTCTCATGCACAGGACATGTGACAAGGGGTCTTACTGAAGCTGGGGTGATCTGTTTACGCGAAAGATATGAGATGCTAATCTGCATGTTCTACCTGCGAGTTCTGCTAGCCATAGCTTAAGGGACAATGCAGACATCTCTTAGATCACAGGGCAGCTGTTTGGGCTAAGAAAGCTTTGGGGAAGGCAACACCCGGCGGCATGCGGCATTCCAACTGCAGAGCGGTCACGCAGACCCGGCATTCCAAAGGCCCACGCCCTTCTCCGAAACCTTCCCTTGCCCCCAGTGGCCTCCCTGTTACATTTTGGCAAGCCAGGTATCATGGCTGATTTCACGCTCTACATTAACCCCAACACCTTGGAAACAGCTGTGTTAAGCACGGATGTAAAGGTGAAAGAATGACTTTGAACACTATGAAAATGTTAGAAGTGAGAAAATTTGTTAAAAGTGAGACCTGGAAGGGGGCACCTGGGTGGCTCAGTCGGTTGGGTGTCTGCCTTAGGCTCAGGTCATTATCTCAGGGTCCTGGGATTGAGCCCCATGTTGACCCCCGCTCAGTGGGGAGTCTGCTCCTCCCTCTCCCTCTGCCCCTCCCCCCTGCTCATGCACTCTCTCTCTGCCTCTCGTAAATAAAATCTTTAAAAAAAAAAAGTAAGACTGGAAGAAAACAGAGGGAGTATAAGCTTCTTGACATGGATATTAGCAACAGTGTTTCTGTTTTTTTTTTTTTTTTAATTTGACATGAATAGCAAACAACAACAAAAAAAAAGTAAAAAAAAAAAAAAAGGACCAAATCAAACTCTAAAGGTTTTGTATAGTGAGGAAATCCATCAGCAACATGAAAAGGCAACCTATGGAATGAGACAAAATATTTGCAAATATCAATAATATGCAAGGGCTAATACAACTCAATAGCAAAAAAATCAATTAAAAATGGACAAAGGACCTGAGTGAGTAGACCCTTCCCCCCCCCCCCCCCCCCCCCCCCCCCCGGCCCAAAGAAAGCATAGAGATGGCTAATAGATGAAAGGGAGTTTAGTATCACTAATCATTAGGGAAATGCACATCAAAACCACAGTACCACCTCATATCTGTTAGGCTGTTGATTATCAGATAAAGATTAGAGAACAAATGCTGGTGGTGGTGATGGGGAGGAAAGAGAACCATTTTACACTGTGGGAATGTAAAATGGTGTAATCACCGTGGAAAAAGAGTATGGAGGTTCCTCCAAAAGTTAAAAATATGACTACCATATAATCCAGCAATCCTACTTGTAGGTATATATCCGCAGGAAATGAAATCACTATCTTGAATAGATATCTACAATCCCATGACCATTGCAGTATTATTCACAATAGCCAAGATGTAGAAACAACCTCAGTGTCCACTGATTGATGAATGGATAAAGAAAATGTGATACACACACACACACACAGTGGGATATTATTCAACCTTTAAAAGAAGAAAATGATGCCATTTGGGACAGCATGGATGAACCTAGAGGGCATTATGCTAAGTGAAATAAGTCAGAGGAAGATAAATACTGTCTGATTTCATCTATATGTAAAATCTAAAAGAGCTGAACTCATAAAAACAGAGGCTAGAATATTGGTTGCCAGGAGCTGGAAAGTGGGGGATATGAAGAGATGTTGGTCAAAGGGTAAAAACTTCCAGTTGTAAGAGAAATAAGTTCTGTGGTTCTAACGAGCAACATGGTGACTGTTGCTGATAATACTGTATTGTATTACTGAGATTTGAGAAGAGTGTAGAACTTAAGTGTTCTCACCCCCCCAAAAAAAGTTAAATATGTGAGGTAATAGATGTATTAATTAGTTCAGTGGTGAGAATCTTTTCACCATGTCTCTGTAAATCAAATCATCATATTGTACACTGTAAATATATCATAATCTCATTTGTCAATAATACTTCGATAACGCTGAAAAAAACACTTCCTACAGTAATTGGTTTAAATAAGATTTTATGCTGAGAATTTTATGTTCAGATTTTTTTATTCTGTAATTTTATATTGTCTTAAGTTTGTCCCTTTTAAGCGAGGTGGAAATGACAGCTAACAGAGCTCTGGCAGAAGGTTTGTTCAGCGCAAGGCTGTTGCTACTGAAAAGGCTTCAGAAATCACTTCAATCTGGTCTAAGTATAGGGCACTGCAGAACTGTTGATGGTGGCAGGACGTGAGGTTGGAAAAGAAGTAAGATGAAGGTAAAGGGCCTTGAATGTCTGGGGAAGCAACGTATATATCTTTGTTATAAACAACATGGAGCCAAAAATGTTTTCTAAGTAGGACAGTAACCGAGTCAAGTTTAATTTTAGGTCTCCCACTCCAGTGCTGACAAGGAAAGTGGAGTGGAACAGTGAAAAAGCACTTGTAAAGGTCCAGGACACAGACGCTAGGAGTTTTTATTTTTTTAATCCAAGCTAATTTTTTGTTTTTTTCCTGAAGAACTGTCTACGAATGGAAAACTCTTTTCTCTGAGATCTTATAAACCTTGAGAGTAAGTTAAATAGTACCTACCCTACATATCTATGTGATGAATTACCACAATCAGTCATAATTTTTCATGAAGAAAATAAGAAAAACAGAAAAAAGAGAAAGTGGAGAGAGAAAAATGGAGAGAGAGGTAGAGAGGCAGAATAAAAAAAAGAGAAAAAGCAGAAGAAAGCGAAAAGAAGGATGGATGGGCTGAAAGGAAGATGGGAGAGAAAGGACATGAAAGAGAAAAGAGAATATGAGAATCATGAATCAGGCTCTTTAGCATCTCTGTGATGTCAATATTTCATCATTGCAAATAATTTCTTTGGAAGAAAACATTTTCTGCTCTTAAAATAGGATTGTTCCATATAAGATACCACGCCATGGCCTATAATCATCTTTAGGTAACGGTGGGCTTACAGCTTTTTTTTTTTCCCCAACAGCAACAGCAGTGGCAGCAACAGTAGTAAAACCACCTCCTCTCTTTCTTCCCCCGAGAATATTTTAAGTGGGGCCTCTCTGTGTATAGTAGGTGAAAGTTCAACTGCTCTGTTTGAAGGATGAAAAGCCTGGAGGCCCTTCCTATTGATTTCACTCCCATTTTTCACAGCAGCCCTTGAAGTAACCGTGGAACCCTGGCTCTGAGAAGCATCATTTACAAAGCTCTTCCTTAATGGGGATGATTCGATGGTCGAGTTTTATGAGCATGACTTTAGGTGCAGATGAGGCGGAACGTGAGAACTCTGACCAGCTGAGAGAAGTTCACTGGCAGACTGGTTCAGAAAGATGCCCCCAAGAAAACGAGGACTTTCTGCCTCGTGATGTTTGTTTGATGACTTTGCAGTTTTGCAGAGCTTGACTCTGGGTTTGTGCTCAGGCGAGAAGCAGTTATTGAATGTCTCTTGCAGGCAGAACAGTGGTCAAGCCTCAGCTTTTATTCTTACCACCTGAAAACAGGACATCTTGCACTCCTCCACTCCTGCCAAAAAATTTCCCCTTTAAAATATCTGATGATAAATATCAATAAGACTGGTGAAGACCAGAGCAAAGGAAATGATTATATTTAAAGCGCTGAACAATCTTGTATGCCTCTGTTCAGTGATTACGTGTATGATACCTGTCTAGTCAGTTTTTTATCCTGCAGTGGATTTTCTCTTAAAGCAAATAAACACCTTTGATGGTGAGCCAGAGCAACAAAGTACTGAAGCAACGTGGCAGAGTTTTGATTTTCTTCTTGTTGTTTTTGATCTTTTATTTAACAAAATCACATGCTGGCATTCAATGTAAAATTAGTTTTTAACTGGCTTATTCTTCCAGGAGTGTTCTTCTCTTTTCTCCCTCTTGCTCTCTAAAATTTTGTTTCCTGAAATGTAAAGTGTCATGGTGTCATGGTTTATTTTAATTTCCATACTCCATGGTATATTTCTGGAAGACTCAAATGCTCATTGTAGATTGTTGAATAACATATGTCTTTGACGTACTGATAAAAGTATGTTTTTTCTCGTGCCTTAACACTATAGAAGGCTAAAATATCTCTGAAGCCTAAGTCCCTCCCTGATATCAACTTAGGCATCTAGAAAGAAGCCTTTTTATTTGCCTTGACCATTTTAGTTGGAGGTGACAGAATTTTAAATAAAAAATGGCTAGAGAGCGAGGAAGAGAGACAGGAAATGAATGGGTTGATCGACCTGTGAAGCAAAAAGCCCACAAGTAGACGTTCTTCACATCTGCAGGAGACCCAAATGGTAGTGTCGGAACACAGTTTGTCTCCATCTTTCAGCTCTCTGTTTTTCTCTGTTAGGTGTATTCTCAATGAGTCTCTCCCTTTGGTGAAAAGATACCTAGGAGCAGCTTCATATCTATATACTACCAGTTCAGCATACTTAGTGGAATGACAGTGTGTCCTTTGTAAAAGATCCGCAAATGGTCTTGGGATTTCTCTTCAGTCCATATGGGGTCATATGCCCTTTTCTGAATTACTACCATAAGTAGTCCCCTCTTAGAGCTGGATGTCAGATGAGCCATTGCATGAAACTCATGGAGTGCTATTCTGGCAATTTTTTCCAAGAAATTGAGGGTTCTCTTGCCAGAGGAAGGGAAGTGTTGGACAGCCAAAACCAGCACATGCCTTTTGTAGCTACCTACAGAGGGCAATGTCTCCCTCCTTCAGTTAGTTTTCCTTCCTCCAGACAACTGTTGTTCATGACACGTCATTCTCTTGTCATTGTCCGAGGAAGTAGAATGGATGGATATTAAGTATGTGCATGACTGAGTGGTGAATTATCTCTATTACGATTAGCTAATAGCAGAAACTGGCACAGAGCCACCCTTTGGATAGAAGAAAAGCCCCCGTGTCTCCTTAAATTCTGACTTTCATCAAGCCACGTGTGCCACCAAAAGTGACAAGATATATGGGCTATCTGAGAGTCATATGTGGACACAGACTTAATGATCAAGACCTTAAGGGGATCTGATTTCGAGGTCACCCTTAGATACCATTTTCACTCTGACATCTGAAAGATTGCCACAGCTTTTGAAATACGGCATTTGAAGGCCCACTGGGTGACACTTTAGAAGTCCTTGAATCCACTCTGTGTTCTGATATTTATATGCTGTGTTGCTAATGATCAGTCACCTGTATACATTTGTTTCCTATTTTCTCTTCTGTAAGTGGAGCAAGTTGTAATATCTGCTCTCTCTAGTCTACTCCAAGACTGTGATTCTGATAGTTTTACTCTTTGGGAATAGCTTAAGGGAGAATGAGGAGAAAGGAGATCAATTTAATTACAAAAACTACTTTAACAGTTAGATTTATATCTAAGTGTGAAACTTACACACTTCAGTGGAAGCACAGAACATAAGAAATCATGCAATAAAATGGATCTTTATGGCAAAGAACAAAGGGAGGACAGTAGAGTAGAAGGATATAAAAATGTAGCTTAAATAAGATCTTTAAGACACATTTTTGCTCCCCTTCTTTCTCTTCCTGTCAGTATTTTGTTAATCAGCTCCTCATGTATTTATTTATAACTTTTGGTGTTTTTGAATTAGCTTGCATTAATGATATTTGATTTATAAAATAGTTATTTTAAAATATTATCTGAAGATTCCTAAAGAGACGGAATGCAAGCCAAGATTATGGTTTAAAAAATTGCAGTCATTAGAGACATAAATAACGACCAGTTAGTATTGAGTAAAAATCTTCAGAATTTTATCCTTAATCTATGAAACCATGAACAACCATAATTAAATATATAAAATGTATTGATGGTTACCTCAAATAGGAACAATAACATTCTTTTTGTATTTTACCCAAATTTTAACTCACTGTTGGAAAATATACCCATTGTAAGATTACATTACTAAATTACCGGGTAGTTTATCTTTTTTTGCTTCTTTCTTCGGCAAAAGAAGTCAGAGTTGTTAGTAAATTTTTCAGGTGATTTCATCAACCTCAGCAAAAGCAATTTTTAAAACAAATGGCAAAGCTTGGCAGTTCAGAGGCTCAAAATCTGAGAACACCTTAGAAAAATACTGCAGATTTCAGACTATTTCAAAAAGCACTCATATCCACTGAAAATAGAGATTTCAAAGGCACCCCCCAAATTGTATTATGTACAATCTCCATGTCAGCTAAATCTTTTAAATTTCTAGAAGGTAGCTTGTCAAAATCACTCTCTCATATTTAAATATCTAGTTTCCCTGATTAAAACTTAAGAAGAAAGCATGATTTACCTTTCTCTTGAGTTCTTTTCTATATGCTTTGTCTATGGTATAATGTTGTGGGTCCAATGGGCATTTAGCATATTTTGAATGATGGAAGGAAGGAGTAAAAATAAATGAAAGATTTTCTTAGTTATTTTTGTATACTCTTCTTGTTCCTGTACCATCTACCATCTTGTTCCCAGATACCATCTACTTAAAGCATGCTTTAGAAGGGCCCTTTTCTCATTGCAGTACAACCTTGAATATGTTCCCAGAGCTATTTGAATTTTGCTACAAATGCTCTCTTCTTGTAGAGCTCATAAGCCATTTTCATCCACTAGTATCAAAGTTGGCAACTTTCTTATATCCCCAATTTGCTACCATTTAGTCAGTCAACAAATGATTATTTAAACTTTATATATGCAGGAGGACATGGGTGGCTATGGTGTCTAGTGCATAACCAAAGTTGTAGACAAGTAATTACTACTCTGAGAAATGGTTTTATGAGATAAAGGCAGGAAAGTGTGGTGAACAGCAGGTTATATCTGTTTAGCGACTGCCATTTTGATTTGCCTTGTGGCTTCTCATCTACTTTGTTCTGATCTCTCTTGGGCTCTAACTTACATGTCGGCGCTATCCTAGACAAGTTCCTTGTCCATGAATTACTCCTTTGCTGCCTCTTGGCAAACAACTCTTTTTAGGGGACTAATTTAACATGTTCTAGACTCAAGAGTTGCTTTTGAGAATTCTCACACAAGTAGATACTGCCACTTCTTTGAGGGTGGGGCTCACCACAACTTGATAGCCAAGAAATATTTATTAAAAACATTTTTTTCAGGTAATTTGGTAATATTGTAAAACAGAAAATACAGATAAAGAAAAATAGAATGCATTCTATAAGAGTTAGTCTCTTTCTGGGAGCTGTAGTCATTGCTGTGTCTTTTGACAAGACACTTGTTCTAGAATCTGATGATTTGTATTTACATTAAGTTAAATGTTGGTTTTGCTTTAATTTGGTAAATTTGCCTGTGTTTAGATGTTTGTATCATCTTTAAGCTATTAAATAATTTGGTAGGGTATTGTTAGTCTTTAAGGTGCAAGGGCTGTTAAGAATTTTAGTAAGATGACATTGTCCACTCTTTTTAGAGCCCTTGGGTTTGTATGCCCTCTGTGGTAGCAAGTCTCCCAGTAATTGATTAAACCCATTTTATAAAATAAGCAATACTATTCCACTGTAGTATTTTACACACCGTTTAAAAACTGCAGTGCTGATATTTCTGACATTGTTAAACCTACAGGTTGTACTTCAGCAGTATGGTCTCATTGTAGATGGTGTGTTATTAAATATCTAGGTTTTCTTCTTATCAAATTGTGAAGCAATCTATGGTGAAGAAAGAGGTATTAATAATAGGAAAGTGGTTTTGCATGTGAAGTGGTATGTATAGTCTTGCTAGAAGGTGAAGGAGGGGCAGTAAAGTATCCTCCAGACTAGGAAGGCACTTTGAGAACAAAAAACAAAGCAAGCCATGCCATACCATTACACAGAATTTTATTCAGGGTAATTTACTAACAGGAGGCTTGGGTAGACACATGATCCAGGTGCTGTGCAGCTATGTTCCACCAAGTCTGGACCTTAATCCACCACTTCTACAGAGCCAGGGGCAGAGGTCAAAAGTAGTTATCTAAAGTGGTGCTTTCTGGGCGTCAGTTTAGGGAAGATGAGCACGAGCCTTCCCATATTCTGGTCAGGGATACATTAACCTCCAAGGGGCCTGGAACACATAGTCTCAAGGTAGGTCATTGTGCAGATATGAACAAGATGGAGGGACAAAGATGGGGTCAGTGTTGTCAGCACTCTACAGATTTCCAACCTTAATCCTGTCCATTGGAGGTGCTGTCATGTGATGACCGGTTATAATACGTCCATGTGAAAGTAGATGTGTTTAACAAATGAGTCTTACTGTAATTTAAAATCTTTATATGATGAGGATGGGTGGATGCCAGAATGCTATAATCCATCTATACCAGCTGCAAGATTTTGAGCTATTTCCAAGCTCTTATTCATGATTTTCTGAGAGCAGGTAATGGGTCTCCCACATTGTGTATTTGAGCACAGCATGTCTCAAATCTAGTCTAGTCTTCAATAGAGGACAATTTCATTTACAAAAGCAACACATTCACATAAATCAATGGTAGAATATGTAAATACTCTGCCTCCAATTTTAGAGAAAAAAAATGCTTACAAATGCTTACTGTATATTTGGATGGTGAATAGTGATAAATTTTATTAAGCATGAAAACTCTGTTCAGAAATTCTGTATGTTACTAATTTGCTGATTAGTGGATAGGCCTGTCTATACATCCTACACTGACTGAATTTGCCTTTACATTCCTAAATCATCTTTGTATAAACCATGCAATTTCATTTTAGTTCAGTTTCTGTCAAACAACATGGCACATTGTCTGATGCCTAAGCACAGTGGGAATGATACACTTTACAAATAGATGAGGAAATAATTTAAACTCTGCCTCTCTGAGATGCTGAGCTGAAGGCAATCTTCTTTATGTTTGTACCCTAGTTTTCATTTAATTTCATATCAACTTTATTGAAAGTATAATTTGTGAGCATCCACTTAAGAGGCTCTTATTTAGGTTTAATTAATTTATTCAAAGAATAATTATTGAGAACCTATTATATATAAACCCCAATTTAGACATAGGAAAACAAAGATGAAATACAAAGTGTCCTGCCCTGGGAGTAGAAGATGAAAACAGGAATAATTACAGTATATGTGATAATTTTAAAAATGTATTGGGAAGGGATACCTGAGTGGCTCAGTCAGTTAAGCATCTGCCTTCAGCTCAGGTCATGATCCCGTGGTGCTGGGATCCAGCCCTGCATCTGGCTCCCTGCTCAGCAGGGAGTCTGCTTCTCCCTCTGCCCCTCGCCCACCTTGTGCACGTGCACGCTCTCTCTCTCAAATAAATAAAATCTTTAAAAAATGTATTGGGAAATATAGAAAGGGTCTTAGGAGAAAAAAAAAAAAAAAAGACTCTTTGAGTCCCTACTTCCCTGCCAGTCACTCCACTAGTTATTTCTGGTTTTTTTTGTTGTTTTTTTTTAAGATTTATTTATTTATTTTAGAGAGAGAGAGCATGAGCACGAGGGGGAGAGAGAATCTCAAGCAGACTGCACACTGAGCGCAGAGCCGAACATGGAGCTCAATCTCACGACGCTGAGATCATGACCTGAGCCAAAACCAGAGTCTGATGCTTAACCGACTGAGCCACCCAGGCGCCCCTCTAGTTATTTCTTACATGCACATGTATTTAAGTTTCCCTTAAACCTTCTCAGTTAAGCAGGTATCACTCTCATTTTGGCCTTATATAATTTACAAATAAGAAAATTTTCATTTTATTTTCGTAAAGTTCTAACATTCTGCATAGATAAAATATTCTCACATTACTCTTCTCATTACTAGCTTGACTGGTGTGTCAGACAGTAATTGTCTGGGAACAGTGTATGGTTTCTTAAACATTCTAGGAAATGAGCTGGCACCAGCTGCGCACCTTTGATAAGGCTACACAGCAAGGGAGACACACAGCTTCAGTAGGGATCTTGGCCCTTTTACTCAGTATCAGACCACATACAAAGAAGTTTTCATACTATCGGGTTGTTCAATTCATCTTCTGTTTATCTCAGTTTTCAAATAAATTCCCAGTTGGAAAATGAGAATGAAGTTAATTTGCCTCATCTTATTAAGTCATCGATCTATGCTATAAAACAAAACTAAAATCAACAAAACAAAACCAAGGTGAGGGAAAATGTCTTACTTTGTCTTTTTTTTTTTTTTTTGAGAACTTCCTCCTCTCCAAAGAGTTCACAGGACTGGTGATTGAGGCAAGAGAAAATTGTGGGTGCACAGGTTGGTCTTAGAGCCATTTCTAGAGCTTTGTCCCAGTGACCTATTTTAACTTGTGGTTCTTTTTCGTCAAATGGGTTTTGGAACAGCAAAGTTTTTACTCTAAGAAAAAAATCTTCCCATTCAGTGAACAGAAGTCAAGACCACAGTTTGAAGGACTGGTGCTCAACTATTAGTTAACGTCCTGAAAATACTAAATTTTCAATTCTTTTAACTCATTTGAATATCATTGAAGATGTTAAGACCAGGTCTTTTGGAGTGCAATTGAAACTTTCCTAGAAGGCACTCAAATTTTGTATACTTTTTTGTTAAATCTTCCACAAATTATATCTCAGCAACAATTTGGTGGTTGCAGAGAATTTTACTGTTTTAACAAATGAAAACCTGAATGCATTTTTTTCCCTAGACTTAATATCTTTTGTGAAAATGCATAATCTACTTTCTGAGAAATTTGGTTTTGTATTCTATTCTGTTCATATGAGGAGTGAGCATATAGTCTGAAATAGGTTTGGGTCTCAGCTCTGTCACTTCCTATCTCTGTGACTTTGGACAAATACTTTACCATCTCTCAACCTCCATTCCATCATCTGTCAAATGAGGATAAATGTAACTAACCCACAAGGTGGTTTTGAGAATTAATTAAGCTAGTATATGAACATATCTAGCACAGTACAAGACATGCAAGAAAACACTCAATATAAGCTTTTTTCCCCCTCCTCTTCCTTGGACGAGGAATGTTATGGGCATACAGATCATTCCATGGGTCTCAGTACTAGGAAAAAGAAAGAATATGGGAAAAGTTTTTCTTCCTAAGTTGAACTTGCAAGTAATAATGAGCAGTGCATACTAAGTTAGTCTAGAAAGGTGAATTTAGTGTTTCTATTTTTAAGGGGAAAATCTGGTGAAAGTAGTTCACACCATGTAGCAATCACTAAGTACAAAGGACTGTCTAAGGGGCTCATCTTCCCACATCGACTTTCACCACTATTCTTGTCTTTCACCTGAATTTTTTTTTTCTCCCAAACTGGACAGAGTTTGGAAAATCTGTTTGGAAAATTTTCCTATGACTCATATCCCTTACAGTTGTGATAAAGTTTATGTGTTCAGGGTCACTAAGCTTGAGTACTAAGCAAGAGGATAAATAACTAAGAGGAGCTTACTGCAAAAATTAGTAACAACTATCTCAAATGTAGAAATAAGGTTACTTTGTATACATTTTCTTTTGAGCATTGCTTTATATCTTACTTTATTCTCCAGTGATTAGTAATTATAGCTCCAGTTTATGCCTTGTCAGCTGGAAGCAGTTCTTAGGCTTATTGAGTTCTAAAGGTATACTCCAGCTGCATGTTAATATATGATCTCTTAGTAAAGTCTATATATATAAATATATAAAAGATTAATACTGATCAAAAACATCTGGCAATGCTTAAAAAGGTCCTATCTACTCAACATCATTGGATATGTGGTGGGAAAATGCTAATCAAAATGAATTTATGTGTATTCATCATTGTTTGTATAGGTGCTGCATTTTAGTTCAGTCTAATTAAAAGACTTTATCTAAACAGTAAATCTCCTCTGAGAAGACTTGCACTGTTTTCTGTCCACTGCTTTTCCAGGAATTCAGTTTACTTCCTTGTAACTATAGTGGTTGAAATGCCAAAATGCCTGAAGAGATTACATGTATATGTACTTGTGTGTATACATATATATACACGTACATTATGATTTATATAAGCTTTTTTTCAGATTCTAAATATCAAGGAGAGTTAAAATGTTAGGCTTATTAAAACTTTTAAGGTATGCTAATATACTTTTGCATCATATCTGAATATCCTTCAGGCTTTAAAAGTAGTACTGTTGATGAAAAGTATAGGTCCTAACATTTATAGCTACATAATGGATGCCTGAAACACGTCTTTCTTGTAGTTTCAACAACTATTGCTATTTTATTTTTTTCCTTGCCTTTGGAGTTTCACATGATACCCACATTAAAGCTGTATCTTTATGTTTTATAATCTATTAAAAGTCTCACTTAGTTCAATATTCCTGACATATGAATATTATGGAACAGATTCATCTGAAAAGTGAGTACTAGGAAAAAGTTTTTTGTGTTTCTGTTTTGTTTTGTTTTGTCTAAAGAATAGGCATACTTCCTATAAATAAATGAAAAGTCTGAGAAGCATCAGTTTCCCTTTTTGCATTGGCCGCCAGAAGACCCCGAATTAAACACACGGTTCCACATGGTTAGCCTAGGGTTTCTAGTACAAAAGTGTCCCCTCTCTTCATTTTTTATTATCTTTTTTTTTTTTTAAAGATTTTTTATTTATTTATTTGAGAGAGAATGAGAGACAGAGAGCACGAGAGGAAAGAGGGTCAGAGGGAGAAGCAGACCCCCTGCTGAGCAGGGAGCCCGATGTGGGACTCGATCCCAGGACTCCAGGATCACGACCTGAGCTGAAGGCAGTCGCTTAACCAACTGAGCCACCCAGGCGCCCATTCATTTTTTATTATCTTGACAAATCTTCCCCCACCCCAGATGTTACTTACTGCACTCCTATTTCTTTCTTATTTTAATGTTTCTACTGAATATGGGTCTTTATTATAAGTGGTCTCTAGAAATAGAAATGGTGTAAATAATAACTTAAGGGCCGCATACAGCCTTTGTTATAAAGAATGCCTTATGTTCTTTATCAGTTGCTAGTTGCTTAAAGTCATATTTCATTGTGTCTCTATAATACTGATTGCATTCACATGCTCACTTTAATAATTTTACTTAAATCCAACTATACACGAGACTGTGGTTATGGGCATGATTCAGTTGTGTCAAGACATTCTCTTCATCAGGACAAGATTTTTGAGGTAAGCCTTTTAAAGTACATATGAGGAAGAAAGGTAAGCCTTCTATTCACCTGCCTTTTCTAGTTAATAATGACGGAAAGTTAGCCTATATGTAGGGAGGTTTGTGTAAAGCAACATTTTTAACATCCATATTATCTTTGGTAGGTCTATACTTTGGCCCTGGGAGAATATCCAGAATTTAAAGGGTAAAATAAAGAGCATTTATGGGAGAATAAAAATAAAAATAAAAAACAAAATTTGAGCTAATTTCCTTTAGGGAGAATGATTGAGCTGCCGACTAACCTGAGCTCTCCTGACTAAAAATGGAATAAATATGGGCAAGCAATTTCAGCTCTTAGTTCACAGGCACCTTATAAATCAACTGGGAAAATAGCACAGGCTTATATTTTAGGTCCTCAAGTAAGATGATTTTTAGCTAGCAAAGATCTGATAATAGGCCCAAGGAAGGCCTTACAAATAAAGTCCTAAAATGTATGAAAGTTGTATTGCTCTATTATTTTACTCCTTTTCTGAAAATGTAACTGAAATCTTTGCAAGGGAACCAAAGTCCATGTTTAAATGAGGTCAAATGAATATTTTTGATGTGGATAAGTTATCAAAACTATTATTGAGAACTAATGTCTTTGTATCTGAAATAGCAAGAAGCATTTCATTGTTTTTTATGCCCATATTTAAAGATTTACTTATTTTTAGAGAGTGCATGTGCACACGGGAGCTGGGAGAGGGGCAAAGGCGGAGAGAGAAAGAGAATCCTCAAGCAGACCCCACACCTAGCCCAGAGCTCATCACGGGGCTTGATCTCAAGATCATGACCTGAGCTGAAACCAAGAGTCAGACATTCAACCGACTGAGCCACCCAGGTGCCCCACCCATATTTAAATAGCTACTTGTATGATTTTTGCTCTTGGTGTTCAAGCCAGTATTTTGGGACCCACTTTAAAGTTGCCATAAGAACCAGTCCTTGGGTTCCAGGTGTCGCTGCAGTAGAATTCTAGTGCTGTGTGAAACCAGACAAATTTACTACTACATTGTAGACTGAGTGACAAGACTTGATGTATATCCTGGGGCTGCATTATCAAAGAGATAGAGAATAAAGTTAAAGGAAGATATAAGACATACTTTAATAATGATTATTAATCTTACTGTAATCATAAATAACATCAGCCATATTTCTATCTCACTTTTACACACCAGTGATTTCCCATATTGTATAATCAAGTCTAGTCTTTATCTTACATGCTCTGTGCCTGCTCCATCCCATCTCTCCTGAGCAGAATTCAGTCTTTCACGTAGCAGCCACTAACTGGTGATTTCAAGGAACTGTAGGCTACTGTTGCCTGCTGACAGTGCTATGAAGGTGAAAGTGTCTTGTTACTACCAAATTGCCACAGTCCAAACGATACAGAACCTGTAGGAGGCACAATTGGGATTTTATAATTTGCTTAGCACCTGAGAATTCATTTTCTAAGCATTTGTTTTCTTTTCTTTTTTTTTTTTTTATTAACATATAAGGTATTATTTGTTTCAAGGGTACAGGTCTGTGATTCATCAGTCTTACACAATTCACAGTGCTCACCATAGTACTTACCCTCCCCAGTGCCTATCACCCAGCCACCCCATCCCTCCCACCCCCCTCCACTCAAACAAACCCAGTTTGTTTCCTGAGATTAAGAGTCTCTTATGGTTTGTCTCCCTCTCCGGTTTTGTCTTGTTTCATTTTTCCCTCCCTTCCCCTATGATCCTCTGTCTTGTTTCTCAAATTCCTCATACCAGTGAGATCATATGATAATTGTCTTTCTCTGATTGACTTATTTCACTTAGCATAATACCCTCTAGTTCCATCCACGTCATTGCAAATGACAAGATTTAATTCCTTTTGATGGCTGCATAATATTCCATTGTGTGTGTGTGTGTGTGTGTGTGTGTGTGTGTGTAGATACCACATCTTCTTTATCCATTCATCTGTCGATGGACATCTTGGCTCTTTCCATAGTTTGGCTATTGTGGACATTGCTGCTATAAACATTGGGGTGCACATGCCCCTTCGGATCACTATATTTGTATCTTTGGGGTAAATACCCAGTAGTGAAATTGCTGGGTCGTACGGTAGCTCTATTTTCAACTTTTTGAGGAACCTCCATACTGTTTTCCAGAGTGGCTGCACCGGCTTGCATTCCCACCAACAGTGTAGGAGGGTTCCCCTTTCTCCGCATCCCCGCCAACATCTGTTGTTTCCTGACTTGTTAATTTTAGCCATTCTGACTGGTGTGAGGTGGTATCTCACTGAGGTTTTGATTTGGATTTCCCTGATGCTGAGTGATGTTGAGCACTTTTTCATGTGTCTGTTGGCCATTTGGATGTCTTTGCAGAAATGTCTGTTCATGTCTTCTGCCCATTTCTTGATTGGATTATTTGTTCTTTGGGTGTTGAGTTTGATAAGTTCTTTATAGGTTTTGGATACTAGCCCTTTATCTGATATGTCATTTGCAAATATTTTCTCCCATTCTGTCGTTTGTCTTTTGGTTTTGTTGACTGTTTCCTTTGCTGTGCAAAAGCTTTTTATCTTGATGAAGTCCCAATAGTTCATTTTTGCCCTTGCTTCCCTTGCCTTCGGCAATAAACATTGGCTTTCAAAGATTAATTTTTTGCATACTTTGACAAAAATTATGTAGAAAATAGTACATTGATATTGAAATGTTTTTAATTTTCACTTGGGATTAATTATAGGAGAATAAAATGAAAAGCAAAAGGGTCAATATGAGAAGAGGTAGCATACGTATGAAGAACGTAGTAGGAAGTAGTTCATCATTCAAAGAAACAGATGAATCCATAGACTGCATGGATTGAACATTAGAATTTATATCCTTATAATTCTAGAGGTTAGAATTTCCAAGATCAAGGTGTAAACAGGGTTGGTTAGTCTCCTAAGGCCATTCTCCCTGCCTTGCAGATGGCCATCTTCTTTCAGTATCTTTACATGGTCCTTTCTTTGTGTATCTATGTCCTAATCTCTTCTTCTTATAAAGAGATTAGTCCTATTGGATTAGAGCCCACCTATCTGAACTCATTTTACCTTAATAATCTCTTCAAATGTTCTACTCCAAACACATCACATTCTGAGGTACTAGAGGCTAGGATTTGAACATTTGAATTTTTGGGTAGACACAAGTCAGTTCATTATATTCTTTTTCTGACATTTTCTTTTCCTCTGTTTTTTGGTTGGCCTTCTTTGGAATTCCTATTACTTAAATGATGTAACTCCTGGACTGATGCTCTAATATCCACCAATTGCCATGATCCACCAATCTCTTTTAGTTATATTTACTAAGAGACTTTTTTTAAGTTTATCTTTGCTCCCTTATCTTTGTTTTTTTTTTCTACTATCATATTTTCAATTTCCACATTCACTCACTCTCTTATTTTGAGATGTATGACCTTTTCTTTTGATTGACATTGGTAATGGATTTCTAATGATTTTCTTGCCTCCTCTATGTTTCTTTAAAATTGCTCTGATTCTGTGTCCTTTTTAAATCTAGAGTTTTCCCATCTTATGCCTCCTGATCCTTGACTCTGAACTCATGTTTAAGAGTGAATCACTGAGGGGCTTGTTACTAATGATGTTCTCTGTAGGATCATCTGGTATGAGGGTTCAATTGAGAGAATCGTTACTTTCAGTATTTTTGAGGCTTGGTCTCCTCAGCCAGTCAGATTCATCAGAGGAGTTTTGTTGTTGTTGTTTCCTTCCTGGAGAGTTTAACACAGTGTGCCAAATTTCTGGAAACACTATGGGAGAAGTAGGCTAGGGTTCTGCTCTTTGATAGGTAGAAAATCCCTGAACCTCGGTGATGGTAATTTTCATGTGTCAACTTGACTGGGCCATGGTCCCTAGATATTTGCTTAAATAGTATTTTGGGTATGCCTGTGTGGGTGTTTCTGGATGTGATTAACATTTGAATTGATAGACTGAAGAGAGCAGAATACCCTCCCTAATGTGCACAAACCTCATCCAATCAGTCCCAGGCCTAAATAGAACAAAAAGGTGGAAAATTTATGCTTGTTCTCTGGCTCTCTATCTGCCTGAATCAGCCTGAAACCATACCTGACTACAGCCCTTGGGACTTCTCTGCCTTCATACTTGCATGAGACAATCCTTTATAACAAATCTCATATGTACATATATATACACACATACACACTTTCTTGGTTCTGTTTCTCTGGAGAACCCAGACTAATACAACCCCATGTTTTCATAAGGGTAGTATCTATTACCAGTTCTGCCACATGAGCCCCAGTATAGATTCCTTCTGGTTCACTCTTGCCAAAGAGAAAATGCTGTATCAGGGAAACAGTCATCCATGGTGTCTGAAATTCTTATTATTTCCTAAATAGAGCTTTTTTACCTTTTTTCTCAGTTTATATCTCCATCCTAACCACTGCTTGGTACTAAATCCTGCTACCGCTCCCAAGCTTTTCTTGGGTTTTTAAGAATAAAGTGAGGTTTACATCTCAAGTTCACCAATTGCATGTCTGGGTTTCAGCTTTTTAAGTATCTCCTTTTAATTAGTTAATTTTATCTGCTTTCTGGATTCCAGACTTCTGTTTTTTCCTTACTTTGCTTGTCAAAGATTTATATTATTTTTATCCCTTTGTTGCCATTTTGGAAGGATATCAGAAGGGATATGAGGATCTGTATTCAACCTAGCATTATTAACTGAACTGAAACTAGTTAGAATTTTATGAAAAGGATCATCATCTCATACTATATGATGAAATAAATTTCAAGCAAATTATAGAGTTAAAATTGGAAAATAAAATTATATTCAGTAAAATAGTAATGTTTACTATATCTCTGGGTGTGGAAGCAATTTTAATACCAAAAAAATCATTACATAATTAAGAAATGTATTACATAAATGTAAGTCTCTTACGTGAAAATATTCTAAAAATCAAACTTCAAAAATTAGCAAAATGTTATGTTAATATGGGTTTATGCAAATTATGATATAAACATTAAAACCTAAATGGATAAATGAGTAAAGCATAAGATCTGGCTGTTGACTGAAATAAAGTTATAACTGATTACATCCTTATAAATGATATATTTATAATATACAATTTTATACCAAATTTAAATCAAGCCTTATAAATTAAAAGCAAAAATAAATTTTTAAGTCTATTAAATTATCAAAGGCTTTTTAAAATTTCACTCCTGAATGATGTTGAAGATAGAGTAAGAGAGAGCCTCATGTATTATTGGTGGGAAGCTAAATTTCTGTTTCCTTTTTTGAAAGCAATCTGGAAATATGTATCAAAAGCATTAAGAACATTAATTTTTTTATGTGTCACATTCCTGGAAATTTCCTTCTAAAGAAAATTCTAAAACAGTAAGATAGATTATATTATATGTATTTTTAACAATGAAAAAAATGTAAACAACTCATATATCCAGTCAAGTAGAAATTTATTTTTAATTTCGGAAAATTATTAAGCATAATTAAAAATAATCTGTCCTAGAAATGCCTCTTGTTCTTATGATGGTTATGCCCAGTATGAGGGGGAAATTTTATAAGTAACCATGAAATTAAATACAAAACAGACACCGAAATACATGTTGGGAAGGAGAAACGCAGAGTATCATGTTGGGGGTGGGGGGCAGGGTGAGTGGAAAAGAGTCCTAATCAGAAATTATTTTATTAATAAATATATTGGAAATCATGGAACCCATAATATATAGAGATGGGATCATAAACAGTAGAACATGGATAATCTGAAGGAAGAGGGACGTGACAGTGGACTGGAGATAAACAGGTGAAGGAACAGGTGGCATGAAGGAGTAGGAGGGAAGAATTGAATGGAGCAAATTTCAGAGTTCAAATCAAGGAGCTAGAACAATTAGGAATGTTAAGGTATTAAATGGTATGTTTTTTATTAAACAACTAGAGTGACTCTGATAGCTAACAGAGTCATACTCCATAATGAGTACAAGAGTGTAAGAAAGCTTGAGAACTGGTCCTCTTTCTAGGGAGGAGGATGAAGAGAATCGGATAGTGTGTAATTCTCAGCCTAAGTATTTTTCCTGCAGGGCACTACAGATACTGAACAGCAGTGATGACTGGGTTGGAGGTGAAAACAATTTTATTATCCAGATGGCTTTTTCCTGAGTTTAAGGATTTTTATATCATGTTGAAGAATCAAAAATATGTCAGTTTAGCCATTTATTTAAATAGTGATAAAAATTCCGATGTAGGAATTTACTCACCTTTTATTCTGGGTAGAAAATTTGGGTTTCCCTTTGTTGGTCATTTTTCCTGCTATGTCTAGAACAGATGAAATAAGATATTCTGTGACACTGGAGTAAACCAACAAAAAACTGGAGTTTTCTTTCAGTTCAGTTATCACAACCTGGATTGACAGTGAAAAAAATAGATTCTAGGCTTTTAACCTTTCATTCTCATGTATTATGAGTTACACCTTTATGTTCTTTCACAATAAAATACTCTCACATGTTAAAATGCTAAAAAGTGCGCCTTTGAACTGGTGAAAAATGGTAATTAGATATTGTTGAATGGATTTGTAGGAAAGGGGCAGTTTAAGGTGAACATGTGTGTATTGATAATCCATAGATCAGAGAATGGACATTTGCTATATTCCCTTTCTGGGTGGTGTCTTGAATCCTTTAAAAAATGATAGGACTTTTCTTGATTTGCATATTTTAAACTAAAGTCAGACATTTTAAAGTCAATTTAAGTTTATTACAATATCCTTTATTAACTTTGATGCATTAACTTTGGACAATATGAATAAAAGTTCACAGCCATATCTTTAATTTCCTCTTTGGTATCTTGACTATTTGAAAGAGGATTATTTTACAGTTCATGAAAGCTTGTTTTAAAACTGCTTTGCAAACTCTTATTTGGATATTGTTTTGGGACTGCCCTTAAACTAAAACTTTCCTTGTTCATTCAATATCAAGTCAGATAGTGATCATAATTTCCTTTGAAATGAAAAGAGTAGAGAAGAATTAGACAAATACAAGCTTTCATCTATTTAAAAATACCATGTCATTTTACCTTGACTGGTTTCTGTTCCTCAATAAAATTCCAGCTCATTTGCTATCATAGTTATTACTCTATTTTGAGGGACTGTTTCTTGATTTTTTTCTTTTATGTAAAAGTCTTGGAGGTAGCATTGATATTCTGTGATTACTCTCTTAATTATCAAGCTCATTATGAAGGACACATGCGTATCATAATCATCTTTTATTTAGTACCTTCTTTCTGTAAAGTAAAAACAGATGTTTGTTTTTCTTTTGTCAGAATAATTACCAAATTTACCTACATCTCTAAGGTAAAATCCACTGTAAAGGTGTTTATTTATTCATTCACTTTCTGATTCTGTAAATGTTGGTTGGACACCAATGATGGTGAGGCATTGGGGATACAAGTAAGATCACACAACACCCACACCCACACACACACACACACCCACACATTCTATACCAAAGTACTCAGAGTCTAGAAGAGAAGATAAACTTGAAGACTATCATATTTAATAAAACATCTATAACAGTAGAGGTAGGCTTAAGACCTAGTGGCAGCACAAAGGAGGGAAATGATTGCCTTAGCCTGCAGCAATCAAGACATCATTGGTAGAGAGTGTAATGATTAATCTGAGGCTTCAAAGATGACTAGAAATTCTCCAGAAAGGCGATTGGTTCCTGGTAGGAAGAAAAAGCAGGACAGTCCAGGTAGAGTCAAAATTTCTACAACGACATGGAGCTATAGTGTATGGAATGATTGAGTTCTCCAAGTATTATAAAATTCTGGGTTATGGTTTTGAGAAAAGAAATGATGAATGATAAACTTGTTAGAAATAAATCATATAGTAAGGACCACATATGCCGTTTTAAAATTTGGAGTTATTCTGTAGATGATAAACATTCATTGAAGGGCATTATGCATATTTGCAATTTAGACTATAGGAAGAATTGAGAAGGAGAATTTTAAGGTAATACCAGTTAGAAAGTTATTTCAGTAAAACCAGGCAAGAGCAAATGAGGCTCTGCTCTACAAAGATAGCACTGGGTGTGGAGGAAGTGATAGTGTGAAAGAAGTGAGGATGGAAAAAATATTTTTAATGTAGTTATTGAATTAAATATGCAAGGGGGAGAAGAAAAAAAATCTGCTGATAAACTCTCCAAAAAATGGATGGAAATAAGTTCTGAAAGCAAAGGGCCTGGAGTGATTTTGTTGAGATGATCTTCCCCAAAGCTCTACTTCACTAGTTTAGATATTCAAAAATTGATTGTATTTGGAAATCAGAAATTATCTATGTAGATATCAAATGTTCTGTGGGAATCATTGATACTATTAATAAGGAAATATTGTGAAAAATTAAGCACTTTATTTTTTTACCATTTTAATTTTTTTAATTTTTTATTTTAATTCTAGTTAGTTAACAAAGTGTTAATCAGTTTCAAGTATACAATATAATGACCTGAAGCACTTTAGTTGAAAATGAAACCCAGTCAGTTTGTTACTGAAGCTATAATTTTGGGCAGAGAGCTTATAGATAGAGATCATTGCTTCGCCATTATATGAAGCGTGTCTGAATTCATCTGGTAGCAAATCTTATATTTCAATTTTCCATCTGGAAAAGAAAGAAATGTTCAAAGATTCTCCTAATAATTCCTTTCCTCTCTACCATAATCTAAATTATTAAAAGTTGACAGGGCACATTTTCCAGGTAATTTACTGTTTTCAAATTTTGTTAGCGGGTTCTGAGAAAATTGGCTAATAATAATGATACTAATAATGTCTTTAGCAAAGACAGGTTAGAACTAAAACTTGTCTTCTTTGATTATTTCTCAGAAATAAGTTTAAAATTCAGGTAAAAACTTTTAATTATAAAAGCCTGAAAAGTATTTATTTTCACCATTAAAATATTTTATCCACACTGTTTCCCTCAAGAATCTATACAATTACTAATATAACAGAATAAAACATAAGGGGTAAGAAAAATAAAGTCCTTATTTTTTTTAATGGCCAGATTCCAGATTATTTTTGCAAGAAGAGAAGATTTAACAGTTAATAGCAGCTTAGTTCTTCCTGATTCTCTAGCCAAAACCCTTGTAGTCCTTGTAGAATTCCATAATTCCTCAACTACCTTCTCTGTCAATACCAAGTCCAACCAACATCATCTTTTGTCTTAGATTACCAAGAAGTCTTACTGCTTCTGCCTTAAATGTATTCAACATAGCAGAAGGAATGATATACGTATATATATTTTTTGTAGTGTTAGTGTGTGTGTGTGTGTGTGTGTGTGTGTGTGTGTATTTTGTAATGTCAATCAGATCATGACATCATCTATCTGCTTGAGCCCTCCCATGGCTTTCCTTCATCACCTATGAGGCCAGGGGTTCTCAAACTGCTGTGAGCATCAGAATTCACTGGAAGGCTAATTTTTAAGGCAGATGGCTGAACCCTGCCCCCCAGAGGTTCTAATTCTGTAGGTCTGGAGTGGGACTTGGTAATTTCTATTTCAAACAAATTCCCAGGTGATGCTTCTGCTACTAATCCAGGGACCAACCTTTGAAATTCTTTACCATGACCTGTAGGGTCTTATATGATTGATATTGTAATCTTACTGCCTATTTGATTGTCCATGGCACATTTTGCCGTAATGACATCTCCAATCACAAACCTGCCTCAGGGCTTTTGCCTTTGCTCTTCCCATGTCTGGAATACTCTCCTTCCAGGTATCCACATGGCTGATTTTCACATACCCTTCAGGTCTTTACTCAAATAACTCTTGAAGAAAGTCTTCCCTGACCACCCTATACAAATACTCAAATCTCTTCCCATCCCACAGTCATCCTGACATTTCCCATTTCTACTTTATTTTTCCTCTTTGGCATTTGTTATTTTCTGATACTAATTTATTTATCTACTTTCTCTATGTTCCACCTCCCTGAGTATTTTTCACTGATGCTTCTCCAATGCCTAAAATATTTCTTGGCATACAGCAAGTACTCAATCTATACGTGTTGACTGAATAACAAATGAGAAGTCAAGAGAAAACATGGGACAAGGGGAATGGACATATTCAGTTGATATTACTTTGTGGAAATATGGGAAATAATTTGACTTGCTATTAGTAGTATAACTTGAGTTGTTTTCCAGAACTGGTGACAATGTTATACTGCAAAGCTAACATAAGCTGAACTAGTTAATCTTGTAAATGCAGACACTCATTGGGTAATCAACTCAGAAAAAAAGAATGAATAATATGTATTTGCTGATTATTTAATATATTCTAGATACAATGCTAAGTGCTTTATCTGTGTGATTTCATCCATTCCCCATAACTGCCCCACGAAATGTTTAATATTTTATAGATGAAGAAATAAGACTTATATAATATAAGCAACTTTCCCAAGGCAACACAATCAACCAGTGGCCATCAAGTATTCAGACCAAGGTCTGCCTCTCTACAAAGACCACAATTTTGACAACTACCCTGTAGTTCTGCCTGAAAATATAAGTGTATTTCTGCTATCACCAACATCACTAGCATTATGTTCCAGAGTGGGTGGAGGTAGGGCAATGGGATGGGTAGGGATCCAGAAAAGATGTTTCCTGATTACTTTAAAAGGGAACTGCTATGTATATCCTAAGGAAGAGAAGACTCAATAACATTACATGTCTTTAAATATTTGAAGGGATTTCATGTGGAAAATGGAAAATAAAGGTGATCAGCTGCAGGATGAAAAATTAATAACAAAAGATATCTGTTATAGAATAGAAAATGGTTAGTCTTTGCAAAGACTATTTTGGTGATTTGCCTGTTCGGTAACAAAACAAGTGGCTATGTTATATACTGAGACTCAGCCACCCTTCCCTGGAAGTGTTGAAACAAAAGCCAGATGAGCCAACTACAAAGACATTTTAGATCCAGTTCATTTATTAGAAGGAGGGTTAGTAATGGTGGTTGTAAAATCTTCTCCAACTCAGATGATCTTTGAGTCAAGAGAAATCTTTGGGTTCTATGAATAAAGTGACTCATCAATTCAACCAACCAACACTCAATTCAGCATAAATTAAATTCATCTGATTTTGTTGCATTACTACTGCTCAATTAATCTCCTAATTCACAAAGAAACAATGCAAAATAAGATGACAACAAAAAGTCAAAGCCACCAGGCAAAAATGCGCTCAAATTCCTTTTCCCTTTGCTCACCATTTACCTACATCTACATTCTTACATGTCCCTTCTCCCATCTTTCCTATCTCCATGTAAGGATTGTCCCCCCTTGTGTCTAAGGCACATATGCTACTGTTGTTCTGGATCTGACCTTTTCAACCTCCTCTCATGGATCTTTTCTCTAATCTGCATCTTCATCTTCTCCCTCTTGTTTGGTTCTTCCCTTTAGCACATAAACATGTTCCAGTCATTCCCAATTCAAATTCTTCGAAACCACATGTCTTCTCTTGCATTTCTCCAAATATTTCCTTTTTGTTTTTTTAAGGTCAAGCTCTTGGAAGAAATCTAGACTCTGTCTATATCTCCTTCACTACAATGTACTCATAAACCCACCGAAATATGGTTTCCACCACATAGTAAGTAAAACTACCTATGACCTCCTGGGGAAATCCTGTATGTTCCTATTTCAGAGCTCTTCAAGACCACCCGCACATTCAGCAGTTCATTAGAAAGACTCACAGGGCTGAGCATATACCTGCGCTCCCTGATAACATTTACTATAGTGATAGAGTGAGGTTCTACAGAGAGATCAAGGGGAAAAGACGGGTACGGTTGGGAGGAATCCATGCTGAGGTTCCTGATGTTTTTGCTTTCCCAGGAGAAGTCACTGAGAGCACTCTCTCTCCAGTGGTGATGATTCAGTGGTGATTTATGCCCAGGGAAGCCCATTTGAGATGCAGGTTTTAAGGGTTTTATTGAGGCCTGGTCGTGTAGGTATTCTCTGCCTAGCAACTACCAAAATTCCAGATTCCCAATAAGAAAGCAGATGTTCACCATCAGCACATTGTACAAGCCATCCCAATAGAGTAAAATCTCATCAAAGAATGATTCAGAAGCCAAGTTCCCAGATGCTAGTAAAGCGCCAACATTACAAGCAGGGTTTTTCAGGCCTGCGATGTTCTTTCTTTCCTGCACGCTTCTCCAAGTACCTCCATTATCTGATGAATCCCATGTCACTCTATCTCAGCTCTGCTCTTCAGCTACATATCTGCATGCTTACTAAGCATTATCCTTAAAATGTCTCACAAGAACCTCAAATTCAATTTACATGTATCTAATTTTTTTATCTTTGCACTTAGCTCTTTAAAATGTTCCCCCAGGGGTGCCTGGGTGGCTCAGTCATTAAGTGTCTGCCTTTGGCTCAGGTCGTGATCCCAGGGTCCTGGAATCGAGCCCCGCATTGGGCTCCCTGCTCTGCAGGAAGCCTGCTTCTCCCTCTCCCACTCCCCCTGCTTGTGTTCCCTTTCTCGCTGTGTCTCTGTCAGATAAATAAATAAAATCTTAGAAAATAAAATAAAAAAATAAAATGCTCCCCCAGTACTCACTGCTTCAGTAAATGACCTCACCATTCCCCAGTTTCTATAGCAAAACAGTTGGAGGATATCATGGATTCCTTCATCTCCCACAACCAGCACAACTAAGTTGATCTGTGAATCACACAGGTTCTGCCTCCTCAATTTCCATATAATCTGACCCCTTCCCTTCATCATCATGCCACTGCCTTCATCTATGTTTTGTGTTCTCCTGTATCCTCATTTGTTGCATAATTACTCTAGTAGTCCTCTAAATGTTCTGCCTGACTCCAGACCAGACCCCTGCAAATTCTTTCTCATTACCAGTCAGACCTTTCGCACATTACTTAGCCTTTCTGAACCTCATATTCCATATATGTAAAGTGGGAATACTAATGGTTCTGTCATAAGATTGCTGTGCAGAGTAATTTGGATAGTAAATATAATATGCTTAGCACATAGTAAATGTAAATAAATGTGAGTATTAAATATTAATACTGTTACCATGATATTTTAAAAAACATTTAAAGAGATAATATGATGTTATTACATGACTGAATATTGATCAATGACTCATCAATGACTCAGAAAGACCTTCAGGATACTGTCTGAACTCCTTACCCTGGCACCTTTTCTTTCATAATTCCACACTTCCTCTCTTAGCTGCAGTCCCAGTGAGCCACTTGAGAAGCTCCAAGTAGGTCAAACTCTTCCTTTTCTCTCTTAAACCTTTCTAAATGCTGGTCCTTTAGTCTGACCCTTTTTTTTATCTCAACTCCTTCTCATCCAAGAAGATTACACCTAAAACATTATGTCATTAAGAAGGTTTTTCTGATCTCCCCAGTCTGGATTATGTGCCTTTTATATGTATTCCTCCCACAAACTATGATTACTTCTAAATATACATATTATGCATTATTATAATTACCTGCTTAATTGTTTATCTTCACAATTAAACCTCAGGTTTTCAAAGATAGAAACTATATTTGATTCATCATTGTGTCTTTTCCTTAGTCCGGGGCCTGGTACAAGAAAAATGTTTGATAAATATTTTCTGAACCAGTAAAATCAAGTGAGTGGGATATACCTGTAGAAACAGCTTCAAAGTTTAGCAGGAGATGCACTGGCTGATATTAGAAGAATCTGAAGTACGAAAGAAATGTGTTTTGTAGACAATGTACCTTTACTTATCTAAATACCTGGGTCTTGGGTTTAGTCCTTTAGAAAATTCAAATAGGCTAGGCTAACTCAAATGAAGACACTATTTTCTTGAGCAGGATTTTGCCGAATAGCCTAGAATGGTGTACTTTTTCTATATCCTTCCCAAAGCCCTAAACCTTGTTTTAGTACTCACATCAGCATGGGCACAAATCCTCTTACCTGTGTGTGCCAGAAGCAATAAAGAGAATTTCCATCGATACTTGTCCCAGAACAGGTCTGGTTCTCCCCAGTCCTATTTAGTCACCCCAAGAATGATTTTGCGGGGGAGAAAGAGCAATCTGGTTAAAGAGAGGGTGAGTCAGCCCTGGACCTGTTACCATTCTAGGGAGATACTTCTCAATGCTCCACTAAGAGTCATAGAATTTAAGAAATATCTGTCATTGTCTGATTTTGCATTCTGACAGGAAAGAAGTAGAGATGATCTTTGAATAAAATTACTCATATGCAACAAACTCTATTTTGTAATCCATAAAACAGATCAGGCCCTTTGAAAACGGACTCAAAATCTGACAACAGTCATCGTTCCAACCCAGTTTGGTAATCCGTGTCTGTGTTCTCTGTTGCACTGCCCTCTAGCGCCCCCAGTGGTCAAGTGTAGCAGACGGTGTGATGCCCCTTTTCAGGCCTTGGCCCCCATTCCCTAAGCTGCAAGAAGTGTTGGCGGCATTAGGCTCAGAGCAATCTCTTTCTGTAAATTGTCCTCGGATGAAGGAAGTTGCGTCGCCTTTATAGCCCCTGGCTGAGACTAGTCTTCCTCCACGGAGTGGTTACAGAGTTTATGTACAAAGACCTGGCCCTTTGTTTCAGTTTGGGACAACTCTGAATGAACATCTCAGCTCAGAGTGCCCAGTGCAATTGACTGAAGCTTTTGTGGCATAATTTGTAGTAGAATTTCTTCTGCATAATAATGTTTTTCTCACTTACTTGTAGCTGTTGTTCCCTTGAGTGTACTTTCACTGCGCTGACCAAAGATAGGTTACTTTTTTTATGTAATACAGCATCCCGGAGATCTAAATTGCACAGAGAACACTTAAGGAAATAATGGAAGTTTCTCAGTATTTACTGGTAGCTATTCCATCTTTATCTAGCAGATCAGGTAATAAAGATGAATGAGTAATTGAACCTAAATGACTTGTACTTTGGAATATACAGTGATGAGAAAACAACTTAAATCTTTTGTGAATAAAATATAATATGTAACAATTCTAAGGAAAGAAGCTGAGTAAAGCTGATTTGTTTTAAGTTGCTAATATGTAATACATTGCATTTTTTATTACGTTTTTGCTTTATAGTTAAGCCACTCTTTTGATGACAGTTATTAAAAATCACAGTCACTATTGGGTTTTTATTATTTGTTTTCCCTCCCAGATACTCCATTAATCATCTTGTGTTTTCCTTGGTTTATCTTTTCTTTCTAATGTATTCATGAAATTTTATATTAATCATAGAGATCAGAGACTTGGAGAACTGGAAGAGTTCTTGAAATCCATTTTCCCCAAACATCTCACTTTGTGAATGAAAAAAGAGAGTTTTGGAGAGATTATGAAGCCTGACATGACATGAAGCCTTCCTCCCTCCCTTCCTCCCTCCCTCCCTTCCTTCCTTCCTTCCTTCCTCCCTTTCTTCCTCCCCCTTTCCCATTATGATCCAACTACACTGGCTACTAGACCCTGCCAAGTACCTTCTCTCCTTGTTGCACTGTCTGGAATGCTGAACTCACCAAAGCTGTTCGTGGTCACTCAACTAAAGAGCCATTTAGGCATTTGCTATTTCATCAAACCTGTTTTAATTCTGAGATTTCTTTTATGTATGTATTGATTTGTTTTCTTACTGTTCCCTGCTTCACCACCGCTCACACCCCCCACCCCCCATATAAGCTCTGTGAGAATCCTCATAACCTAACCATGGGCCTGACATAGAATAGAGGAACAAATATTTGTGGAACAAATGAATGAATGGATATAACTGACTAGCCCAGAGCCCCATACCTTGGTACAGTCAGAGCTGCACACAGCAACCCAAAGCTCTTAATTCTCAGTTCATTGTTTTGACGTCTACAACATGTTACATAGAATTCACTCCAATTTGTGTAACTGCTATGCACAAGGCATTCTGCTCATCAGTGTGGGGAATTCGGATAGTGAGATATTGTCTCTGCTGTGTCTGTTGACCTTATTCATTGAAGTTCTGTTTGCTTTTTAGCTCATCTGAATCTGTCCTGTATACTTCACTCTTTCGTGATATTTATCCCTGTTTCTTCCTTTGTTTCACTTCCTTTCACTTTAGTAATGAAAATGACTATTTTTCTCTTTATACAACATAGACTTCTCTTGCTTTTGTAAAAATACCTTAAGGTCTTATACCCCAGATACCTCATGCTGAATAGTCAAGTGTGGAGTACCGAGTTTATTTACAGCTGGCCAAATCTTTACTGCTCTTATTTTCTTACTCTTGTCTTAGCTAATGACTCATGGAAAAGGCTATATTTAAACTGACCATCTACAAAAGAAATAGGTGAATATAACAAAACTTCCATATGTTACAAAACTCAAAAGCTACAAGGCAGAAATTTAATCAATTCTCAGTCCAGGTTCATAAATGACAAACATAAATGTTAAAATGGCAAAAATATAGAGTTCTGTATCTCCTAGTTCATTGTTCTCACTCAACAAATTAAACCTACCAATGTGAAAATGCCAAATGCCCATTGAACCATTTCCAAGTTAATAACATTCTGTATGAATCCATTTGGATTTTTCCCCCAATCTGGCACATTTAATATCATTTCAAACCCCGTTGGTTTGATTGTAAATGAAATGCAGTGGCATTTCCAGGGTGCAGACTCCACAAAATGGATCCAATTACCAAATTTGCAAAAAGTGTTTCAGCATGAAATAACTTGACTTTGCCCACCATAATATTGCAAATGGATTTAAAATGAGGGAGATGATTTTTGTGTGTGTGAGCCCATGCATCTTTTCTTTAATTTTCAAGTTATTTGTTCTAGGTTTTTGTAGCCAGGTTTGTGTCAAATGACCATGAATGGAAAGTATAAAAAGTGATTCATCATGTCTTACATATACAAAAATTTCAGACTGTAAATAGTTTACTTTGATAAGTATTTCCAAGTTATGTTCTGTGTAACACTACTTCCATAAGGTATTTGTAGATACTTAATGAGGAAAAAAAAAGTTTATTTGGAGTAATGAGTTAGGGAGATGTTGCACATATTTCTCTCTTGAAAATCCACTCTGTACTTTAGTATACTAAGGACTTTGGTGATTTCTACAGGCAAGAAACACTTGCTGAGATAGATCTTCCTAAGATGTTTTTTGACTATTATTTTTTTAAATCACCTTTCAGTCCAATTCCTAAAAACAGAGAATAGGAAAGTAGTTGTCAGGAGCTTGGAAGTGGGAGAAATAGGGATAGGTTGATAAAAGTGTACAAACTTTTACATAGAAGGTGAATAAGGTCTGAAGATCTAAGGTGACTATAGCTGCCAACACTGTATTGTATAATTGAAATTTGCTAAGAGAATAGAACTTAAATGTTCTTACCAAAAAGAAAAGGTAAGTATGTGAGTGTTAATTCAATCAGGGGGAATCCTTTTCACAATGTATACATATATCAAATCATCATGATATATGTATACAATGTATACATATATCAAAATTATATAATTTTAAATATATTAGTTTTGTCCATTATACCTCAATAAATCTGGGGAGAAAATCAGAACCTTTTAGTTCTTATGAATCAAACGCAATCAAGAAAATAGAAACCACTGTAAGTATTTCAAAGGAAGGTAGTTTCCTACAGAGAAATTCTTGCACAGGTGATAGAGAAGCTAATAAGTCTAACATGGGACAGTAAGGCAATCCAGAAGTTAGTAATACCAGAAAGCTAGTATCACCTCTAGGTGGGTGTAATCATGGGAGTCAGGATTTGGGGTCACCAGATAAAATCCAGAAACCAGGTTGACCTGCCTGGAGACCTGGGATCACGAAGAGAATGTCTGTCCTATGAAAGCCGGCACTACAGAAAAGTTCCAGTTGTTGCTGGAATTGCTACTCTTCAGAGCTAGCAGGCTCGAAGTATTCTGGTCTCTCCCTTTTTAGCACTTTCCAATCTTTACTAGATCTCCAATGGTACATCACAACCAGAAACCCGTTGGCAAGGATGTCTGGGAAATACAGTTCTTTGTGTTACAGAGTAGATTATGAGAAGGACAGGGGGTGAATCTGAAAGAAAACAGGCAAGGGACTAACATGTGGAGTTTGGGAATCCCAGCTGGAAAATACTGACTTAGGTTGTTCCAATCATTAGTTGGTAATGTAAACAATTTCCTATTAAGATGTTTAAGAATTATAATTCTATTGAGTAAATTTCATGAGCAAGGCACAACCAATTTTCTTATTTTGTTGGTTATATATTTATATTTATGTATATTAGGGTTCTCCAGAGAAATGGAACTAATTGGATATAGCTATCTATCCATATCTCTAGCTATCCCCCTTCTCTGTTTTTCTCTCTCTCTCAAATCTCTCTCTTTCATATCTCTCTCTATCCATCTATTGAGAGAATGAGATATATTATAGGGAATTGGCTTATAGTGTTAGGAGGCTGAGAAATCTCACTGCCTGCTCTGTGCAAGCTAGAGATCCAGGAAAGCCTGAGGTGTACTTCCAACACTGGAGAGCTGAGGGTATAGATTCCAGTCTGAATCTGAAAGCCTGAAAACCAAGAGTTTTAAAGGCAGGAGATCAATGTTCCAAACTCGAATAGGCAGAGAGTGAATTCAGCCTTCCTCCACCTTGTTTTGTCTGTTCAGGCCCTGAATGAATTCAATAATGCCCACCCACACTGAGGTGGGCCATTTGCTTTACTCAGTTCACCAATTAAAGGCTAATCTCTTCTGGGCCGCTTGGGTGGCTCAGAAAGTTGAGCATCCGGCTCTTGATTTTGGCTTAGGTCATGATCTCAGGGTTGTAAGATCAAGCCCTAAGTGGGGCTCCATGCTCATCAGGGAGTCTGCTGCTCTCTGCCCCCCTTCTGCCCCTCCCCCTTGCTTGCACACATTTGCGCACACTCTCTCTCAAAAAAAAAAAAAAAAAAAAAAACAACAATCTATTTTGGAAACACTTTCACAGACACACCCAGGAAGGATGTTTAACCAGGTATCTGGGCATCCTGTGGCTGATACATGAAATTAACCACTACAGTGTCACATTCATTTGAAAATAACGCTTAATGGGGACTCTTGAAGTTAGGATAAAGCTTATCAGAATCAACTGAAAAAGAATAGTTTATTTTTGTGCCATTTTGGAAAACTTTCTGGCTAACCGAAATAGGAAGTTTATTCTTTTGGTTGCCATTTCCTGAAGCTCAGTTACCTGATAATGGAGAGTAATGCTCGTCTGAGCAGTGGTTGTTTACACGTGTGCCTCTCTAACTGCTTGTCCAGCACGTATAGTTTTTCCCTTGGATCCAAATTATAGCCAGATGGACAGTTATGTCTACCTGGTTCAAGTATCTCTGATTTATAATACCTGAAATTGCATGATAATTTAAACTAATGGTAGCAACGCTCAGAATTAGATGAGGGAAACTGAACAATATTATTGATAAATTACATACAGATTCACTTAACAAGCAACTTAGACACTTGGAGCCATTAGCAATATGGAGGCCATCTGTGTGATCTTGTTTACATTCCAGTCTCTTCTCACCAGGGATTTGGAAACACTCTTCTCCTTCCTTAGTCTTAGGTATCTTTTCCTTCAGTGCCATCTAACCTCTGACGTTTACTGAAAACTTACTATATTCCAGGCCCTAAACATTCCAAAACTTTTATATTTTTAATTCTTTTTAAAACCCTTGAGGTAAGAATTATTATCCCTTGTTCACAGACCAAGAAAATCAGGCTCAAAGCAGTTGTGTTACAGCACAATAATAAAAGATCTTGTATTTGAACCCACCCCCTTTTATACTGCGTTAAGTGTTAAATCACTGTAGGGGCTCTCAAAAATCCTCTTCCTGTTACTGATATGTTTTAACCCTTCATTCATTTACTCATTGGAAAAGCAAATTATTAAGTGCCCACTCTGTGCCAGTCTTGCTGAATTTACAATGACTTTCATTTTGCAGATACTCAAGTTTTGGTTCTTTTTTACTATCTGCTATGGACTTTAAGACTTTGTTTATTTAGGGGGAACATTTTTAGGTTCACAGCAAAATTAGGAGGGTACAAAGATTTTGCAGAGATTTCTCACTGCCTTTACAGATATATATATACACATACATATGCATATATATATATATGCAGATAACCTCCCCCATTATCAACATCCTCCGACAGTGGTATATTTGTTAGACTAGATGAACCTACATTGATACATCATAGTCAGTTAGTTTACATTAAGGTTCCCTCTGTTATACATTCTGTGGGTTTGGGCAAATATGAGATGATATGTATCCATCCTAATAGTGTCATACAAAGTAGTTTCGCTGCCCCAAAAGGTCTCCATGTGCCATCTATTCATCTCTCTGCCCCATCTCTAATGCTTTGAACTTAAGAACATATGCATGTTACAATATCTAGTGCTGTGTTTGTTTTCCTTTAGAGTCCATTTCTTTTGCTGCATTTGCATGTTATCCTTAAATATATACTTTCTATGACCATCTATCTGTTCCCCTCCCAAAATGTAAGCAACCAACTTAACACCCAATCACTCAATAATGGAGCTTAGATTTCCCAATCCTCTATAAAATTTTAAGTCTCAAGGCTTCAGGATAAGTACTCTCACTAGTCACATGTTTCTTGTTTAGCTATTTTTGACCAACATGGCTGGACTAGCTATATAATTGAAGTGGCAGATAGTGATCACTCTAGCCTCATAGGCATTAGGTGCTTAAGCTGATGATTTAAGCTTTCAAAACTTACGGTCTTCCACTGTCTGCACTGATTGTGTCCTTCTAGGATATCTATCTGTCCTAGGTATTTTCTGCATGTTACCTGATTTTATACTTCAGGCAGTAATCTAATGTAGATATTATTATGATTTCCATCTCATAATGAGGAAAGGGAAGTATTCTTGTTGCTAGTATATAATGAAGTGTCTTTCATTTGCTCAGTTTAAAAACCTTACGATAAACCTTAAGTCCTCTCCTTCACATGTCCAATCCAATGGCAGATCCTACTGTTGCTACTTTCCAAATAAATCTAAATAGTTCTCCTCATCTTCACACCTACCTCTGTGTTCCAAACTGCTATTACTTCTCTCCTGGAGTCTGAAGTAGTCTCCTAACCAGTATTTTTGCTTCTGCCCACTTCCCTCACAACTCTCCTCAAGCTATACCATCAATTCCAGCTCTTCACTCTACATTTACACAGTAATCTTTAATAAATATAAGTCAGACCATATCATTTCTCTATTCAGACTCTGCAATGCTTCAGTGACTCTCTCAAAGGAAGAGCCAAAGTCCCAATAGTGGCTTACACTGTAGCACATGACTTGTCTCCATGTAACTGTATGGCTTCCGTTCCTTCCATTACCACCCTTCCCTTTGCTCACTCCTTGGTAACCACATTGGCCTCCTAACAGTTCTCTGAATTCACCAAACTAACCAGCCTTTAAACTTGTTCCTTCTGCCTCTTACGAACTTGTCTGCAATGCTACGTAATAACATGATTACATGTCTTACATGATAACGTGATTAATTTTGGTGGTGGGAGGCAGTAGAAACAGACTTAATCTTAATATATATAGTTACAAATTTAAAAGTATATTTAGTGGTGATTCAAATTATTTTTTGCATATTTTATATATTTACAATATAAGAAAGCTATGAAATAATTTATGCATGACACTAGCAGTCACATAAACACATGAAAGTTTATACAGATGAAATGAGCCACTTCCCCCAAAATTGAAACTATATGAACATCACAAAGGTGGTGTCTTATTAAATTGCTTAATGAACTATGCATATAATGTATAATTGAAATGCACATGACAGTGGTTGTTGACTTTGACTGCATAGAATCACCTGGGGAGAGATTAAAAGATACCAGTACCCAGACAGTGCCCCAGACAAATTAAATATGCATTTCTGGGAGTGAGGCTGAACTACCAGTTTTTATTTAGGGTTGAGTCCTATATTCAGCCAAGGTTCAGAACCACTGATATAAGAGGAAAAAGCTAGAGATGGGGTGAGCGGGGATGGAAAGGAGGAACTTAACTAGAGCATAAATGGTGATTAGGAGTTAGTGTTGAAAAGATCAAGAAAAGAGTAGAGAAAGAGATTACGATGCAAAAAGAAAAAAAAAGATTTGTTTTGGGCCTCATGGGATGACCTATTTGATCACAGTGCATAACTTGTGTAAGAGAGACCTGGGGAGCTAGTGATTACAAAACACATCGAATGCCAAAATAAGGAGCCCCAAAATCAACCTAGGGATAACTGAGGAATAATTTGATTGCACTGACTTCTGGTGGGTAGGGTAGGATGATATAAGGGTGAGAAAATGCATCTGAGATAAAATAGGAATTGGCTGCAATTGTCCTAATATGGATAGTAAAGATCTGAGTGAGAGCAGAGAAAATCAAAATGAATGATTGTGCAATAACTAACTAAGATGAAAATGTCAAATCTCCACTTTACTCCCAGCTAGGTAGACACAGTCTAAGAATAACTTGCAGATAAATATCTCATTTGCAAGGCAAGCTCTCTGCATCTCAGTCTTAAAAGCTATATGGGCCCCCTTAGAGTCAACATCATAGTACATCACCTAGGGAAATGAAGATTTGGCAATTAAACAGTGGGTAGTCCAAACAGTTAATTCAGGACAAGAATTCCACAGAGGTAGTACCACAGCGAAAGTACACTTGCCTGCTAAGTATTTGTAATTTGTTCTTAGAAAACTTTATCAACACAGCCCTCAACTTCTGAAGGATTTTCTCGCCTTGAAATTGGAATGGATGTATTTCTATTATCAGTGATACAATAGTTGTGAAAGAGAGGAGGAAGTAATATATAAAGTACAGGAAATCTTGGAGGTACATGAAAATACTCATGAAAATTTATTTGAAAAAAAAAATCTTTATTAGCTGTCAGACCTGGCATTTCTGGTGTCCTGTTATAATAGACCTATTTAAATTTCAGAAAATATTGGTGGTATGTTGTTGTTGAAGAGCTGAGATTCTCCTTGGTTAGATAATAAAGTGAATATATGCCAAGTCTGTAGTATATTGCAGAGCATGGAATGAGAAAGTAAATTACATTGGGGAGGGCTATAGTGTCTTTACATACATATCCTTAGTGTTCCCAAAAACAAAACTGTAAAGGAGCTGTGATTATTCCAACTTTACAGATGAAGGAATGAAGTAAGAAATGTCATATTACGTGATCAAGTACAAAAGAAGTACCCAAGCTGGATTTAAACTCAAGGGTATCAAACACTGTATCTCTGTTGGCCTGACTTCTTACTATTAATAGTTAAATATTAAAAACAACCTTCTCTGAATCTTGAAGGACAAATGGAAGAAACTGCAATTAGCGTACATATCAATTAGATCTTAATATGACTCAACATGGAACTTTTGTGTTGTTATCCCAAATAAGCCTTCTAGCATTTAAACAGTATATAATACATAAAAAGAAAGCAGGAGGGGAAGAATGAAGGGGGGAAATCAGAGGAGGAGACGAACCATGAGAGACTATGGACTCTGAGAAACAACTGAGGGTTCTAGAGTGGAGTGGGGTGGGGGGATGGGTTAGCCTGGTGATGGGTATTAAAGAGGGCACGTTCTGCATGGAGCACTGGGTGTTATACGCAAACAATGAATCATGGAACACTACATCAAAAACTAATGATGTAATGTATGGCGATTATCATAACATAATAAAAAAAAGAAATAAGGATTATCAGAAATTTGGAGGTAATGATCCATTCCCATCCCTCCTGTGCCTTCATAATAACTACATAGTACATTTTATTAGATTACATCTCCATAATATATCATGGAAGAAAATATAGGATAACATCTTGGTAATTTATTGAGATGGTAGTAGAATAAGATGTTTTGCCCTTAATGGAAAAATTGTGACCATGCAACCTTGTTCTTAAAAGAAGCTTGGAAACAATAGTCAGATTGTTTGAATAAGTTTCATGTTTCAAGGTATTACACTTCACTAAAAAAAACTAATTGTTTTATTACTATGAAGAAATCAAAATGAACACAAAAACATGGTTAAATCCATTATTAAAATATTGCTATACAAAGTATACCAGATTTAGGAAATACATGGATATAGATATACAGAACAATAAACTTATATTAATATATTTACATATATATGCAAATAAACTGGTATTTGAAAGTGAAATTATTAAATGAAGATGGTACTCCTTTTCACTGTTGTTGGTGTGATGAAAAACACATGGGAATGGAAGTGTGAAAAGTAGGGCTTCAGGTGCTGATCTGAGATATACTTGCCATCTGACCTCGAGCAATAATTGACTTTTGCATGCCTCAGTTTACAATCTGAAAAAGCAGGGATTTAGACTTTACAATCCTTACATTTCTACCCAGGTCTATGAATCTATGCAGTTTTCCCTGGTAGTATGAATATTGTCCCTTTTTCCAAGCCCTTACCAGCATTAGGAATAAGCTGGCGTTCCAGCTGGCTGCCACAGAGGCTTGGGCAGTAAATGGAAAGAATCATAAAAGAGGATTAATTTTCAAGTCTGGATTTTCATCATGGCATTCATTCTAGACATGCTTATATGAATAGAATGAAGCTACACAGTTCAAATATGGCCTAAGATGTTTGGATCACAGCCACTATGTTTAAAAGTACAGTTACTTAGGCATTTAAAAATGTCTTCTTAATTAAAAAAAATTAAACCAAAAGTAGATCTTATAGTTAATTTAATTAGGCTTAATAGGAAATCATTTGACAAAATTTCTAAATGATGGTATAGGAAGGAGTAAACTTATCTTTTCACATATGTATTCCCCTTAGTATAAAGCCGTGGAGATTTCTCAACCAAATGCCATGCATAATTACTTACAATGGGCAGTCCCCAATTTTTGCTATTTTGTGTTTTACCAGGAAATCACTGGGCTGTTGTTAATGAAGACCTCAGTTACCACCACTTTTATTCATTTATTCATGGCATTGACCCATATCTGAATAGATAAATTGAGCAGGTTACACAGTTATGATTTTCCTATCAATATGGTGCCATGAAAAGCTATTCTCCAAAATGCTTTGCCCTCAATATTATAATCCATATGGTAATTAGCTCATGTAATTATTATATTTTAAGCACATATTGGACAAACATAGGAAAAATGCAAGACTTTATAGTCACATCTGGGTATTTAAGTTTGAGGCAAATTTTTAAAATAAAATATTTTTTTTTCTTAAAGTATAATAGATTGGCAAAATTTCAAAAGCTTGAAAATACAATCTGTTGATAAGGCTGCAGGGAAATCGTCATTCTCAAACATTGCCGGTGTGAGTTCCAGATGTTACAACATTAATGGAGGAAAATTTAGAAATATCCAGCAAAACTGCCTATGTATTTGCTTGTTGACTCAACAATCACACTTCTAGGTATCTACCCTGAAGATACTCCTCCGTAAAAACAAAAATCTATATGTATAGTTTTCATCATGGCATTTGTTATAGCAAATTATTGGAGACCATATGAATATCCATAAATAGAAGACTGAATAATCTATGGAATATCAACACAAATGATTTCTATGTGACTGAAAAAAAATCAAGAACGGGCTGCAAATTACTTGTAGCTAGTAAGTGAAAAAAGATGTTACAGGACTCTATGTAGTATGCTGCCCTTAATGTAAGAAATGAACTCTTGATCTCTCTTGCATTCCCTCCCTATCTCTCTATGGCCTTTTTGTTTATTTTTGCAAAGTGAAATACAGAATGGATTACCCAAGAAAGAAAGGGTCAATCAGAAATGAATGAAGAAATCACCTCTAGAGATGCTCCAAATGGAAAGGAGGGGCTTGGGGATGGAAGCAATAATTTGCTATACAGTTTATTGTTTAAAATAAAGTCCTAACATAGGATTGTAGAAAGAAAACCCCCCAGACTGAAAACAAATCTGAATCAGATAAACTTATTTACATAACAAATTGATATTACATGCACATAGAGAAAAAACATTCAGGTAACTCTTGGGTAAGAGTTAACTCTTGACTATATATACATAATAGAATATATTTTAAGATTAAAAAGGAAATACATAGAAATCTTGAACTTCTAATTAGGTTCCTTTTTCATAGAATTTGGTGTTGTAATTTAAAAACCATTCTGTATTTATTGTAAGATGAATAAAACAAATGTTATTAGTACTATGAGAACTGAAATTTTTCAATTTAAGAGAAAACAATCATTAAGAGTAACATAAGAGGGAAGCATTTTAACTTATAAACTTCCTTTCAAATTGTTATGAAAAAAAGGTACATGAGAAAATCTTAGTTTGTTAATTTAAGTGAAAGGTACATGGATTTTCATTGTAATATTCTTTTCACTTTTCCGTGTATTTGAAAAAAAATTTTAATAGTGTCGGGAGAAGTAAGAAGCAGGAAATGTCTAAAGATAACACTCTTGATTTGGATATAGCCTGACCAGGCCTTGGATTGGCATAAACCTGGTATTTTAGGTGAATAAATATTTTTTTAAAGATTTTATTTATTTATTTGACAGAGAGACACCGAGAGCAGGAACAGAAGCAGGGGGAGTGGGAGAGGCAGAAGCAGGCCCCCCGCTGAGCAGGGAGCCCGATGTAGGGCTTGATCCCAGGACCCTGAGATCATGACCTGAGCCGAAGGCAGATGCTTAACGACTGAACCACCCAGGCGACCCTAGGTAAATAAGTTTTTTAATATGTTTTTTAAATAATGAAGTATTCTATAAAGGGTAACGTGTCTTTTGTGAAAGGAAGATGGTATTTGTATTTTATAAACTTACACAGCAAGGTGCTCAGAAATTGTATACAATTATACCAAGATAGAATGTTAAAATAAGCCAAACATTTCTAAGATATATCCGGGTAAATCCATATAATTTGAACAACGTTTTTCCTTGCTCCTTTAAATGATTTGGAATGTATAAATGTTCCTTAAAAAAAGATGTCAGTGCCTATTTCATTTGATATTTTATTTTTAATTTTCAGGAATCATATATAGCTCATGCTAATGCATATTTGCACAGATATCCAGTTGAAAATAGTTTTCTGTGTTTTTATTTTTATAAATTGGCATATATTGAAGGCTCCTATATTAAGTATAGTAACAGTAAATAAATATTTTTAGAGTAAATCTAAATAAATAATATCCACCAGAAATCAGAAAGTTGGAATATTGTTTTCTTACTTACAATATTGGTCTGAATCAAACCGTTTAACTGGTGGTTGGGGCCATCGTTGAGGATTTAATGTTACATCACTGGAACAGCATTTGTGAATCTAGCAATGTGTACAGAGTACTGCTTTTGCTTTGCTTTAGCCTGTTGGGAGACAATTCTCCATGGGCCTCTCATATTTCTGCATGTCTTGCAAGCAAGTAATTAACTACACTTTGTTACAAACTATCTTTTCAAGGACTTTGGTGTAGCTAACAGCCTTCGATTGATAGAAATAGTTTCTCTCTCTCTGGAGCAAAAGCAAGCATGCTTACTATGCAATAGAATAAGGAGAATGTCTTCGTCCAGAGCAAAGGGCAGCAGACTTACTGCCGATTCAAAAACTCAGGAGTTCCCTAAACTCAGAGTTCCTCTCCTGCACTAAAGCCACAACATGGGCAGGCATTCACATGGCCTCATTCACACTGCCCCTGTGGGACTTGGCAAAAGGAGATGACCAAAACATGCCACTCATGCTGCATTCTTCACTATGGGTAATCAAGTCCCATTTTTTCTGACCCAGGTGTCTTGTGTCAGTTTTCAATATCCATGAAGCTGGCAGCATCATTGAAACTTGCTAACCTGCAAGTAGGGCAAAATCTCAGATCCTTCATGGTTCCTGAAATATCCTGAAGGCTAAATGAGAAGAAAAATATCAGTATAATACAATGCATATAGACACTGGTAATTTATTGAAATAAATATATATAAAACTTAAAAAAAAATCTTCAAGCCAAAATTTTTGCATTTTGATTTAAACTGTTAAGAATTAGGCTAGAGGGCACCTGGGTGGCTCAGTCGTTAAGCGTCTGCCTTCGGCTCAGGTCATGATCCCGGGGTCCCGGGATCAAGTCCCACATTGGGCTCCCTGCTCGGCGGGAAGCCTGCTTCTCCCTCTCCCACTCCCCCTGCTTGTGTTCCTGCTCTCGCTATCTCTCTCTCTGTCAAATAAATAAATAAAATCTTTAAAAAAAAAAAAAAGAATTAGGCTAGAAAATTTATTCTAAAATGATTCCAAAACAGATAGTGGAGAGCAACCAGCATTGTGTTACCCATCCACTTCTTTTATCTTGTACAGTAAAAATTTTAAGTAGATATTACCGTGACTGAGAGGTGTTTTCTTAGGTATTTAATACAAATTAATTACTTTTTTCGGGTTTGTAGTAAAATACCCGCATTCATATGTGTCTATATCCTTACACTCATCCTGTTTATGTATCTTCCTATCTGGCATTGGATGAGTTTCTGAAATCCAGCTCCATTCCCTGTCACTGCCTTAGTGTAGGTCTTCTTTGCCTGGCTTTCCATCATCAACCTCTGTGCAATTTTAATAAACTTCTATACCTTTTTCATAATTATCATCTAAAGAATCAAAGTACTAATGGCACTTTCCTTTTTTAAATATAGGAGTTATTTCAAATATTTTAGCTTGAATGAGGTAGTCTTTCTTTCCAGTTTCCCTCTGGCTACTAGAAACTGTCTTAATGTGTCCTCCTAAATGCCATGTGTTCTATGAATTTCCCATTCCTATGTCCAGAAGCAGTTGCTCCATCAGCGATATTCCCCCTGCATTGGAGTCATAGTCTCTTACATGCTTAAGACTGAATTTCCATGAGCATTTTCAAGTTGGTCTTGGGATGGACCCATCAGAGAGTGGTACCTGGATACCAGCATTTTGGTAATGATGGGTTCATCTAGAAATGCAATAGGCTGTTAGTGGGGTCAAGGGCATTCTCTTTTATATTATTCAAGAGAGTGTAAAAGCATATTTGGTCAGTTCCAGTGAAAATAATATTTTTTAATATCCAAAGCAACATATGTAAATCTTCTAAAGTGGGATCTTAACCCAATCCACACAGGTCTCCTGGTAACTAAGTAGAGGACAACACTGAACATGGAGGACACTAAAAGAGACATGCACAAAGAGCAGATCTGATGAAACTATTCTAAGATCATATCATTGAAAGTACCTGCTGCTCAACCATCCCCCAGAACTTTCCCAAATTCTTCTTTGGGAAATATCTAGAGAGTTCTCTAAGGAACTTTCATTTCCAAAAAAATTAACAATTTAGAAAATAATCAACACTTAGAATGTTTGTACTATGTTCCAAGCACTATTCTAAGTCTTGACTTACATTAACTCATTTCATTTTCACAACATATCCCTGAGACAATATTAGTTACTACTTAACTGATGAAGAAGCTGAGCCACAGAGTAAGCTGTCCAAGGTCACAAAAGAAGGGGCAGAGAAGAGATGTGAACCCAGACAGTGGGCTCTAGAGTCAACATCTTAATCCTCAAACTGTCCTACTAGTGGGTAGAATAAGCATTGCTCAAAAGACCATCAGGTTCAGGGGCAAGAGTCATGAAAATTGAATAAAATGAAGTGGAAAATAATGCAAAAATAACATTACTTCCATGGCAACTTTACATTTGAGCACATTCAGATATACCCTATTCTTCATAAAAGCCATAGAATATTCCACTGCATATGTGAACTGTAATTAATATAATCAGTTCTCTATCGATGGACACTCGCACAGATAACCTACCAGATAAATTGCTGGGTGAATGGGTATGGACATTAAAACTTTAGTACACATTGATAATTTATTTTCCCTTAAAAAATGAAGCAATTTACACATTACAAACAGTAAGCAAGAGTCCCTTTTCCCACACATTGTCAAAAGTGGGCATCCTTAACCTTCAATCTTTGTCAGTATGATACGTGAATAATTATTTCTAATTGTTTGAATTTCTATCTTAAGAATTATGAGGTTTATTAATTATCTATTGCCAGATAACAAATTATCCCAAAACTCTGCAGCTTAGAGCAACAAATACTTATTAACCCACAGTTTACAGTTTCTGTGGAAACAGGTGAAGGCAAACAGATGCAGCTTAGCTGGGAGGCTCTGGCTCAGGGTGTCAGGCAGGCTGTCACTGTCATTTCAAGGCTCAGTTGGGGGACAGTCCCTTCCAAGCCCATGGTTGCTGGCAAGTCTTGTTTCTTTGTCACATGGGCCTCTCCACAGGCTGCCCAAGTGTCCACATGATAGGCTAGCATGTGACCAGAGGGCATGGAAGCCAGAGAGAAAGAGAAAGCCACAGTCTTTTTGTAACCTAATTACAGAAGTAACACCCATCATTTCCGCCAGTTTCTATTTATTAGAGGCTAGTCACTAGGTCCAGCCCACACTTAAAGGGAGGATAGAACAAAAGAATAAGGATCTTTAGGAGCTGTATCAGGAACTATATATTCTATGACGGTGTAGAGCAAATTTTTCTATATATTTGACTCAGTGTGTATGTATGTGTCCCATAAGGAGCCTTTAAATATATATATATATCTTCAAGTTTATCTTTTATGTTGTTCAAATATATTGCCTTGCCCATTCTTAGAAGACTTTCAAAAAATTAAAGCCTAGCAAGGTTTCTTAGATTATTTTTGTGGATTATTTTCATATTTAAGTATTTTATGCATTTGAACAATTTGGATGGTATAAAGAATAAGGTAGGGATTTTATTTTATTTATTTTATCAAATAGTGAGTCAGTTGTCTCAAAAAAAATATTGATTAATCCAGTTTCCCTTTCCCTGGTTTTAAGTGCACAGTGGCAGTATTTTATCCCATTCTGCTAAAAATAAATAAGTTGCTTCTCAAATTCCTGTGTTTGCTTGTTATTATGAAATAGTTGTAACAGATAAGAACAAAGCTTGTTTTGTACAGACTGTCTAACTCTAAATGTCATGGAATCATTATTTTAAATCTTTAAGAACAATATATGTTGTTTGTGCCATCCTGTGTTATATGGCCTAAACTCTTAAGGAATTATTTACCTGATGCCTGTGGATATAATCTTCATACTTACTAAATGAAGCAGTGTTTTTAAACCATCAGCAATCACTCGATTTTGGCACTGTGAAGAAATACTCCATGTCAGAATAAGAAATTAAGGTTTTCTTAAGAAAAATAAAATTATTTGTATGTCTAGATTCTTACCCCTACTTACCTAAGACGTAGGATTATTGAGGAAGTGATCAGAGTTTCTCGACAGTTATCAATTGCATTACATGCTTACTAATTGCAAAAGTAATCCTTGTTTCTCAAAACCCTCCTCTATACAACAAGCTCTCTTTTAGCTGAAAACCATTCAATAAAATGGGTTCCATTTTGTCTATAGGAACACAATGGGGGTAATGATGGCTAATAACAATAGGTTTCATAATCTCTTGGCAAGTCTTGGGCGTACTGGCCCTCTCTGTGATGGGAGGGTACTCAGTATTCTCAGTTTCTTCTAAAAATCTAAGACTTAAACAGTTCTGTTTGCTACCCAGTTAAACTAGTTTATCTGTATGATTCTTATTGTTATTATACTTGTATTTCCTTTGCTTCTGGTTGTCAATACTTATGTCATTTCAACTGTTTGTTACCTCCTTGAGATCAAAGTACATTTGGTAATTTCTGGTGCTCTACAGGGCTTAACACAGTGCCTTGCACAAGATAGACAATGGAAAATATTTTTTGAAATAAGTATACTGTAATGTATTAGATGGTGTATATTTTCTGTGACTGGAAAAAATATTTTTCCATCCTTAGCATACATGATGTTTAATGCTATAAATTTTTTTGCTTAATTCATTTTAATTCTGTTTTAGCTAAAGATACTTTCTGTTAGAATACAAGGGAGTCTAAACATTTATTTGGAAAGAGACACTAATCTCTTTGTAACTGAAAACTTCAATGCTTTGCTGGTTGTAGATATTCCTTGACTAGCATAATTATGCCATGTAGCTAGGGGCTATACTATAATAAGTCACCATACGTAAATTCCTTGATTGTGAAACTACCCTCTCTCTTCATACATTTCCTCTCCAACAAAGTAAGTTTATGATACACATCAAATTAATGTCTGAAGGATGGCTTCATTGGTGGTGATCACTTGTAATTTATTAGGGATCCAAATAAACTCAAGGTCATTAAATTCCAGTTAAATTTAATGTTGACTTCCAAAACTGTGCTCTTTTCTCAAGTTTCATGACCATATCCATAGCATAGCAGTATAATCTTTTATCATGTGGGCACTTGCAGAAATTATGCGTACAATGCTCACTGTAAAAATTTAGAAAATGAAGCTAAGTAAAAGGATAATTTAAGTAAACTATAATTTGGTCATTTAGAGATAACATTTTCATGTTTCCTTCTAGATGTGTTTATTTGAATATGATATGAATATATCATATACATATGCACTTTTCACTTAATGTGTCATGAACATTATTCTGTGTCAACCATGTTTCATGAACACTAATTTATATAACTACGTATACTTAGAAATCAAGTTCAATGGCTTCATAAAACTGTATTATAGCATCTTTATCCCTGATTTTTGACAATTTAAGTTCTCTCCAAATATTTGTTATTATAAAAAATCTTGCGGGTGCCTGGGTGGCTCAGTCATTAGGCGTCTGCCTTCGGCTCAGGTCATGATCCCAGGGTCCTGGGATCGAGTCCCGCATCGGGCTCCCTGCTCCGCGGGAGGCCTGCTTCTCCCTCTCCCACTCCCCCTGCTTGTGTTCCCTCTCTCGCTGTGTCTCTCTCTGTCAAATAAATAAATAAAATCTTTAAAAAAAAAAAAAAAATCTTGCAGTGAAGATTCATGTGCTAAGGTCTACACACACACACACACACACACACACACTATTATAATATTCCTGATGCATAATATTGTTGTATTTCTTTTAATTCCTGTTTGTTTGTATTAAGACTATCCCCTTTTCCTGGATCCATGATTTCAGTTTCACTTCACATTACCATTTTTTTTACAAGGCCATTTATATAGTGCAGCCTCAGTTTAATAATTTTCGATGGCTCCCCATTGTCAGCTTACACGTTTAAAAGATCAAAGCACCATTCTAGCCTTTGCACCCTATTCCCAGTTAGGATCTCTTGATTTTTACCTGCAGGCTTAGCTGTTCTCCAAATTCCCAGAGCAAATCCTGGTGATTTCATGCTTGAAAGCATGTGTTCCTCAATAAATGCTATTAAAATTCAGAACCTTCTTCCAATGACAAAAGCAAAAAGATGTAGATAACTTTATGATGAAACAGAAGTTTGAGTCTCACTTAACCATAAATTCAAACTGTTTCTTTTCAAATAGACATGATTTGGCTGATGTGAGCATTTCACAAAATAAGTGGTAGGCAACAGTTTTGATAAAGAAAGTAGTACCCAGAGGAAGCATTTAATATACCTTTTAGATCTAAAGGCAGAAACCAAGGTGCAGAAGAATAAACTCACTTTTCATACTGCTTAGCTATGCAGTCTCTTTCTATGGAAAGCAGTAAATATTGATTATAGGTTAAAGGCAATTAAAATAATGGACCTGTAGCTGGCAGCCATGCCAGATAGTTCTTGGCACTGACAACATTTACCACATAAGCAATGACTGTCAAATTTAATGAGCAAACACATTTCCAGGAAAAAGCATTTAATATTCACTTGCCAAGCACAGGCTGTATTCAGTTTGTGGGTTAACACTTAAAAACAAAGACAAGAGGCAGAAAATGTTGATTTTAAAAGAAGGAAGTGGGGGAGGACTTTTAAAATCATTTAAAATTAAAACATTTTCCACAGACTATCTAAAGCTGATAAAATCCTGTCTCAGTAGCAGAAACAGGTCATGTATGCTGTCTCAGCTTGTCACGCAGACCCTCCTTTTAGGTCATGGCATCATTTCCAGTTTGGCCAAAACTGAAGGAGAAAGAAACTATTGTTTTCAAGACTTAAGTTTATTGGGTATGGATTGCTATCCAATTAGGATAAAATCTCTCATCACCACCTGGGAAATAGGCCGAATGTAGAGAAAGGGAGGGAGAGAAAGGATATACTCTCAAGCTACACAGTTCAAAAGAGAAGCCATTGCCAGACCAATAATACCTGGATAAAAATAATTAATAGACATTGTTGTAGGAATTCAGCAAACTCTACTATAGTGAAAATTGAAAATACGTGCTGGAAACAACTTCAGACTAAGAGGAAGTCAATTTTGTATAATTGCAAGAAATTCTATCCCTGTAATGAACAGAATAACATGGCATAAACAGAATTAAAATCGTAACTAATATTTTTGAGCACTAGCTTGCAAGAAACATTACACATATTATGCTTTTTAATCCTCAGAGAGTAAATTTTATTTTTACTCACTCCTCACATCCAGTTAAGCACAAAATTTTGTTGATTTTACTCCTACAGTATTCCTAGACCTTCCCCCTTCTTCCCTCTACCGTGTTTCTAAGTCAGGCCTCCATAATCTCTCCTTCAGAATATTAAAATACCTTCGTAGCTGAATTCATTTTCTCTAGTCTTGAGCACTTCTTACCCATCCTCTATGTTGCAGCTAGAAAAGTCTTCCTAAAACTTTGTATCTTTTGTATAATACTCCTGCTTAAAATTCACTATTAGCATCTTTTCACCTTCCGGTTGAAGGACCACATCTCTGCTGTGGCATGCAGGACATTTCATGACCAGCCCCTGATCACTCTGCCAGCCTGGTTCTCTTCCCCCATCCCAGACTGACCGTCCACTCAAATGGCATCTCTGCCAAGTTTACTTGCCTTTCCCTCAAAGCCTCACTTCTTTCTCCTCTGAATGCTTGCTTATTTCATGCCTTATGATAGCATTTATTTACCTCTACAATTTCCCCAGGTAGCTCCAGATTATAGTTCAGACTAACCTCAGGTTTCTTCTCCACTAGGAAGCCTTCCCTAATGATTTCCAGCCTGGATTTGTTATTTCTTTTAGAAAGTCCTATAATGCTATCCTGCCCAATCTTTCATAACACTTAGTACAAGTATCATAATGGTTTCACTTAAGGTCATGGACATGACTATGTGATCAGGAATGATGAAGGCACTGAACATTTAAATATATTTGAAAAGTACTCACAAAGGGAATTTGCCAGATGAAGGCAATCTCTGCGTGCATTATAAGTTGCCCTAAGCATTGCCTTGGTGACTAACATAATGGCATAGGTGGCAGGTTTTAGGACAGGAAGATATATTGAACAATATAAAACAAGGAGAATAACACAAAAAATTCACCCAATTGTGAATTTGAAAAAGAGGTGTAAACTGGAAGAAAGATCCAACACATCCAGCTTTGGTAAAAAAAGGTTTGTCTGCAAATTTACATAATCTACACAACTGTCTTTCATGCACCACTCTTAGAAAAATGGGCTAGGGTCTATTTTTAACAAGGGTCACCTGTTATTCTATACCTCTTCTACTGATTTTCCAAAGGTATGAAGGTCTTCATCAGATAGTCTTAGCTATAAATATCTGACAAAATAGAAATGCTGTAGGAAATGTGAAATCGTTAATAAGCACCTTGCTTATATTAGCTAATGAAAGCACTGTTGGGACCGAAGATTTGCCAAACAATGAATCCCACCTAACTCTTAATGGGAAGGCTTATAGCACAATCATAAAAATGGTTTTGGAATGTGGTTGAGGGCTATCAGTAGCCTCATGCTACTCATGCATTCCCAGAGCTCTCCATAACTGGTATAAACTACCACCCTAATTGTGTTTCTCTTACACATATTTTTTTTTCAGCCACATCTGTTTACACTTTCAGAAACAGCACTTGTTTGGCCCTTTATTGATGTCTTTGTTTACACCATTGTTTCCATATAGGATGCCATCTCCATCTCTCCGGACATATACAAACCCTGCTTGTATTCAAGATCCAGTTTAGATCTCCTTTCATAGATCATTTCTTGGCCAATCTCAATTGAAATGCTTTCTCTCAGCTCCAAACTACAGCAGGACTTACTTTTTCATTTAGTGTCCTGTATTAACTGTAACCAAACAAAATGAGATTAAGTCTTTCATAAGCTGGTAAACTGTGTCTAAAGGCAAGTTCAAATGGAGAGTTTAAGAATATTTTCACAATCATAATATCATTATACTGTTCCTGAGGTGCTTCTGTGAAGGAAATCACTCAGGGATGTACATAGTTTTGTTAACATTTTTATATCAGAAAATTATTGAAAAATATTCCTTTGAAGCACTGAGCAGGTTGCTGTCTGTAGAACAGATGTCCTGCCATTCCTTGGCCAATCTCTACTGAAATGACTTCCTACTCTAAACTATGGTAGGACTTACCATCCTTTCACTTAGTGCTCTGTGTTAACTGTACCTACGCAAACATAGATTGATTTTTTCATGACTTGTAAATTGGATCTAAAGGTATCTCCAAATGAATGGTTCAAAAAAAATTTTAACAGTATTATCAGAGTAAGTATTATTTCTTGAAGTGATTCTATGAGGGAAATCACTCATGGGCATATGCATTCTATGAACATTCATATAATTAGCTGCTTGTTTTAAGGGAATTCCCCCAAAGCACTGAGCAGAGTGTTAGGCAGAGAGCAGATGTCCTTCCTCTAAATCTTAGCCAATTGACTGATAAACTGAATTAGGATAAGTGCTGAATTGAAATATAAAAAGCCACTATGACTTATCATCATAAATGGGATTTGGGTGTAAATAGTACTATGACAAAGGTGTTCTTAGGACCCCTAGCACTTCAGTGAATGCCATACTTAAAAATGGAGGTTATTCTCCATTATATGTCACGTGTCCCAGTTGGCTTTACTTGAAGGAAGCTGAGAAATCACAGAATTCAGAACTTTCTCTTAAGAAAATCAAGAAGACAAAGTTGTTCTTTGGAGAACTTCCAGTTTTTCTCACAGTCAGAAATTTAAAGTAGCCTAAGCTATTCACAGGAGCTATGAAAGTATAAGAAGCAGAATGTCAGATGACTCCTTCAAGATACTCAAGAGATTTGATGAGTGTTTAAGGCTTAAGCTAAATAAGGGTTACTTCTTATTTCTGAGAGCAAAGGGCACAGAACTCTCACTCAGGAAAGTGGTGGAGATTGGAAAAAATGGGTTCTGTCCAAAGGAAGATGAGTCATTACCTGCCAGGAAAAGGACAGAAGAGATCATTCTTACTGGTAAAATATGTTTTCTCTTTGTTTGCTTTGTGCTTTGTTTTCTCTTATTTTTAGCTGCTCCCTGAGTATTTTTGTTGTTGTTATTTAAAAGGTAACATTTGAGTGGCTGGAACTCAAGTCTCACCCATATGAGATCATTAACTATCACACTGTAAGTGCACCCAATTTATTGATACCTTATACAATGACAAAGAGGTGCTTTTTTGCTGACATAGACACACAGCCTCGTATCTATGGTAATAACTTAGTAACTCAGTGCATGGTCATAGTTTTACTCAGGTTTATCTTGGATTTTGACAGCTTGGCATTCAAAAGCATAGACTCAGTAGAAAGTAATGACAAATTGAAAATTGACTGTAACTCCATTGTTCTACCTCCCCACTGACATGTTTCTCTATGTCTCTGTGTTTTCAGGGTTGTTTTTGACAATTGTAAAGTCCATGAAGAAAGAAACACCGGGGCACCTGGGTGGCTCAGTCATTAAGCGTCTGCCTTTGGCTCAGGTCATGATCCCAGGGTCCTGGGATCGAGCCCCGCATCTGGGTCCCTGCTCCATGGGAAGCCTGCTTCTCCATCTACCACTCCCCCTGCTTGTGTTCCCTCTCTTGCTGTGTGTCTCTCTGTCAAATAAATAAATAAAATCTTAAAAAAAAAAAAAGAATACTGCCTAAACTCTATTACATTTGAACAATTGTAGCTAACATGTTTGAGCCTCAAATCCCTGCACATATTTGCTCCTGCCCACCTCACCTCTTGCCACTATCCCAATTTCTAGCTCTACTCAAGTTCTACAAGACTCTTTCTAACACTTGAGCCATGAGACCTTTTCTAGTTTGAGACCTCTAGACATCCTCTTATTTCTGTTTGGAACACTCTTTTAATTTATCCCCCAAAAGTCCTTGAGATGAACTCCTGCAGTTTATTAGCCTACATTTGTCCATAATATGCTTCCTTACATCACATTCTTCAAAATCTCTTGCTGTCCTGGCTGTAAGACCCGAGAAAGTGGGAATTATGCCTGATATTTTGGCTTAGTTACTAACTGAAACAATGACTAAAATGCTCAATAAATATCTGTTAATTGAGAAATCAAATCTGATTCTTCAGTCACTGTGCTTATTAAAATTATGTTCATACTTTGTAAGTTGATTTTATGAGATGGCATAGGTCTTTTCCTTTTGTTAGTTGCTCAGTGGTAGTAGCAGCTCAAGACTACTTTCTGTGTCAATTTCTTGAGGTAGCAGTTTCCTGGACTACAAAAAAGTGTAAAAATGCAAATCTAAATTTATTTAACTGACAACAGAATGGTCCAGGTTTGCAAATTTTCAGGGGAAACATTTTCTTACAGAGTTCAGGCCAAGGATAGGGAATTACCTCTGTTATGATACCAAGCTCTTCAAGAACACCAAGTTTCTGGAAAGATTTTTGTTCTGATTTCCCCTCCTCATTTCTCATCTGTAATGGCTATTAAAATCCAAGACTATTGTCATTTGTTTGAGGTGCTCGTACCCACTGCTATTGGTTTTAAGGCAATAAATGTGAAAGTTCAGATGCAATGGCAGAATTTCCAGAAAAATCAAATGTATCAAAATTTATAGAGAAAGAAAATTATGAATTTTTCAATTTCAAATGAATTTAATCTATTACCAAAAACATTATTATTAACATTTCCAGACAGAAAATTCCAGGTAGAAAACAAATCAGTTCCCTTCTTTCTGTCACAAATTCCAATTAAGGCAGATTTAATAATATAATGAGATACAGCTTTTTTTTTACCCAATTGTTTGTGAAATCTCAGAACTGTATCTGGCTGATGTCAGAAATTTGTATTAACACATAACTGCTACTTGCTTTACCTCTTTAGGAAAATTTATTTCTGTAATTCATGAGAAATGGAATGGGATAGAGGGAATAAAGAAGATATTAATCAGTTTTAAATCCCATATCACAGCTTATTTTAAACGTATCACTTAGGAAGGCAAGGAAATAGTTTTATTCCTAAATTCCCCAACTAATCATTCCTTCCCAGATTCAAAATTTAAAAACAGTATTTTATAAACTGTTACTTCTCATTTTAAAGAAGTTCTGCTTTTCTCTAACTTATATTTCTGAAAACCAAAAGTGAATGACCTTAAAAAGTTTGCTTGTTATACATACATGAACTGAAATGAATTGACTATTTAAAATATTTTCCCTATCATGGAACACTACATCAAAAACTAATGATGTAATGTATGATGAATAACATAACATAATAAAATAAAATAAAATAATAAATAAAATATTTTCCCTAGACACAAGCTATTTTTTTTAGCTACCAAAGGTATTCTGTATTAGAGATGAGTAGAAAGACAAATACCTAATGGTACTGAGAAACACCTACGGCATATATGTTCTTTCTCTTTCTACTGTGTCATTGCTAACAATTTGGCAATAAACATGGGTCCCTGGTTCAATCACTAACTGGACAGTCAGCATTTTGGGTATGGTCCCATCTACTTACCAGCATTTTCCAGGGTCATGGACAATTCTGTGTAATACTTAACAGGAAAATATTAAGCAGTTTTCTCAATTTAAAAATATTAGTGTAATTTCCATCCCTTTTCTGCATAAGGTAGAAATTACAATGTAGAGACCAATTTTCTGCTGAATCAAAGGAATTTCTCTTTGGCTGACCACATTAGAATAGACAAATGTGCATGTAGTAAATCTATCATTTCCTTTTATCAACTTTAATCTCTTTTTAACCATCTCAGCATGTATTTTCTTTAGGAGCAGGGACCTTCTAAATATATCTATAGAATTATTGGCATAGAAGTATGAATTTTAATAGGATAATAATTAGAAATCCTAAATAATGGGTTCCAAGTGGTATGTTGAAATTACCACTTCCATCTCTGTACTTCATTTACAATCAGATCTTAGCTAGTCATAACTTTTCAGGGCTAATCCTAACTACTGAAACATCAATTAGTGTTTTGCTAATTCTGATTTTAACTACTTTTATTTTCAATCACACAGAACTGTTGTTTCAGTCAAATTACTGTTTCATCCAACCCCTAAATCAATCTCCTGTGATAATCATGCTACTGAAAATAACAATTAACATTTGGATAGCTTCTACTGATATTTTACTGATATTTAGCACTGTGCCACTTCCTTTGAGTCTAAGGTCAATGGCATGAGGCAGAAAAGGCAGGTCTGTTAAGCATTGTCATTTGAAGGATAAAGACAATACAGTTCAGAATTTTTAAGGGACTTGTTCAATATCACCTGGCTAATAGGTGATAGACTAATCCCACCCCATGTACTTAGCACTACACTACACTGTGTTCTCCTGGGCTCCTATTTTCTCCTAGATGCCCAGTACTTAGGATGGTATTAGCAGAACTATTGAAGGGCAATATTTTCAGAAGCAAAAATGAATGACTGTTGCAACCCTATTTGTTTTCATATTTTAGAGTAGAGTCTCAAAACTTTAAGAAGTAATACTGAAGTTTTCTCAGCATATCAGAGGTCACTAATTGAGCATGGAGAGACTGCTGAAAGCAAACTTTTGACTGCTGAGTGGTGGCATTATTCCATCATTCCTGTTTTCTCCATCCCCAACTCCACACCTCACATGCTGTTTGGGATAGAGAAAATCAGACCACAGGCACAAACCAGCAATGTTAATAGTAAAAAATCAGTTTGGAGATCTTTGTAAACTGACTGTCTTTGACTTATAAGTAATGCTACATTATCTTTGTAAACGATAAAGAATTGCTAGAATTTTTTTCTGGAAATAACTGAAAATTTTTGGAAAATCTAGCTAGCTGATCTGTCAAACCATATCCTAAATATTTACCTAAAATTGTTTTGTAGAAATCAGTTCTGATTAGGTAAGCCTAATTATAAACATGTTATAATAGGGAAGTCACAGAAATGCTGTGTTAATAGGTAGTGTGTGCTGCCTTTTATTTAGATATTTATTTCAACAAAATGCATTCTTTCTCACTAACTGCTCTAAAATCTGTAATTATTAATTAATCTGCAAGAGTCTGAACTGGATAGACGTAAATTATCTAGCCATTGAGCCACAGAAATTCAACCAAAAGGTGAGTACTAACTGTTACTGAGTGAATTTATTTTGCTGGTTTTATAAAGATGAAAAGCCTGGGGAAAAATTCAGGTTACTTGTAGAAGGATTTTCAGGGGCTGGTGAATTCTGGAGAACAGTTTAGGCTATGTAGAAACATAATAAAATGGTTCATTGTCCTCCCTCCTTCAGATACTCATGTTGATTCCATTCTCCTCCCTGCTTTTATTTTTATTTTTAATCTCCTTCGGTCAAGATGTTGAAATTAGGAAATTATCCCTGTCATTGCACTAGTACAACCCTGATGTTCTGAAAGAGCCCAGAGTCATTTGAAAAACAGTATTTATCATTTGAATAGATAATACAAGCACAAGTTACAAAATTCAAAATGTGCAAATGTAAAAATTTAAGTTTTCTCCCTTTTCCAACTCAGGGTTCCCAAGTTTGCCTTTATGGTGATAATCATGATGAGCCAGCGTTTGAGGATTCTTCCAAAATTACCTTTTGCTGTTGGAAGCCTCCGTATTCAAAAATGCATTAGATTATAGAATATTTGTTTCTTGTAATTCCGCACTAATTAAAACTTCCCTTAACAAAAATTCTAATGTTCTCATATTTACTTGTGCACTTTTTTTGGGGCGGGGGGGGGGCTGCAATTTAAAGTGTGGTAAACTTATCAGGAGCAGAAGCCTGGAAATGGAATTAGAAAAGAGAAGGAAAGAAATAGTGGAGAAGGAGTAGAGAGTTTAGAATGGAGATTTTTTTTTTATTATTTTTTTAAAGATTTTATTTATTTATTAGAGAGACAGAGTGAGCAAGCAAGAGAGAGAGCAGGAGGGGGGTGGGAGGCAGAGGGAAAGGGAGAATCAGATTCCCCGCTGAGCAGGGAGCCCTATATGGGACTCAGTCCCACGACCCTGAGATCAGGTCCTGATCCCAACGCAGATGCTTAACCAACTGAACCACCCAGACACCACTGGAATGGAGATTAAGGAGAAATAAAACCACAAGAGGAATAAATAAACCTAGACCCTAAAACCACTGATGCGCATGGAAGGAAAGGAGCTGAAATACACGGGCTTTGGCCAGGGTTTCCTACCCAGTAGGGTGCCACTGATAATGAGCAGAGACTAAGAAACCTATACTGAGCTATGTCAGGTCATTTCTATAAAGGCTACCTATGGGCTTTTCTATCCATATTATTATTTCTAATTCTGAAAATTAGAAACCTACAACTCTATATCATAAAGTCAGATATTAAACATAAACAGGTCCATAAACAAAATGCTTATCTGAAATAATACAAACATATGCTCGGTGTTGAACCGATGAGAGGTAAGTGTGAATAACAGTATAAGAGTTACATAACAGTAAATTTTATGTGTCATCTTGCCTGGATTGAGGGATGCCCGGAGAGCTGGTAAAACTGTTTCTGAGTGTGTCTGTGAGGATATCTTTGGAAGAGATTAGCATTTGAATCTGTTCACTGAATGAAGATCCCCCTTCACCAATGTGGTGGGAGTCATCCAGTCCCTCCAGGGCTAGAACAGAACAAAAAGGTAGGGAAGGGGCAAGTTTTCCCTTCCTCCCTCCCTCTCTCCGATTCTCCTCTCCACCTTCCCCTCTCCTTGAGCAGAGATGTCCATCTTCTGCTTTTGAACAGCAGAGCTCTGAGACAACACCATGCCTGGTTCTCATGACTTCAGACTCTGAATTATAGTACTGCCCGGCTTTCTAGAGTTTCCAGCTTGCAGATGGCTGATTGTGGGACTTCTGGGCCTCTGTAACAGTGTGAGCCAATCCCTGTTATCTGTCTATCATCTATCTATATCCCATTGATTCCTTTTTTTCTGGAGAAACTTGACTAATACAGGCAGTAAAATGAAATGACGGTTGTAGCTTCCTGGATTATAACTTTTTGGAAGTGGGCACTGTAGCTATGTTTACCTGGGGAGTGTGAGCTGGGTGGTTAGTTAGAGATATTGCTTTGACTGGAGAGGCCTATTTGCTTAATCTCTGAAGTGATTAAGACTTCCCAAATCATACCCTAGTCACCCATCTTCTCCCCTAATTCATTTGATTAGTCTCTACCTTGAACTTGGCCACTCCCATTAAGATTCATACCCACTTTGTCTTCAAAGCAGGTGTCAGGTGTGGGTGTTTCCCCCAGGAACCACCTGTGGCCACAAGAAGTGCTCTCCTCCCCCCACACTGCTTGCATGGGCCTGAAGGAAATTCTAGCTCTCTTCCAGATCACTGTGACCTACTTAGCAATATAAAGACCTGTTGTCCTCTAAGCTATACACTTTTTCCTTCTTCTCCAACATTCAGCCGTCTACCAACAGGGGCCAGAACTTACCACTCTTTGCTTTGAGCTTCCCTTTATTTGTTCTCCTCTGTGATTTGGTAGGAAAGGAGGTGGTATGAAATCTGCCTTTGTTTTTGGCATACTCTGTGAGCCTAAGTATCTCCATAAAAGTGCACTGAACTTTTTTAAACTCTTCAAACCAGAAAATTGGCATTGAAGACAACCTATACAGATGCCAAATATAGAATACCCCTATTACATATTTACAGAATTGTACAGTTTTTGAGAATAAAACATTTTTCCAAAGTTTCATGTTTACTGGAAATCTGTCTTTCACCATAATTTTTTTTTTTTAAAGATTTTATTTAATCATTTGACAGAGAGACAGCGAGAGAGGGAACACAAGCAGGGGGAGTGGGAGAGGGAGAAACAGGCTTCCCGCGGAGCAGGGAGCCCAATGTGGGGCTCGATCCCAGAACCCTGGGATCATGACCTGAGCTGAAGGCAGACGCTTAACGACTGAGCCACCCAGGCGCCCTCACCATAATTTCTTATAAGGTTTCTTTATTGCCTTTTCTTGTAGTAGAAGAGTTTTCAGCAACCTCACTCTCCTGATTAGGATGCTCTCATTTTTTTTAAATAAATTTTATTTATTTATTTCAGAGAGAGAGAGGAAAGAGAGCACACAAGCATGAGTGGGGCGAGGCGGGGGGCAGAGAGAGAGGCAGACTCCCCACTGAGCAGGGAGCCTGACATGGGGCTCCATCCCAGACCTGAGATCATGACCTGAGCTGAAGGCAGACACTTAACTGAGCCACCCAGGCATCCCTCATTTCTTACATTTAGGATCAGGCCTAGTGTACAAATACTTTAGACAGAGCTTACTCTGGCAATCAATACAGTTGTGTATTAAAGGAGCTTCAGTTAATAGTTTAATACACTTGCATTAGGTCCTTAATGTACACCAAGCATTGGAGTATCACTTAGAAGTAAAATAATAACTACGGCATACCCTTATTTTAAAAGGACTTAGAGTCCATGGGGGATATAAAAAAGAAAAATACTGCCAGCATTATGGATACAGAACAGGGATATCTGATAAAGTCTGGAGGAAACAGATGTCAGAGAGCCTTTCAGGAAGGTACTATGTACACTCAGCTTTCACATCCAAGTGAGTGTAATTAGCAAGAGGAAGGAGGTGCACATGGAGGACATGTATACATAGGAAGGAGCATGAGTGAGGTATTTATTTGTATGTATTTAGTATTCCTAAAAGAATTTGCTGCTGCTTGATCAAACAAATGAGGTGGGATCTGCTGTTGGACAAGCTTGAGAGATGAACCGGGATCAGCTCATGGAGAACTTTGCATGCCAAACCAAGGTATTTGGCTTTATTATTTATGTAGTCCCCTGGAAGAAATGAAATAATTTTATTCAGACCTGTTTCAGAGACTGATTTGTTTGTGGGCTGGACAAAGAATGGAAGTGACAAGTGCTAATACAAACCTATGAGTTGTGTTTATAAGGCCCAAGGAGAGCAATCTTCAACTACAAGTAGAGGTGAACATTACTAAAACCGTATTTTCAACACTCCTCTCAGTTTTTAGAAAATACAGCAAGAGTGAATTCCACAAATGTCAACAAGAAGATTAACTGAAGTGATGTTTCTGAAAACTATTTAAACAGCCCTCAGGGCACCGTTTTAGAATGTAAAATATTAGTTTGAGTGTCAATATGTAATTTCAATGAAACACCTTTTAAATGAAAGAAAAATAAGCCATTGTTCATTAAGGAGAATACCAACTGCTATCCTAACCTCAATTTATAGAAAAGTTTGGAAAATAAAATAATGGAGCAGATTACCTAGGGAGGCCATGCAATTTCTAACACTAGATACAACCGAATATAAGACAGTCAGACATTTGTTTAAACTGATTCATGACTATAGCTGCCTAATACAGTAAACTGGAGAACTGAAGAAAAATTGCCATTTCTGCTTTCTTCCTTTCCTAGTCCCCACCCCCCCACCCCCCCTTTCTTTTTTTTTTTTTTTTAAACAGTAATCTCATTTACTATACTGGAGCCCTTTGAATATGAACTTCAAAGAAGAACTCATATGCTTGGAAGCAGCCTTATAACTAACATTGAAACTTTTCTAGGCATAATTCTTTTTTTTTTTAATGTCACTATATGTAGGACAAATATTTTAATGATGTGTGTCTGTGAAAAAGAAGTATTTATATCAAAATGCATATACAAGAAATTGCAGTTTTTCTTCAGTATTCAGATTTTTCAGTATGCAGTAATTTCATATGAAAATAAAATACATATTATTCTAAAATGTTGCTTGGGCATTCTGATAATAAGTTTCTGGCTTTGAATAGGAGCTGAGGAAAGAAATAGAAATACTGAGTAATTCGAATTTAAGTACTACCAGGCAGTCTGTAGCTATAATCCAAAGCACAGTAGGGATAGTGCTGTTAGCCCAGCGCAGTGGAGGAGGGACCATGAAGAAGCCTGGTAGAGCAGTGAGTCTGGGCTACACAACATATGCCTGGCAGATGAAAGGTAGAAAAAGTGCTGAGTTGTGAGAAGAGGTATGTACATGGGTCAGGAAGTGATCCAGGGCACTCCAAATCTATAATAAAATCATAAACGCAATATCAGATCATGGGGAAGATAATTAAATATTGCAAACCTGAGGATATACCCATTTCTAAACAGAGCAATTCTGCCTAAGTTCTCTTTACCTGAGTGTTACATCTATTGGGTTGTTACCATTTCAAGATGGCATTGGGTATCTTAAAGGTGCTATTTGGTTTCTGATAATTATTTTCTAAAATATAAATATTCCATTTCTGCATTTAAATTCCAGGTCTTGGCATGATTTAATTATTCTCATGCAAATGCATTTCTTACACTACTACAATAACAATTAATATGTAGAACCATGGGGTACATACTTGCTATCTACCAGGCCCTATACAAGGGGTTTCCAGACACTACCTAATTTGTTCTTCATCATAACCCTTGCAGATAGGTACCATTGAGGAAAAAGAAATTATTTCTCCATGGTCACAAACCTCATGAGTGATAGACTCAAGATTAAAATCACGTCTAGCTGAACCTGAGCAGAAGAATGTAGCTACCAACATTTTGATACTCTCCTAAATGTCATCCTTTACAAAATAATATCCTGAAGTGATTTCAAGTTTTTCCTTTATTTGGAGGATTGAGAATACTAAATAAGGTATAGCAAAAAATAGCCTCAAGGAAACAAGCAACCTAATTTTAATAAAATATATTTGCCTCTTTTTCATTAGAAATCACATGCCTACCATATGGTAAAGATAAATGAATATTCAAAACATGTTGTTATAGCTGTATGGCAATGGACAGACCTCTAGTCCAAGATGGTAACCTGATGGTTTCATTTGCTACCTTTGAGTCTTTAAATCACATTGAAATGCAATAGATATAGAAACAAAACTATAGGTTGCTGCAAAATAAAGAAGAGGGAGGTCCATAGAAAATAATATATTTTAAGGTGTGTGTGTGTGTGTGTGTATGTGTGTGTGTGTGTGTGTGTGTGTGTGTGTGTGTGTGTGTTACAGTAGTTATAACGGGAATGACCTGAAAACATTCTGAGGCGGAGAACAAGCATCAGAGCCCTGTGTAGGAGCAGGCTGCCACAGAGGGGAGTATCAGAGGTCAACCCAAATGCAAATTGGAAAAAAAAATGCCCAACCTCAGAGTCAGCAAGAGCTGGAAGTAAGAGCAGACCTTAGGGCAAGTAACTGGATAATTAATTGAAAGATAGCTAGATCTGGGCCAGAACAGGCTCAGCATACACAGCAAAACTGCTGAGGTATTGGCTTCAGGAAAAGCTTGGTAAACACAGCCATATAATTAATGACTGGAAGCATTCTACTTTTCGGGGATCATAGGATATGCACTAGATGGGAAGTGGAAGAGGAATAGAGTGTAAGGCACTCGAGATGCGCACATAGGGACGGAAGAGGAGAGAAGCAGGGAGAGCGAAGCACTTTCGCCCGAAGTACATGAAAGTAAAGTACCCTCAAGTTCTATGTCTTTAGGTAAGACCTTGCTTAATAAAGCAAGGTTTCAATTTTTCTCAGTTTATTCCATTCCATTTATCCTGAAAGAAATCCAGTCTGTTGGTGCAACCTGTCTGTGTATTTATTCACAGAGTCATATTGTCAGAATCCCCTTTAGAAGAGACTTGAAGGGGAAACAGACCCCATAACTAGTGAGTAATTCTTAGATAAAATTTGTTTGAATGGATTACTATCTACCTACCTACCTCTTTACCAAATCTTTCTAGATACCAAATTAATAACCAACATCTATATTGATAATAAGTATGCAGGTAAATATGAATATATATACACAAAAGAAAACTGGGACTAACCAGACATATATGGGAATGCAATATAGCAAAAGGAAAGCACCTCAGAAAATACATAAATAAACAAGTAGGGAAATAGAACTCATGTAATTAAAAAAAAAGAGAACTTTAAAAAATTGGAATTAGTATGCTCAGAGATTCAAGAGAATACTGTTCTATAAAAGAGAAACGATGCTTGTCTAAAATAGAAGCAGTCATATAATTAAATAGCAATATCAGAATTAAAATGTTTACTGAAATTATAAGTAATATGAATTACAGAATAGCAGAATGATGGAGAATTCAGTAATCCAGAACACAAACTCTTCTTTGACATTGTTAATAAATAGAAATGATAGAAATTATTATAGAAAAGCAAAAAGTAAAAGGAGATTAATAATATCTAGTACTTGCTAGTAGTTAGAAAATTTTAAAATATAGATGGAGAGTTATAATCTGATAAACAAATATGTGAATTGCATAAAAAACTAATTTTTCTATTGAAAAAGGCTCAAAACTAAGATAGAATATATTTTGAAAAGAAACATGTAGATATACTTTGGTAAACTTTACAAATACTAATAAAAAAAATCCAATATGCTTCTAGAGAGTAAACATAATAGATCTATTAAAGAATAGAAATTGTATTGACAATGAATTTCTTCTTACAAAATTAATGCCAAATAGGGATTTCATGTCAAGTTTTGAAAGGAAATAAACTGAAATTAGGAATTCATATCCATTTAGATAATTATCCAAATAGAATATAATGAAGACATTTTAAACATTAAAAAAAACTTGGAAAAATTCCACTTTTATGCAGTTTTTTTTTTTTTAATAAGTACATAAAAATGTCCCAACAAGCTTAAAAACAATCCAGTAAAGAAACACTGGAGAACAAGAAATCAGGAAATGCTGGTGAGCAAGAAACTAGAAACATATACTAAAGTCACAATAATTATTGATAATGTGCTTATGATATTAATGCAAGTTTTAAGAAATATTCCCCAAATAAAGGAGGCATATATAAATAATAACAGCAATGTTCCACACAGGTTTTATAATTCATAATTGCAGACTTTCTTGTAAATAAAATAGACCTCAGTGAAAATTTTATAGGCTTCAAAGGCCTTATCAGGAGGAAAGGGCAAGCTGTTCATGGGAGGAACAGTGGCATGCTTCTTTATTCTTGAATCAGTGTATAAAAACAGACATAGTAGTGTAGCAAATTAAAAAAAAAAAAAAACAAAAACCCAAAGGCATCTTTAAGACTAGATGAAGAATTCCATGAATAGCTATATATAACTGTGAGGAGGACCCCAGTCAGCAGTGTGGTCATGTTCACATCAAGAAGAAGACAGGATTATGATAACCTTGGGAGCCATATATCGTCATCGACAAGCACCCATTCTTCAAAGCAGGGAACTTCATTCATGAATTGAAGTTTAGGCCAAAATAGCACCAACCAAATTGCCAGGAGACTTCTCGGGCTCCACATCATGGATGAGTACAAAGGGACCACAAAAGAATTGGAAAGCAGTGAAAGAGCCTTGATCTGAAATCTCTAAAAAGTAATCACTCAAGTTCCCTTCTTACAAAGCTTATAAGAAGAAGAAATGAGTAGAGGGGCGCCTGGGTGGCTCAGTCGTTAAGCGTCTGCCTTCGGCTCAGGTCACGATCCCAGGGTCCTGGGATCGAGCCCCTCATCGGGCTCCCTGCTCCGCGGGAAGCCTGCTTCTCCCTCTCCCACTCCCCGTGCTTGTGTTCCCTCTCTCGCTGTGTCTCTCTCTGTCAAATATATAAATAAAATTAAAAAAAAAAAAAAAAAAAGAAGAAATGAGTAGAGTGTAAATTAAGCATAACTTAGAAACTAAGAAAAAGGAAAGCAAAAGTTCGCATACAGTGAAGGAGAAAAGGGGATCTGGCAGATGTCTGTATTGAGAGGCTACTTTTTTTTTTTTTAAGACTTCTTGGTAATGACAAAAGAGGGAGTCTTCAAACTATGACACTAGAAATGCTATACTTGCTCACCCTAATAGTATGTCTTCTAAAAAGTGGAAGAAAATTTCATCTTAATTAACAGGATCATCAGAAAACAGTTGTATTCAAATGTCATGTAAATTAAAAGAAAGATGAGAAAAACAACTTGATATAATTAATGAAGTCTTGGTAGAAATATATACCAACAAAATAGATTGTAATGATTCAAAAGTTGATTGAAATGCTAAAAACATCAAGTTATATGTTTATACTAATATATATATATATATTAGTATAGACTAATATAAATATATATTAGTATAGACTAATATAAATATATATAAATATATATATATATATATATATATATATATATATATATATATGTAAGACCCTCATGTGTCACTTTGGAGGATGCCATGAAACCAGTTCACTTTCTGAACACTGATAAATAAAGGAAAAAACTGCATTTTTAACCTGCTTACTATATACAGTACCTCAAAGCTGGCATCTAGCTGATGAGGCAACATCTCTATGTAGTAAAAGCCAAACTAATAAATGCAGAGGGGAAAATATATATAAAATCTTCAATTTTGAAAATCCTAAGGATATATCTGAGCAACAATCACTGATGATGGCTGAAATCATTAAGTAAAAAGCTGAATTTTCACTTTATAATGGATGAAAAAATTATAGTTGAGTCTACTAAACAATTTTGTATTATGTGAGTTACAACTATGCACTGTATGACTCCTGATTTGTGCAATTGGAGATACACAGCACTCCTTATAAATTATTCTTTCCAAAAATAATCAAAACCACTATATATTACTATTAGTTTATAGAAAATACAGAGGATAGAGGAACCTTTTAAATCACACTATGGGGATGCAATCAGCAAGATGTGGGATAATTTACACTGAATGGTGATCCAGTTTCTTCAATAGATAGGAAAAAAAATCGCAAAGGGAAAAGAGGGATGTACATAATATTATGTACATATTAGGGTCATAAGAGTCATCAGCTAAATACAATGTGTGGACCTTGTTTGGGTCATGCCTTGAACATTCTGACCTTAAAAACCTTTGAGATACTCAGAGAAATTATAATTTTCAATGAAAATCACAATAGTAAGGTATTTCCCTGGTTATTTAAATTAATTGAATAATTAATGTTTAGTATTCTTTTATATTGCTTTCTAGCAGAAAGACCAATGCTTTGGATATTCCACAGATTCATGTCAGCTTTACCATATGTGACGTTGGGTGAACATGATCTCCTAGATCTCATATTTCTTATGTTTCAAATGAGAGTTTGAGGCAGCTTATCCATGGTACTATTTTTTAAACTTTATTTTTTTAAACTTTGTTTTAAACTGTTTCAAACTTTGGCTACATACAATAGAAAAAATTGTCACTCTATACACAGAAATCACATGTATACTCACATAAGCATGCATGATAATACTGTATAACCAAAACAGGCATTTCATATAACAGCATTTATACTTGTCATATGGTAGTGTATTTTATTTTCCTGTCTTTTTTATTCTACTTTATTTCTTTATAAAAATGATTTCCATGATGCTGTAAGTTATTTTCCATTTGCCCTAATGAATTATAACCTGAGTTTGAAAAATGCTAGCTATAACACTTTTTCCAGTTCTTAAAATTTATAAATATTCAGCAATAGTGTTAATAATTTATGTATTTTTCAGTCAAATGAACTTAGAAATATTTAGAAGTAGCAGAACAGGTATTTGTCAAAAGAAGGAAAATATAGGTAAATAAAATACATTAGGTCTACTGCTGGAGATTTTAATATATTACAGAAATGTAGAAAGGAATTACAAATAAAGGCAAAAATACCTGTATGGCAAAATGAGGGGGAAAATAGAACTGATAAACAAAATCTAATTGTTTATTTGGAAAACATTAAAGTAATTAATTACCATTGATGTAATAAACCTATAAAGATAACACCAAATGAAACACTGAGAAATAAAAAGTAAACATAGCAATCAATTCAAATCTATTTTGCAATTATTTTGAAAAACAGTGCAGCTTTACAACAACTGAAATGAATAATTCTTAGAGAAATAAAAACTATCAAATTGAAACAAGACATTAAGAAGTTGAACAAACCAATTCAGGGAAAGACAAATAGAAAATTATCAACCACTGAAAATCCCAATGCAAGAAATTATACCCATGTGAATAATTGACTTAAACTACTAAGAAAAACTGTTTATTACACAAATCTGATCTCAAGTAGAGGGGAGGATGAACTGTTTCCTAAATATAGCACTGATCCTAAAACCTGATGATGGCAGCAAGAAAGGCAAAATAGTAGTCTACTGGTCTTTTAGAAGTGAAGAATTCAACAGTCAAATAAGGTCAGAGTAAACAGCAGTCAGAAACACTTTAATGAAGATTTTACTTCAGGAACATGCAACTGGCTTAATATAATGGAATTCTTAAAACAATGCATAACATGATTGAGTAGTCAAGATAAGCATATGATTTTTGAAATGCTATTTAACAACTCATTTAATTTTGTTTGAAACAACAAAAAAATAATTATATAACCATAATCTCACTACCCAGAGATAAACACCATAGTTGAGTGTGTACTGTATCCTTCCAGACCTTTTCATATATAGTACATAATATAATAGATACAGAGTATCATTATCCCCTATACCTTCTACTGCCCCACCAGATTCCTTCTATTGTTCTGCATCCTGCTCTCTACCACTAGATCAGCTGAGGGGAGTAGAATAAAGTGAAGATACTGGTTCTTCTGATTTCCTCCCTGCGTGGGTTCGGGGCTTATCATAAGAACTGCCTACCATTCCTCAGTATTTGGTCACTATTGGTCACAAGGTTGTCTGCTCTGTATGACTTTCTTTCTTTATGTTATTTATTTTTGTGTAATGAATTACCCCTCTTAGCCTATGAAAATAATAAACACTTAATTTAACTCACACTTTTTGTGAGTCAAGAATCCAGGATTGGTTTACTTGGGTGCCTCTGCCTTGGGGTCTTACATGAGGTTGTAGTCAATCTCTTGGCTGGAGCTTCAGTCACTGAGATTTATTGGGACTGGAAAATATTCTGCCAAGTTCACTCCTGTGATTGTTGGCAGCCTTCAGTTCCTTACAGGCTGTTGGACTGAGGACATCAATTCCTCTCCGTGTAGTGTGGGACCCTCCATAGGGCTGCTCGTAACATGGCAGTTTGCTTCCCCTGGTTCAAGTGATGAGAGACCATGGCAGTGAGCAAGAGAGAACCAAAATGAAAGCCACAGTCTCTTTAAACCTAATCTTTGATGTGACCTTGCATTCCTTCTTCCATGTTCATTCATTAGAAGTGAGTCCCGAAGTGCAACCCACACTCAAGAGAAAAGGGAAGCAGGTGAGGCTTATCGGGGCTTATCATAAGAACTGCCTACCATTCTCTCATTTCATGTCACCAGTACAGTGAGTGTGACTGCTCAGGTCATGCCATCTCTGGTTTCTTGTACTATTCCTCCTGCCTCAGCTACATTTCATTTTTAAAATTAAATTTATTTGAGTTATCCAAATAGAAGGTACCATCTATTTCCTGGTGGACCCTGACTGACAGAGCTAAATATTATATTTATACACGGGGATTTCATGTAGGATCTGGTATATTATTAAATATACACATATAGTTTTTTAAAATAGGTTCATAAAATAAAACTATTAAAGATTATAAATTCAACTTTACATATTTTAAGCTTTTCACCTGTCAATATTCATTTCATACTGTTCCATAGCAGGATGATAATCCATTTCATAGCTATTTGGGTATTAATTTAACAAATTCCTTCTATCGGACATTTAATTTGGTTCCAGATATTTGCTTTTATATTAAGTCAAACCTTCTGTGGTAAGTATGGAAGTGAAATTTCTCAGTGAGAGGGCACATGCATATTTAAAGCTTAAGGTATGTAGGATCAAATTGCTTTCAAGAAAGATTCTGCTAATATATATTTCCACAAGAAGAGTGTAGAAATGATTGTTTTCATATATCCTTCATGGTATTGCATATTACCCTTTTTTTAAATATTTATCAATTTGCTATTTTAAACATGTTATTATTTTAGTTTACATTTTTAAAATTTTTATGAAGTTGAACAATTTTTCACATAGGCTATTTGTATGTTTTAGATGTTAGGAAATTGCAGTTTACTTTTCTGATTTGTAAGTCTTCATTTACTGAAGATACTATCTCTTTGCCACATTTTTTGATAATACTTTGCTCTAGGTTTCATTTTATCTTCTTGATTTTATAAGTGTCTTTGTCAAAATATCTTCAAAATTTTTTTAAGCAAAATATCTTCAAAATTTTTGTTCAAAAATCTGTCCTTTAGAGTTGATATCTTTCATAACTCTATTTCAAGTTTAATAACTTTTTTCCTTCACAAAGTTATGCAGATATTTACCTATATTTTCTTTTAGTATGTTTACCATTTACTTTAAGGTACTTAAAGCTTTAAGCTTTCTTTTTCTTTATTCACTTGAAATCATCACCAACTACCCGGTTGCTGATATTAGAGATTTAGGAATTTTTCTAAACCCTTAATTCTCCCTCATCCCTCTTTTCCATATCTGATAAAGCTCAAATGTACTCAGATCTCTAGTCCTTATTTTATTTTACTTTACTTTTATTTTATTTTTATTTTTAAGTAATCTCTACACAAAACATGGGGCTCAAACTCACGACCCTGATATCAAGAGTCCCATACTCTACTGACTTAGTCAGCCAGGTGCCCCTTCTTTTGAGTGGAGATAATGCAATATAAGATGATGTGTAATGACTTTTTGACTTGTGTGGACTTTTAGCACGAATGATAAACTTTTATTGTGCTAAGCCATTGAAATGTCTGTGTTGATTGTTACTGTTACACAACCTATTGTATTCTAATTGTAGGTAGCAAGTTAATCAAAGGGTGATTTAAGCAAAGTCTCTTTAAATGTGCACATAAGAAGATGGGGATTGGTTTCCAAATTTTTTAAGGAGGGTAAAACATATGGCTGACTAATCAAAACTCTGCAGGCAGCTAATAAATCAAAATGAATGTCACATCTTCCACTGAAGCAAATTGCAGAGTGACAACCTCAAGGAACATTAAGATTAATTTTAAAAGTTTGTCAATCAACTCTATAAATATTCATACAGCAAAACAGCATGATCAGTTATTTTTGGCACTCTACTGGGTCCTGAATTCATAACTTAACAGCTGAAGTCGGTACATATGTGTACTTTGTGTAAGGTGCACTTTATTTCTTGGCAGTTGGTGTTCTTCCTTCTTAAACATACCGAAGTACACACCACCCATCTGATAGACTGGGTTCCTACTGAGGGTAGAGAATTTGGATCTGTAACCAACAGAGAAAATTCTCAGTTCTATCAGTAAAACGTGAAAATAAAATTGAAGCTTGCCATGGAGAACAGGAACAGATTTAGAAGACTGATTAGGCTTTGCTCAGGAAGAGCTCTCAGGTTAGTTGCTAAGTATGGCTACAAAGTAGCTTGGGTCTCCTGTGTGGCTAGGTGCGGGTGATGATAGGGAAATGATGGTGGAGTGTGGGGTAATGCTAAGTGAAATAAGTCAGTCAGAGAAAGACAATTTCACTCATATGTGGGATTTAAGAAACAAAACAAAACAAAGGGGAAAAAAATGACAAACCAAGAAACAGGCTCAACTATAGAGAACAAACTGATGGTTACAAGAGGGGAGGTGGTGGCAGGACTGGTTAAATAGATGATGAGGATTAAGGAGTGCACTGAAGATGAGCACTGGGTGATGTATGGAATTGTTGAATATGGTGCACCTGAAGCTAATATAACACTGTATATTAACTACCCTAGAATTAAAATAAAATTAAATGAAAGAAGTAAAAAAAAAAAAAAAGAATACAGCTATGCTAATATCTAAAAATATTGGGGCACCTGGGTAGCCCAGTCAGCTAAGTGTCTGCCTTCAACTCAGGTCAAGATTGGTCCTGGGATCCAGCCCCACATTGGGCTCCAGCCCCACACTGGGCTCCCTGCTCAGTGGGGAGCCAACTTCTCTTCCCTCTGCCCCTCTACCCCCACTCATGCTCTCCCTCTCTCTCTCTGTTCTCTGTCTCTCTCTCAAATAAATAAATACAGTCTTAAAAAAATAAAAAATATTTGGGCTTAACTTGAGAATCAACATAATGGTTAAGATTGGATACAGAATTTAATTTTCATATCTACTTGTAGATGTTCAATTAGGGAAAATTTCGTATGTAATTTTTTAGTCTCTGATAAATAGCTAGTCAAGTTACTTTTTACTGTAATGTTAATTTTCACATGGAATATTCTGAATCAGCATCTGATAAGATTCTCATACTTTGTAGTAACAAACTACTCAGTTTCTTCTCTTGCATTTAATGAATGATGCTTTAAGGAAAATGCAAGAATGTGAATTATTAGCCCACTACAGTCTCAAATGATTCTGTGAGTATCTTACATATTGTTAGTTTTGGTGAAATTTACTGTGACAGTATTTTACTTGTGTTGTTGACCTAGTTGTTTATAGACACTATCCACCTCCCATCCCATAATAGTACTGTCCTATATAGATTTAATTCAAGTTATGCATGTAATTTTAACTGCTCCAGTGGCCACACTAAAACAAGTAAAATGAAGATAGAATTAATTTTAATAATATACCTTATTTAATCCAACATATCTAAAATCTTAATAAGATTTTTTTTTTTAAGATTTTATTTACTTAGAGAGAGAGCACGAGTGGGGTGAGGGGCAAAGGGAGAAGCAGACTCCCCACTGAGCGGGAAGCCCAATGCGGGGCTCAATCCCAGGACTCTGGGATCCTGACCTGAGCGGAAGGCAGAGGCTTAACAGACTGAGCCACCCAGGCGCCCCCTTAATAAGAATTAAAGTATATAATAAAGATTTAATAAAAGTATTAATAATATATTTTATTATTTTTAAATTGATGGGGGGTGGAAATCCGGTGTGTTATACCTGTAAAAAATTTTAGTTTGAGCTAGTTACATTTCAAGTGCTCAGTAACCACACATGGCTAGTGCCTACCTTATTGGACAGTACAACTCTATCTTAACTCTTCTTTTATTCCTTTCTTTATTAATCCATTTTTAGCCACCCAAAACTGACATTCATTCTCTGTGTTCTTTTTTCTATATGCTATCAGTTGGTTTCTGGTCCATACAGCCCTCCTGGTCCATAATCTTTATTAGGATGATAATTTATTGTTTTCAGAAATGTATTTATACCATGATTGAAGAATAATTAACAGATAACGGCACAAACTTAAATTTTATAATTTGGTAAGTTTTTACATATTTATATAGCAGAGAAACCACCACCGAAATCAATATGGTGAGGATAGCTATCTCCCCAGCCTTTCCTCATTTCTTTGTAATCTTGTTCTACCTGCTCATCCCATTCCCTGCGCACCCTCCGCCCGCCCCCAGGCTCTACTTCTTATTAGTACACATCCATTTGCATTTTCTGAAGTGTTATGTAGGTGGAAATACATCATGTACTTGTTTGCCTGCTTTTTTTGGGTCAGCCATGTATTTTGATGCTTCTGCTTTATCTTCTTTTTTTTGGCTTACAAAGTATAGTGCTCTTTTGTTACTATGGTTGATTCTGGTTACAGTATATATCTTTAATTTAATCTCAGTGATATTGTATCACTTCATGTATAGTATAAGAACCTTCCAAAGGCAATCTTCCATTTCTTTCTCCTCAGCCTTTTATACTATTGTTGTATGTATAGAGTATAACACCAATACTTTGACATTATTTTTGTTTAGACAGCCAACTATCTTTTTGAAAGCTTTAAATAAGAACAGAATTACATAGGTTAAACCATGTCTTTATCATTTTTCATGCTCTTCATTTCTTTATATAGATCTGTAGTTTCATTTAGTATCATTTCTGCCTGAAGGAGTTTAACATTTCTTGCAACACTGGTCTGTTGATGGTGAATTCTTTCAGTTTTTGTATTTCTGAACATAGTTATATTTTGTCTTTGTTTTTGAAAGGTATGGGTATAGAATTCTATGCTATTATTTATTGTACTGCTTTAATAATGCTGCTGCAGTGTTTTCTTGCTTGCATTGTTTTTAACCAGATCTGTGGACATCTTGGCTTTGTTCTAATATATGCAATGTGTCTTTTCTCTGGTTGCTGTTAAAATTTTTCTCTTTATCTCTGGTTTTAAGCAATTAAATTATTATCTTTTATGAGATTTTCTTCAATTTTCTTGTGCTTGGGACTTGTTGACCTTTTTTGATCTGTGGACTTACAATTTTCTTTGAATTTAGAAATCTTGGCTATGATCTCTTCAAATGTTTTTTTTTTTTTTCCTTCACTAATATCCTAGCTGCCCTCCCCCCATATACTTGCCCTCAAGAAAGAGATTCTAACTGGATTTATTGATTCCAGGATACTTATTTATTGTCTGCATTTTTCAGGACAGTGGGGTGATTGTATAGAGTCTAGTTCTCTTCCCTTTTCTGCCAACCTCCCTCTCTCTTTCATTCTTTTTCTCTCTTTGTGCAATATGGTGCTCTCATCCATTGGTGATCAGTTAGTGGTAAACCTGAGACTTTCAGAATAGGAGAAAATCTGCTTGAGTCTTGAGCCAAATTAATGCTCCAACCCAGCTTCATCAGTGTTTATTTTAGGTTAATGTCACTCATTTTACAATAGTTTGGTGATTTGATTTCTTCTTTGTCTCTGGTGTGTATAATTTCATTGGGAATTTTCACATAAGACAATAAACCTGATTTGAGAATTCCTGAATTATCCAGCAAAATATCAGTAAAGTTCAGTCAGCATCCCAAGGACAGGATAAAGCATAAATAAGCGAGAAGAGAGAATGAAAGAGTATATTAAATTTGGAACTGAATTTATATTTTATTCTTGAAAAGGAATATTTTGGGGACTTGTTGAAATAAAATTAAAGAGTTATTGAGGAAGCATTCATTTTATCCATAATGTTATGAGAACCATGTAAGGTAGTATTATTGTAAGGGTATTATAGTATTAAAAGGAGAAATAATGATGGAAAGAACAAAAGCAGTAGCAGTGAAAATAAAAAAAAAGTAATATTAGGAGAAAATAAGGAATATTAAAAAAAGCAACATTTTGCAAGTTTAGTTGGGGTGGTTAGAAAGAGGAAAAATGGTCTAGAATCAGGCTCAGCTTACTAGTTTGGACATCTGGGTGTATACTGATGTCATTGATGTCATTGATGGCCAATTTGTGTGTGCTCCAGAGGTATATGGATATAGGCTTATGTACAATTTCTGTTTTGTTAGCTTTACTAATATCTGTTTGCTCCCACTCAAGAAAACATATTATAATGTAAGTGAGTAAAAGATTTTTGTTATAAGGATTTACTTGAATCTCTTCTAAATAATTTGTAAATTTTAGTATTTGGTAACAAATTATGTGTGACATTTCATGCAGCTTATGGAAATGGACCAACATGTTATACCACCACCAAGTTAGAAGTTATAATCTACTTTACTTGTGTTTCTACCTCCAGCCTAACTTGATTTGGGACTGACTTCTATTGTGACCAGGCGTATCATCCTAAAAGTGCTGATGACATTGTATCTTTCTGTTGGATTTTTAGGCCAATAGGTTAAAATTAAAACTTCTTATCTCAGGACATACACATCTTCAAAATCACCCTCAATCTACTATTACAGCCTCATTTGGGGACATTTCCCTCTTTTTGTGTGACATTTCCAAGACATTACAGAACCTTTTGCAACTGCATTCCTTTGTAGATGCTCTTCCTTTTCTATGGAATGACTCACCCTACTCCTTTAGCTACTCTGGTCTTTAAAAATATCTATTCAACTATCAGCTCAAATATCCTCTCCCTAATAAAATCTCTAACTTCCTTAATGAGAATTAGCTACTCTGCAACAAACTCTGTTCACATTTCTGCAACAACACCTATTACGATGTGCTTAAATTATTAAAATATTCAACAGCACATTTAATTGAAATTTATCTATTTCTATCTGTGTCTTATCAAAAATTTGAGCTTTTTAAAAAGAGACTGAATCTTATTCGTCATTGCAATTCAGTCCTAAATACAATGTCAGGTTCAACATAGGACCAATAAATTATTGAGTGGATGAGATGAAACAGTAATTGATGGTGTTGTTATAATCTGCTATATACTTTTTTTATACCTATGGATATAATATCTATGAATTAGTGAGGAATGGTAAAGTCCTGAATAATCATTGTTGATTTATTCTATTTCTTTTTTTCTCCTGTCAATTTTTGTATTTTGGCACTCTGATTTTAAGCTCTTACATATTTTGGATGGCTATGTCTCCTAGAGTAGTTGACCTTGGCCCTTTTATAGTTCTGAAATATGCCTTTTTGTCTTAAAGTATACTTTGTCTGATAGGAACACCAGTTTTCTTATGATCTGAGTTTGCATAGCATATTTTTCCATGTATTTACTTTTCACATTTTTCCCCATATATTTACTTGATATTTAAACTACTCTCTTATAAACTTCATGTAGTTAGGACTTAACTTTTTGTTCAGTCTGGCCAATTTCTGCCTTTTAATTCAAGTGTGTACTATTTTTACATTTAATATAACTAATGACATGGTTGGTTTTGTTTACTCTCTTGCTATTTATCTTCTATTGTCATTATATTCTTCTGTTGGCTTTTAGCCATATCTCTGTGATATGTAAAATAATGTAAAAGATGCTTCATCCTCATGAGAGTGAACATAAATATCTTTATTATGCTTGAAATTATAGACAATTTCCTGCCCAAAATGGATCCTTGGATTATTAACATACTTCTCCCAAATTGCTCATAAATATGTCTCCAAGGAGTTGAAAAGCACACTTTATCCCAAAAGCCTGAAAAATTATAAATAGGTAAAAATGTAAGTTCATCTACTGATAAGCATTAAGTTGTTTGAGAGCTTGTTGCTATAGCTACCTTGTCCAAAAGAGACAAACACCTGCTGTACTCCAAAGTTAAACATGATTTACCTAACCCATGACTTAATGTATGAGATGACTTTGAGTATAACCAACCAGAACTAGATGATATAATGATGAGCCAATAGAAGAGAAGAGATTATTACTGCCCAGGTACTCCAGTCAGCATGTAAACCCAGAAGCCAGATGATATTGAACATCAATAGAGCATGGACTTCCTGAGTATCTCTCAAGTGCGCTGAGCTGATTGATGGGCCCATACATATCAACCATCCGCAACTGCTGACACAGATCAAGGTGACCCACTTGCAAGCAGGAAAGATAGCATGTGCATTCTTGTCCCTTCCCCTTTCTTGCTTGCAATTGACACATAGCTTATTGCAGAATTTATTTAAGCTAAGTAGTGTTCTGTGCATTTTTTTTCCCTCTGTACTGCTTTCTCAGAGACATTTTGAAACCAAGGTTCAGTTTTGATTTTCAGGTGATTTTACCCAAGTTAAAACAACCTTATTTACCTTTTTAAAAAAATTTTGTAAGTAGTTGTTCTAGTGATTATAATATGTATCTTGAACCTATTGCACTTATCCTAGAATTGATATTTACTACCGCAAGTATAATGTAAGGCATGTCCTTTTATTTTCTTCCCAATCTTTGTGCTAGTGTGCTAAATATTTTACATCTATTTATCTTACAAACACCATAATACATTTTTATTGTTGCTTCAATTATCTTTTTCAAAAAGCCAATTTCATTTACATGCATTAAGAATTACCATCAGTTGTCTTTTAAAGATATTAAGAACAGAAAAAAAAATTAGTCTTTTATCTTTCCACATATCACAGTCCTGGTGTTTTCCCTTCCTTCCTTTAGACCCATGTTTCCATCTGGCATCATTCCCTCCAGCTTGAAGGACTCCTCTAGTGTTTTTATGGCATAGGTCTGCTAGTGATAAAATCTCTCAGCTTTGACTTCTCTATAGTTTTTTTTTATGTTGTACTGATTTTGAAGTATAGCTTCACTGAATATAAATTTCTAGTTTTCAGTCTTAAAAAAAAAAAATGTTGAAGATGTAATTCCACTGTCCTCTGCCTAGCATTGCCTTTGATGAGAAGTCAACACCTATTTTTATCATTGTTCATCTTACTATAACTAACACCCTTTTCCTCTGACCTCATTTAAAACTTTTTCTTTGGTTTTCAGGACTTGGACTTTGATGTGCCTAGTTGTGGTTTTCTTTCAATTAATCCCACGTGGGCTTCATTGAGCTTCTTGGACCTATACTTAAAACTTTTGATCAAATTGGAACCTATTTTTCATTATTCAAATGTAACTATTTGTTTTATTTATTTTCTATATCAAACAAACCTATGTGCTAGACACCCTCACATTATCTCATGAGTCTTGGTGGTCTGCCTTCAATCTGATTTTAACATTCTTATTCATAACTGGTATCTGTATCTTCTTGTAGCAAAGATATTGTCTCATAATGCAGTTATTATATCACTGTAAATTTTTTTTTCTACTAGCCTGTGAGCTCATTGAGTGTGGAGGATTGTTATTTCTTTTTAATAAAAGTTATGTTTAAAGTGTTAGTGCTCTATAAAAATTTGAATGAGTCAATATCAGATGGGGAATGAGACTAAAAGCTACAGGATTCTGACACCAAATTCTCTATTTTTAGAATAAAACGTAGCATTTAAAAAAAGAATCCTATATATTTATGACATAATCTAGAAAACACATATCAAAATCATTTCCTTCTGAGGTTACACATAAATGAAAATGGCAACTATTAACACATTATTTTCTAAACCATATATAATAGAGACTCAGAGAAGAGATTTTCCCTCAAAGGAGACTGTAAATAATGGGGATTTTTTTTCTCAGACTAAAGATGTTTGCCACAGTGATCTATGGTTTACACTCTCACGTCAGATAGGCTTTCCCTAGGATTAAAAGGTTTACTAAAAATACAGTCATTCATTGCGCACCAGTCATGAGCCTCGGAATTCACCACCTGGAATTTGTTCTAAGTTATACAACTTGACACTAACCTCAAGATGTATTAAAGTGACTGTCAGAGGTTTGCCACTGTAAGTGCACTATTAGGGTGTAAAGATAATGGCAGTGATTTATTGTTAGGGAATCAACCTGGGAAATATGCTCTTTCTTATTTCCTATTTTTGATTCTTGAGTTTTCTTGGTGGCACCAACAACATATTTCCTTTAACACAGAATCATTACATGCAACATAAAAAATGGATGCATCTTAGCCCTAGGTCTGAATTATTTCTCTACAGTTATTAACAATGCAACAAGTTCAACATATATGGCATTAGCTTACACTTGTTCTGTAAATGACAGTATCAGATTCTAATCTTACAAATATTGAAGATTCTTTCCCCCCACAAATTGTACCTCTCTTTGGGGGAAATCATGAATCACAGATATCTATATAGGACAGTCTGTTCATCTGACCCACTTGAGAACATAATAGGAAAATTAAAGTTACATGTATGAGTAGGTTGAGATTGGGAACAGAGAAATGCTTGGGTATATGTTTTTGGTTTTTTGTATGAAAGCTAAAAAATAAATGTTCTAAGAGGGTTTCTTTTTATCTCTGCTGCAGGAAAAAGATACTTCAGCTCCTTATGATAAATCGAGACTTATTTTACCAGACATTTTGAGATTCTCTGCTTTCCTGGTATATTTCTTTCTTTTGATTTATCATATCAGTACAAGAAAATCTGCATGAGAAACACTAAAAAATAGTGGTGTATTTCCTTTATCATACTTATTCCTCTTAAATTATCTTTCTATTTGCTTATTTATATTTTTACTGCCAAACAGAATATAAATACAACAATGAAAACACATTTTAATACTTGTTTATTAATATAATTTTTGCACTTACAGTTTTTTGTAAAAAATAGGAATTCAAAATTATATGTTAAATGGATGAATGAATATAATGATTGGCACTAATTGATTTTTTATTGATTTTTTATTTTTTTATTTTTTTTAAAGATTTTATTTATTTATTTGATAGAGACACAGCGAGAGAGGGAACACAATCAGGGGGAGTGGGAGAGAGAGAAGCAGGCTTCCTGCTGAGCAGGGAGCCCGATGTGGGGCTCGATCCCAGGACCCTGGGACCATGACCTGAGCCGAAGGCAGACGCTTAACGACTGAGCCACCCAGGCGCCCCGACACTAATTGATTTTTTAAAGGGGAATAACTTTTTAAATCTTCATTGGGATATTACCCATGGAATATTTGTTCCTCAAACATTTTTTAAGGCAGTCAGAGTATTATAATTAGTTTCTATGACAATATCATACTGGAAATTGGTGGTGGTGGTGGTGGCGAGGGGGACATAAGAGAAAATAGAAGAAAATAAATATTTTCAGCAGAAAGTAAATTTATTTTTCTCAAGAAGCTTATTTCTTATTCTTACTGTGGACTTTGTTCATTGCTTTTACTGCCTACATATTTTCTAAACATATAGTAATCCATAAGTCACTAAGATACCACTTAGTAAATTGCTATTACAGTGTATTTATCATACTGAATGGTAGTATATTTGCTTAAAAGTGTAAATTGCCACCAAGTTAACACTGTGTGTGTGTATGTGTGTTGTGTCTTATATATATTTAACATTTTAAATTGCATATTTGAAATTTGTATACATATTTAAAATTAAATTATATAGTGTTAATAGGTGTCCTAACAGTGCTCATCTAGAATCTAGAACCTGGGAGTAATGTGAAGAAAAAATCTGACTTGAATATACTTTATTAAAATATTCAGTAAAAGAAAATGTTACTAAAATTCTTTTCTCTTTTTGTAGACAGCAGATGGGAGGGCGTGAATGTATACAGAGCATATCTTTGAATCTTGGGCACTTTGCCCAATTTGTTTAATACTCAAAGGCGTGTTTGCTCTGAGTTTGAACCTTAGATTCACTCTCTACTATTTGGTTTCAGGAAAGCTTCATTTCAATCTACTCAATATATAAAGTGGGAATAATAATCCCTACCTCAGATCTTATGCATAAAATGTAAAGCAACTGATGTAGAACTTATTAAACAGTACCTAATATATGTTAATGGAATAATAATGGACTAATAGTTAAGCCAGTGACCAAATGACCAACAACCAATAGACAACAACAGTGGCCAGTAGACCAACAACAGTTGAGAGATTAGTCTACTCTGTGAGGCTTCTGGGCTGTATGCCACCAAAGGGAGCCAGCATCTACAGAATAAATTAATTATGACATCCTTGCAAAGCTTAACACAAAGGTTGCTGATTACTTATGAAGATGCAGCTTGCAACAGATGAAATTTGGTTGCAGGTGATTTGACTCAACTCTCTAAATTCAGGTTACTTAGCATAATTCATAAGCAGCAGGTGATGTGGAGTCTCAGGCATAAGTATCATATGCTAGAACTAAAAACTCTGAGATGAAAGGTTCCATATCTCATTACTAATCCCTGGAGCCATTTCATCTTCAGCCAAATCATAAATAATATATATCTCCCCTGGAGAAACTAAAGACAAAAATACTGCCGTAAAATACAGCTGGTATCATAAATCTGTTACAAAATCATACCATAGCCATTATTATAAAACCCGAGTACTTGGGCCCTACTCACATCATAACTTCCTGGTCACTTAGTTTAGTATAACATTACAAAAGTAGTATGTAGGATTGTTTCTTAGCATAAGTTCAGGTACGAATATCTTAGCTCAAAATATTAAATTTTTTCAACTATGATAAAATAATCTTTTAATATATACTTGATGGATTATATACTAGAATGTTATATGATTACATTATAGTTATATTGACTATGGTTGCATTCCTAATTATAGATATGTATTTTAGGAATATATTGAGTGTAATCATTAATAACACTTCAAGGCAATGAATATTTAGACTTAAAATCAGTTTATTAAAAAATGAAAAGAATTAAGTTTTTAGGCTTAACTGAAGGGAATTTAAACTGTATCTGTCTTCCCCCCTCCCATGTATTTCATGTTTCAGTTATGTGAATAAATAGAAAGGGAAAAACAATTTGTAAATGATAGATGCAAACATGTGTCTTGTATCATTGATCTCATCGGTGTCTAGATTAGAAATAAGAAAGGTAAACTTACTGTATGAAAGAGCTCTCAGATGAGCCCTGGAAGAGTTTGTAGTAGAATGTCTGAGAGGCCTGAATGAAGAGGGACCAGATAAAAGAGAGTGTTCAACTGAATAGCTTAAACAAAATTTTTGTTACCAAGATTAGTACCCTAAATGGGAAGGATATTCTGTTTCTGTATTACCTGGAATATGTTTAGGGAAAAGAAATTGTTTTCTATAAAGGATAATTATAGTGATCTCACTTTATAACAGTTTGTTAAATAAATTCTTACAGGGAAAAGTATGCATCCAAGATTCCAAAATCAGGTGAAATAGGATTCTAAAAACTTGGTATAACTCCATATACCTCTGCAAGCAGGTCGCCAGTAGGAAAAAAAAAAAAAAATCACTTTCTAATTTATTTTCTATTTCAGTACTTCTGGCTGATCACCTAGATACTAAAGTTGATAGGTACCATAAAATGCATGAATAGATTTATTATCAGAAGTAGTATACTAACACAACTCAAAGCAATTCAAAATGTAACTGAAATGTTCTAGCCATTCTGTAAAGCCATTGAAAGAAAACCGCTAGTGTCTGGGAAGTTTTTTTTTTTTTTTTTTTTTTTTTAAAGATTTTATTTATTTGACAGAGAGAGACACAGTGAGAGAGGGAACACAAGCAGGGGGAGTGAGAGAGGGAGAAGCAGGCTTCCTGCTGAGCAGGGAGCCCGATGCGGGGCTCGATCCCAGGACCCTGGGATCATGACCTGAGCCGAAGGCAGACGCTTAATGACTTAGCCACCCAGGTGCCCCAGTGTCTGGGAAGTTTTACCAGGAGGGACAATATCAGCTCATTGGGAAGAATGATCCTAAACTGGGTCTTAAGGAGGAACAAAGTTCCCATTTCCTTGCAGTCTGGAAACATTGAGCGGAAATGTCTTTCGGAATGGTGGCACCCGTAGATTCTGTGGAACGCTGACAGTTGCCTGACCAGAAAAGGGCAAGAGATGCCCCCTCACTGCTTCCCCTCAGAATCATTACTTTTCTATTGATATTCATAATAGCAGATTTGCAAAGGGGTTAGTCCTAATTTTTGTCCAGGATGGTTGCATATTTTAGCAATTTAGAAGTCATCTCTCTTAATTGAACATTTTTGTGTCCATTGCATTTTAACCTATAATGATTTCTAACCAAGAATAACAGACACTTTACATCAAAATGGTCCAAAAGCATTTCCAGGTAAGTTAGGCTAGCAATTTAGTTACGTGTGTTCCACTCTTTACCAAATCCTCACTGCAGTGATGAAATGATGCCAACATAGGAGAAAAATATGTAAATGCCAGGAACAATGGAAGGTTATCTACTGCATCTCACAGAAATTTTGAGGAATGTCTCTTACAGTTGGGGCAGATGAGAAAAGATTGAAAACTGCATCCCCTACTGGGCCAGTTTACAACTTTGTTTCCTGATATTTCCCAGTTATTTGGGGAATTAAGTGGAGACTTTGGCAGACCAGATAAAACTTTAATTTGGAGACATGAAACCTGAAAAAACAATTCTTCTGCATTTAAAAAATTGAGGAAATGGACCTTTGGAAATAATATATAATTTCAGAAAAATGATTTGAGATGATAGAATAATTTTGAACAACCCAATAATGTGAGATACATTTTGAATGTTCTCAAAGAATTATCCCCAAGAGAAGTACTAGGACAAAATTATTTTATTTTCAAGTTCATGTAAATGATTGGGGAGCATATATTCCTTTTTATGTAAATTATTATAGGACATAAAAATATGTAGAGCTTCTAAGCTTCTTTTATGAATCTGACATAACACGAACACTTGTAGATGGTACAAAAAATACATTTATACATCAATCTTACCAAGAGATATATGTGTACATTTCTGAAATTAAGTGTTTAACACAGATCAAGCCATACAGCCATATATGTATGCATGTATGTGTGTGTATATATATTTATATAGATATATAAAATAGCCAGTAGTACAGATGACAATAATAAAAGGATAACTTATCCCTAAGGCATCTATTCATATGTTCTATCACATTAGTATGTACAATGGAGAAAAGCACAGGATTCTCTTGATAAACTTTAACAAAAAAATGTAACCAAATTCAGTAGTACTTTTTTAATATTTTTTAAATCTTGAATTATATTTAATTGTGTGAAGTGGGGATAGTTTCGTTAAATGCAAGACTAGGACAATGATATCCTTTATCACTGCTATTATATAATAATTTAGGGGAAGGTGTAGCCAAAGGATGAAATGACACAGGGTAAAATAAATTAGATATATGAACTATTATGAAAAATATAATTAGAACAATCTCTATATGACATGATTATCTACTGAGAATGCCAAGAAGGTAATAAAAACTGTAAAAAATAAATGGAATAGTGACATGGCCTATTACAAAATCTCTATAAAATCAAATAGCTTTTCTGTATGCCATCAATAACTCCTTGGAAAACATCATGAAAAATGACTTTATCACGGTAGCAATATAAAACACAAAATACTGAAGAATGAGACTAAAAATAAATGCACTAGGCTTATTTGTAAAGAAAACTACAAAATTTTGGTAACCATAAATTTTAACAATGGTTGATAAATAATTAGAGCATGCAAATTTTCTATATAACAACTTACAAATACTTAACATTTTTAAAGAAATCTGCAAAAGATTGTCTTTTAAATTTATAAAATAGATTTTTTGTTCTATAAGACAGCATGTATAAGTAGATGCATATACACTGCTTTAATTTTTTTAAAAATGTGTGCATCAGCAGTACCACAAACAAAATTAAATTTCATATAAAAAAACATAACATCTACAATGGAAAGACATTAATATCTTTCCTATATAAAGAACTATTAAAAATCAGTAGAAAGGGGCGCCTGGGTGGCTCAGTCGTTAAGTGTCTGCCTTTGGCTCAGGTCATGATCCCAGAGTCCTGGGATCGAGCCCCGCATCGGGCTCTCTGCTTAGTGGGAAGCCTGCTTCTCCCTCTCCCATTCCCCTTGCTTGTGTGCCCTTTCTCGCGGTCTCTCTCTCTGTCAAATAAATGAATAAAAAAAATCTTAGGAAAAAAAATCAGTAGAAAATGGTAAAGAGGGGCACCTGGTGGCTCAGTAGTTAAGCGTCTGCCTTTGGCTCAGGTCATGATCCCAGGGTCCTGGGATCGAGCCCCACATCGGGCTCTCTGCTCAGCGGGAAGCCTGCTTCTCCCTCTCCCATTCCCCTGCTTGTGTTCCTGCTCTCACTATCTCTCTCTCTGTCAAATAAATAAATAAAATCTTAAAAAAAATGGGTAAAAAAAAAGTGAGCAATCCATCAGAAATACATATATATGTTCAGTAAACACATTGAATAGATTTAGGGTTAGTAGTAATCTAAGACATCCGTATGAAACTGTGCAGGGGTTCCAGTTTTGCTCATTAATTGCTAAATTATTTTAATAGTATTATAGGTGAAGAAATGATAAAATAAACTTTTGAGGTAGTTTTTATATTATTTTATTTTATTATTTTATTTTGTTGTTGTTGGTTTCATTTTATTTTTTCCCCCCATAGGATGTTGTTTTAATTATTATGTTCAATTAGCCAGCATATAGTAGATCATTAGTTTTTGATGTTTTTAGAAATAGACATTACTAAGGTTTTGTTGAAGCGTGGGTGTCTAATATGTCTGAAAATTTTGTTTTTAAATGTTTGCCTTGCCAGTTACTAGTTGTGGTTATGAGCAAACGAGTAATTGCCATTTCCTACTTTCCTCACCTATGCAATTTGGATAACAATGCCTAACTCACAGGATTGGGAAGATTAAAAAAACCTTAATATAATTGCCTGGTAACATGATTATCAAGTAAACAGTAAGTGCTCAATAAATTGTTATTACTGTTATTATCACTGTATGTTTGTTTATAAATCTAAGGACCTTTAAATGAGGCTTCAATTTATCTTCCTCCTTTGTTTTTTTGGTAACATTCTTTAAAATCTATGAATAAAGAGCTCCTCTAATTTTTTATCAATTTTTAGTTGTTTTTATCTTTTTACATCCCATAGTATGTCTTGAGCAAAGCAGGACAGTCTGTTTAGTGTTTAAACAGTGTCTGCTTTAGGTGTGATCCAGGTTCTCCATTTGGAATTGTTTTCCGGAAGCTGTATATTCCATTAAGTTTTTCCAGTCTGATATATGAAGCTCTCTCATTGATAGATTATTAATACATATATTCACAGTCAGAGTATTCATATAACTAAATCATATTTAACTTTTTAATGAATTGGTGTGCATTCTGTGAGGTGTAACCACACCTTGAGTAAACCTCATTGGCTACCATAGTGCCAGTGTGCAAAACTATGGCATGCACTCTAAGAAGTCATATGACTGCACCTTTTCAATTTTAATTTTAAATTTTATGCACTTTGCTGGGAGTGTAAACAAATTCCTCATTTGTCAATGCAGGTTGTTAGCCGATTTTAGCTTTGGCTAAGCTTTTTCCTCTTACTTTTGAATCTGCAGTACATATAAACAGAACCAACTCTTCACAGGTTTTGAAGCAGAGATCATTTTTCCTCTCTGCTTGCATTCCTTTTCATTCAGTATGCCTCCAGTCCCTTTGCCTTCTCTCCCCACTGCCTCATGCCATTTCTTTGTGCCTTAAGTAGGCCTGCAATCATTGGAGAAGCCCTGTTTGTATTTTCTTAAAACACTCTCCCAGCACTAACCTGTCCTGCATTCCCTTTCTTTAGGTTCCTGCTGAATTACTAAAGTTAATCTGAGTTAGGTTAAATCATTAGCTGGCCTTCCTAGACATTACTGGATTTGAGTGTTGTTCCATCCTGGTAACATTCTACTTCAAGTATGACCTTTAGCAACTAATTGTAATGTTTCAACAACAGCTTAAACAGTAAGGAGGGTCATTTGGATCACAGGGTCTTGTGCTCCTTTTTAAATGACAAGGCATATGTGAATGTTTACACCATGTGTTAGTTTTCTACTGCTGCTGTAACAAGTTATCACAAACTTAGCTGCTTACAACACAAATTTATTTTTCATAGTTCTCTATGTCAGAAGTCTCAGTAGACTCAGTTGATTTCTTACCTCTGGTTCTCACAAAGCAGAAACCAAGGTGTCAGTCAGCTGGGCTCTTATCTGAATGTTTTTTTTTTTTTTTTTTTAAATATTTTATTTATTTATTTGACAGAGAGAGGCACAGCGAGAGAGGGAACACAAGCAGGGGGAGTGGGAGAGGGAGAAGCAGGCTTCCCGCCGAGCAGCGAGCCCGATGCGGGGCTCTATCCCAGGACCCCGGGATCATGACCTGAGCCGAAGGCAGACGCTTAACGACTGAGCCACCCAGGCGCCCCTCTTATCTGAATGTTCTGGAGTGGGAGGAATCCACTTTTAGGATTATTCAGGTTGTTGGCAGAATTTAGTTCCATACTGATACAGGACTTAGGTACCTGATTCCTTGCTGTCTGTCTGTTAGCCAGGAGTCATTCTTAGCTTTAGATACCATCCATATTCCCGGGCTCATGGCCTCCTTCCATCTTCAAAGCCACCAGTGGTGGTGGGCCAAGTCACTCTTATAAAACCTTATGTATGACAATAGGAATTCACCTACTTTCTTCTTGGAGGATAGGAAGCAGCTGTATTTAGACAAGGGATAATCTTTGGTGGCAGGTGAGGGGAGAGAAAGGCTTGTTTATGCATTTTTACTTACCAAAGAATAGAAGATGGATGTCTTGTGCCATATGGGTTGTGGTTTCCATGACCTTTGGACTAGTCCACGGCAGGAGGGAACTTGTTTCATATACAGAAGCTCAGACCTTATAGCAAAGATTTTTATCTCTGGTGTGGGGCCTCTTTTCTCAGCATATTCTGCAGGGCCCTAACTGTCTATGGACCCTCAAAGTCAGGCATCCACAAAAGCATGGCACTATATACAAAAGCTGTTCTTACAGGTGAGCAAAATCATCAAACATCTGTAGGGAACTGATGCTTGTTCCCACCCCTCCATTTCCCCCCTTTGTTTCCTCATTCATTCATTCCATAATAACATGAGAAGGCTTTACTAAGTGTCAGGCAGTACTTTGTTGCTAGGGCTACTTCTGTTAAAAAGTTAGACAAATTCCCATCTTTGAGAAATCTTCTAAGTTGATAATGGAGACAGTCAATAAATAAGCAAATAGATAACAACATAGATTGTGAAATTGCGACACATTATTTAGAATAATGTGATGGAGAAAGTGAGGGATAAAGATTGGCTGTTACTATAAACAGGATGTTAGAGAAGACCTCTGCAGGAAAAATGCACACAGAAGGGATAACCATGCTTCCAGATATCCTAAACATTTTAGAGCATTACCCAGGTGGGACATGTCTTGAAGCTATTTTAACAACAGTAATAATGGTAGTAATAAATTTTTGCATGAATAATCCTTTACATTTTTATAAAACGATAACTTTTAAAAAATTATTTAAAACTCAGAGCAATATTTGACTTACTAGACATGGTGAGGTTGCCATAGTTTCATACTGGTGGGAAAATATAGATCTTTATTGCTTGTTTCCACTTAGAGTCTAGAGGGAAAGAAAGAGAAATTTTAAAGCTTCTGCCAGTTTCATAGAACAAAAGGTTGAGACCCAGAGTAGCTGGTGTTTTTGTTTTATAAAAGTATTACTGGGCCTTTCGATATGCAAAGTTACAGAGGAGATCTAAATTCCTTTGCAGAGTAAAATAAGGGGTATGGAAATGTCCACGATTGTGGGGGTCTGAGAAAATGGAAGGGAGAGGAGGGTGATTTTATCATTCTTTTTTTATGAAAAGGGGGTTGAGTCACATGGAAATATAAATTCCATCTCACCGATATTCATTCAAAATAGAAACTGGGAAAAATGAAGGAAAAGGAATTGGGTTCAATGTCTAGGATGATAGAGTATGGAAAAAGGTGACACAGATGTAGATGATAGGAATTATAAATCAAACTGATAGGGTAGGTGCTTGTTATTAAGGCACAGGAGTTAAAAACAAACAAAAAATAAGTCCTTTACCCTCTGAATTGCCAGACACTGTGGGATTCTAGGCTCTAAGTGTGCATGGGGTGGTGTTTATGCGCAGTTATTTTAAATTTTAGAGGATAGGTGACATCAGCTGACACCAGGATTATATTCACCTAGTGGTTCTGCAACTTCCAAACAGTCCTGTGAAGTAGGTTTGAAATTGCATCCTCTAAGAGAAGAGGAAGAAGACAAGTTGGAGTTTGTTTTCCTATGAGGGCAGGGTATAGGTGCTACATCTTGGTTCTTGCTTTGTTTTGAACTCCTAGTTTTTCTTTTTCTTCATCCATGTCCTCTCTTTTGCCTCTTCCTCTTCTTTTTCTGCCTCCACTTCTTTAGTATTTTGACATTCTCGACATCCTTTGTTCATGTTCTTGTACATTTGGAAGATAGGAAATAGTTCTTGTAATGGGCAACAATTCCATTTCCTGACTTCTGGGCACTAATAGCAACTTCTGGATTTTCTAGATCACATCTAAGTTGGTGACACCTAATTTCTAGTATTAAACTCTTTCTGCTTTATATACTTTGTATACTTTATATACTTATACTGGGTTCTGTTTTCCTGAATAAAAATGACTGATAGAGTTATTTCTGATCCTTTTTCCAATCTTTCTAAAGTACTTTTCTAAAATGCATTTTGTTAAAGAGCTGTTTACATTAGTGTGAATGCTTAGGGAATGTTGTCATCCCTTCAAAAAGTTGTAAAAGTCTTACAGCTCCAAAAAGTTTGTAAAAGACCTGAGTGCAAATAAAAAATCCATGTCCATTAAGCTACTGGAGTAGAGTCTGGTTAATAGCCTGAACCCAAAATCACGTGGGACATGTGTTATCAGTAGGGCAATATTGCCTCCAAGAGGGCAAAAATTGGTTCTTGATCAGGAGAAAGCACCTCTTTTTATATATAAAGCATAGATATACATACAGTGGTGCATAAACAGATACGCAGTTATTGGTGGTATTAAAATTTTATGAAGTGGGGGTGATTAGGAAAAACAATATTGCAAAAGACTCCTCAGGGGAATGATAATGGGGGGAAAAAAAGAAACTTTCAAGAAAAGTAGAGGCTAATTTCATTCCAAGAAGGCACTTAGAGTTTATTTCAGATGTACCATGGTAAATACTATGGGTGCCCCTGCATCATTCAAGAAGATTCTGTAGTCTATTTTAGATCATTGATTCCCATACATGGCATTTAAAATCATAATTTCAAGATAACAGGGTCCAGAAAACTGCTGCCTTATGGAGGGCTCCAGGTGATTCCATAATCAGCCAGGTTTTTATAATTCCTGCTCTACTGTAACTGTAATATCCCGTGATTTCTGGAAGGCCAGTTCTGTATAGCTCTGTGAGGCTGGAAAAAAAATGAAGATAGTGAACCTGATTGTTCTCTCTGGGGGCTGCATCTATGTCCATCTCATATTCCAGAAGCAATGATTTCTTGGATATATTTTCTTGTAATTTCTTCTGTTAATTCCACTTTATATGCTCTCAATATGTTTTACTTTGCTCTTAATACGTTTTACTTTTTCATTATGAATAGCTGATAAAATGTATATATGACTTCTAGAATATTCAATTTTTATTGAATTTTCTTACCCTTTCTCACCCTGCCATAGGCCAACGTCATATTCAAAGGGATGATATGTGCTTATGAGAAAACTGGATGCAGACAATTAAGTCCTAAAAAGATCTCTTAGACAAGGACATATGTCAGTCCTTAAGGAGAATTATAATACTTTTGCAGTAAAGCTTTTGTTAATGACTATAAATATCATATATTTAAAAATGAGTAATGTTTCTAATTAAGAAATTTCACTAAACAGGAATTGCTCTATTGATTTTTTACCCTCTATGACAATACATCCTGAATATGGAAATACTTCCACTGTGAGGAGATGAATCATTTTTGGTTTATAAGAGCTCTGTCAGAGGGAAAAACAGGAATCAATAGACGAAGTTACAACCTAAATTGTTTAAGTAACAAGAGATACAAATAGGGAAGATTTAAATGGATAATATGAATCATGTGTTGTGCATGGGTTTTTTTTTTTCCAAGTAAATTGATGAAGTTGTAGATCTTATTATTTTGGGGGACACACAGAAAACTGAAACCAAAGTGAGAACCTCACCATCAGAGGGGAGGGATCTTACAGCCTTCCCCAGACACATTTTTGCTCAATTTTTTATCTAAACATCAAAAACACATTGTATTATTTTTTTTTAAACCCTACTTCATTTTGTACTTGGAATTATTGACCATAAAATCTGCAAGGAATCTAATAGTTCATTTGGCTCAATTTTATTTTACTAATGAGGAAACTGAGGTTCCAAAATGTTAAAAAGAAAGGTAGAATTGGAATGTTCCAAGTCTTCTTTCTATACTCCATGTTACAATCTTGTGATGTTTGATGTCGTTAAATGTGTCTCCATAACTACATTCAATGCTTTCTACCTCAGATTCTTCTACATCTCCAGAATACTTAGAGCAAGAAATAACCAGTGAGCATTTGACTAGTAATGACTGCTTAGAGTGCTGTGTCTTGGGAGTCAGTGAGACAGATCTTCACATGGTTGGCACAGTCTCATTGGTCAAGTCTCTCCCTACATGTGACCACTACATATAGGACTGTCTGACTACTGTCTTCCATCACCCATTTCCTCAGTCACATTCTATTTCCTTTCTTCACTTGTTTTTCTAGAATTTCTCATTATCTGAAGTTATCTGTATTTCCTGTGTATCGTCTGTATAGGGGCCAAGGGCTGGCTGCCCAAAGATGGGCCACTCTGGCATGAACACTATTTTGAGTTAAAAGCAATCAAAACTTAACAGATTCAGGAAAGGCTCTTTACCTCCCCATCAGCTGCCTGTGTATACCAGGAAGAGAGCTATTAACAGAGATTGCTTCTTACCTAAGAAATTTATCTGCATAACAGGGCAAGCTTTGTTTTTCAAACATCTCCTCTCCCCTTCCAGCTAATGTTCTTTCTGCTCTTTGTGTTCTCATACCTCTATCCCTCTACTTAGCTCTTATAAGCCTCATGTTACCTCACTGTCTTTGAAATTTCCACATCTGTGTGGATTCCCCTGGATGTATACTATTAAATTTGATTTTCTCCTGTTAATCTTTCTCATGTCAATTTGATTTTTAGTCCAGCTAAAAGGACCTTAAAGGGCAGAGGAAATTCTGCTTCTCTGACACCTTCCTCTAATAGAAAATGAACTCCAAGAGAGCAGAGATTTTATCTTGCTCATTGTTGTGTTGTGTCTGCCAGGGTTTATTAGAGTGCTGGCATATAGGAAACACTCCATAAATATTTGTGAAATAATTTTTAAAAAAATACATGTACTACATTGCATGTCTCCATATGTTTCTAAACTCATATTCACAACTCTTGCTAATTGAATATTTTTAAAACTTCCATTAGGAGTTCAATATTTAAAAATTCTTTTTGCAAAAAATGTTTTAACACAAAAGATATTTTGGCACATCTTAATTCATTTATATGATGTCTAGAGCAGGTTAGGTTTTCTAAAAGCAGGAACTATCTATACACATTGAGTGTATACTTGGATAGAATTTATCGATTCATTATTATTGATTCATATACCATTTGGGGAACAGTGATCAGTACTTATGGGATAAAAATAGACAAGGAGGATTTAGTGAGTAGATTTTTTTTTTTTTTTCTGAAGACCATAGAATAGAGTCTGAAGCTCTTGCTGTGATAATAAAAAGTTCTATCATTCACACTGGTGCTATCTACTGAATTATATAAGGAAGAAATGAAAGCCAGTTATCATAAACCAAATATGAGCATTGTATATTCAGGAAGAAACTGTTGTAGATGAAAACCTGTAACAAAATTCAGTCTTTTTTGTAGCTAAATTCCATTCCTTTTTACTTACAAAAAAGAACTTTTTTTTGGGCGCCTGGGTGGCTCAGTTGGTTAAGCGACTGCCTTCGGCTCAGGTCATGATCCTGGAGTCCCTGGATCGAGTCCCGCATCGGGCTCCCTGTTCGGCAGGGAGCCTGCTTCTCCCTCTGACCCTCCCCCCTCTCATGTGCTCACTCTCTCTCATTCTCTCTCTCTCAAATAAATAAAATCTTTAAAAAAAAAAAAAGAACTTTTTTAGAGATTATAGTTCATTATCACTTTATTCTATATTCATTATCTTAGCAACATTGATTGCACTAACAATTCCAGATACAGTGCTTTGATTCAATCTTCAGCTTATTTTTTTCACATCTACCTTCATTAGATTTTTTTAGGTGCTACCCACACATCTATCTCCTGGCTATCCATTCCACTCAATTTCTACTATTATCTCCTCACTATTATCTTTCTCTCAAATTAACTACAATAATCTCCTAACCGGGTCTCCTGGCTCCCACCTTTCCTTCTCTGAAACTCATTGTTTACAAGGTAGTGAGTATAATATTTTAAAATGTAAATCAAATGAAAATTATACATCAAATTTGTATCTTTGTACTGGAATATACACTCCAGGAGAGCAAGGACTTTCTCATCTGTGTCCACTACTATATTCTTGCTCCCAGTCATAAGAGATGATTGGTTCTCAAAAACTGTCTGTTGAATAAATGACTAATGAATACATCTTCAAAAAAATGTTGGTAGGCAGGGACAGAAAGTATTGTCCCTGGGGAGATCGATGAGCGACCAGGATTTTCTCCCTTGTCAGAATACCTCTCAGTCTCCCTTTCTGGCTTCTTTCTTCATCTTGTCTCACTCTCTGCATCACTATCCCTTCTGTCTGCACCCTTTGTTTTCCCTCTCTCACTTGGTTAGTGCTCTGTTGCCGCTTTAATTAAGTTTTTACTCCATATGCTGCTTGTCTCAGAGGAAAGAACTTGTCTGTAATGTTCATCAGTGGGATGGGCCCTGGGGAGATTAGCAATGTGTCCTGTTAACTGATGTTTAAAACATAGGATATTTGCCAGAAAACTGTGCACATATTCCATCCTACCGGGCATTGCCTGTTTTTACATGACATGGATTTGGAAAACCCGTATCACCCAAGCTACCTTTGTGACCAGTCTGTCACAGATCTCTTAAAAGCGGGATACCAGGCTTGAACCCTACTTCTCTAGGGATTAGTACTGTCTTTGTTATAGAAGAAATATTCTACAATTATTGCTTCATTCTTCATTACGTATTTTGACAGCCTCATCAAATTTTTGACTCAAATGTTGAAGTCTCTTTTCCACACACATTGTCATTATATCAGGTGATACACATAAACTGTTTAACATAGTATATGGCCCATAGCAAACACATAAAAATGTGATATTTTAAGAGTTATTAATTTAGTTAATTGCTAGTAAAATAATAAACAATTTTCTTTAGGCACTTTCTGCTCCCTACAGACACAGCAAACTCTGCTACTTATGGTCTATATTTCTCCATTTAATTCACAAAGGTAAGTGTCTGTTAAAAGCCTTTCTGAAATCCAGACATACTGTATTTATACTGTTGCTCTGACTGGTAAGTTAATGGAAAAAGATCCTCTAAGTTTCTTAAATATATTATCTCATGGGAATAGGCATCACTTCCTGGTATAGAAAATCATTTTAACTGTGAGACACAGAGATTCAGGTGGCCTTTAGAGTCGTAGATCATCACAGGTGACTGGAAAAATAGGGTCTTAAGGGGAAAAAGACAACAACAACAACAAAATAAACCCAAAAGCCCGCTGCTTTTCTGCCAAGTAAATTAAATGTCCTCAAATTATATAGAATTACATAATGACAGGTCCTGGGAAGTATTACTGACTGTACCTCTGTTTAAAAAAAAAAAAAAAAACCTTAAAATTTTTCCTGTTTGGGAATTCTGTTACAGTTCAATTTACAAGATTGTTTTGGTCACTGTGGACAGTTTATGTTTTCTTTGGATGCTGAAGAAAAATTGATGATGACAATGATGGTAACTAAAGAAAATTCATCCTCTACTAGGACATTTTACATATAGGGATTAATATACAGAATATGGATTGACAGTGTTTACTTTTACTATTTCTACTCCTATTTAAAATAAGGGTAGGAGAACTGGCAAAACTTTAAACACAATCTGAGTGCACTGTTAATAAATTCCTTATCAAAGAGAAAGTTCTAGCTAAAACAAATATTCAGGAAATAACTGAAATGAGTACTATTGAGAAAGGGTAAATATAATATCTGAATAAATATTAGTAAAAATAAATAAGAATATAAATAATTGAAAAAGTAGGTAAGAAGAGTTCTGGGAAGAGGGCATTTTAGTATAAATTAAATGTCTGAGTAGAGATTAAATATGTATAATATTTTATTTCTTGAAAGTCTGTCCACTAAATATTATTGGGTTTTTGTTTTTTTTTTTTCATTGAGCTCTGTCCTGAGCCTTTTTCTTATCCTCTTCAGTTCTTCTAGGTGACTTCAAAGTCTCATTGGCCATTATGAGCTACTGATATTTAAATTGCTATATCCCACACAGCAGAAATTCTGAACAACCTGCATGATTCTTTATCCAAATGTCTAGTGGCCCTCTCCTTATATGTTTCCACAAGCACCACAAACACACACATTCAAACTGGATTCACCAAGTCCCCCATAAACTTTCTCCATTGTGCCCCAAACATGACATGATCTCTGCCTGGTATACAGGCCTTCACATTTCTAGACTCTCTTCCAGAGATAGTCATCTGTTCTTTTTGTCTAATGCCTATACCCTCAGGTCCCAAATTAGACAAAATTTCTTCTAGGGAATCTTTTCCTGGCTAAGTCTGGGATCTACTACTTCCCTCTGTGCTTCTAATCACAGGGCACTTTACCTGAGTTCAGACAAATTAAAAACCTTCTATTGAAATCGCCTTTATTATTGTCTGCATCTAGCAGTGATCTGGCGCCTGGTCTGCTGTGTTCACTTGTGATATCCAGAATTGAGCACAGTGTCTGGAATAGAGCAGGTATCCAACAATTAAATCCCTTTATTAGACCCTTCCTGAGTATCTACTATGTAACAGACACTATATTAGGTATAAAGGACCATACAAATATTAGTAAACCTTATTCTTATTCTCACGGGCAATAGAAGAGAGTACTGCTAGCCAAATAATTATACTAAAGGATGAAATATTGTAAGAGCCATAAGATAAGCACACATTTAGTAGTGATGAATTGATAATGGGGCAGAAAGCAAGGGTCTGCACATCAGGATTCATAGGAAACAAAATCATAGGTGGCTGGATGAGGAAGGAATGATGTTGGGTTTTTTTTTTAATTCTTTAAAATAATTATTTATGGGACTATTTTATTGATTATCTGCTATTCACTAGTTGTTTTGCAATACACATCTCATTGAACTCATTTGATTCTCATAGCAAATATGTGATATGGAAATTATTGAATCCTCATTCCAACCCCATTATTCCTACTAATCAAAGAAGAGGTTAAGGAACTTGGTGGTTAAGTGCTGAGTTTAGAACCTAGATCTGCTGGCTCCAAATGAAATGCTACTTAGTGAGCCTCTAAATGATAAAGTGTTAGAAACTGTATTGGAGTGATGCAGATGGATAAATGGCCACTGGGTGGAAAAGATCTAAGAAGCAGAGTTTGGTCTTTTGGACTAGAGTATTATGAAATGGTTAAATGTGTCTAAATGCAGGTCCATCTGCTGTTTGAGATGTGGCTTAGTAGAAGCTCAAATAGTGAGGTAGACACATCTTGTTAACAGTTGAACTGTCTCCTTTATTAGCAGAGGCACTGTTGAAAGAGTTTTACATGCTACACTAATAATAAATAAAACCATGACTAATTTAAGCCCGAGCCTAGGCTGAGAAGGCTTCATGTCTTTGTACAGCCATCAACCTGGTTAAATAATCCTTTGGACTCCTCTGTGAGTCTGAATTAGTGTTTCTGACCCATCATCTGAAGCCAGAGATATTTTAGAATCATTCAGTTATCATGACAAAGTCTCAGAAGCTGGACAAGATGGAAATAAAAAGTAATTTAATGAGTATTTAAAAAAGGAGAAGTAAGATTTCTAGTGCTAAGCACTGACATAATATTCCACCAAGACTTGGGATGAGCCATGAGTAAACACAGGGAATCACCACTGTCACAGGTAAATTTTTTTAATAGTTCTTACAAAAATGTTACTTCCCCTTTACTTGTCTGTATTCTCTCCATCAAACCATAACTTCCTTGAGAGTAGCGTCTGTATGTAATATACTCTCCATTTTAATCCAGCATTTGCTTGGTTTGGCACACAAGAGGTTCTTGATAAATTTTGAATAGGTAATCAGTGTAGTTTATGTGAACAATAGTTTGACTTTCTAGAGGCATCTGGATAGACATGTATAGGGAGATTTCTTTTTCTGGTGCTCACGTTTTTATCAATTACATGCATTTCATATACATTTGTTAAATAAGTTTAAAGCTAAATAAAATTATAATGACTGAATTTGGTTTTGTACAAAAATATTTTTGAGCATCTGCTATTTGCCAGTAAGTTTTCTATTTGGTTGTGATGTATCAATGAACAAAATAGACCTAAACCTCTGGTCTTGCACTGCCTAAAATCAAAGAAAATTTATTTTCTTCTTCTGTCTTTTCATACCTGTAGATCCCAGGAAAAAGAAATTGTATAATAGTCAGATTTCATAATCATCAAGTGAATCTGCATAAAATATGCATTTATTTATATTTGTGCCCAAGCCCACCTTCAACCAAAATAATTTGATTCTCACTGAATAAATCAAAATAAAACATTAAGAGTATTTTAAATGGCATTAATGGACCCACTAACCACATTTTGCCTTTCAGTTTAATCACATTTGTTAATTACTTAACAATATATAATGTAGAATTTCATCTGAAACCATTGTTTTGAGACTTCCTTCAACATATTCTCAAGCTATAGCATTTTTAAAACCTAGTTGAAGAAACTTGCATGTTTGAGACAGAGTTTTAATTTAAGTGGAAATGATTGATAAATTAAATGTCACAAAATACTTAAACATGTAACATTTTCTGTTCTTTGAAGGCTTGGAACACCGAAACATTTGGAAGAGAGACAGGTGTAGTTATTTTGACCAATATGCCTCCACATACATAAAGGGCATTTTATAGCATTGCATTCTTTAAAAATGTTACTGTTTAATCACATCCATCTTGTACTTTAAGTAAGAAGGTAAGGAAACATGCCCAGTGCTTCCATTGAGGACAAAACTGAAGATAACGGGTGAAAGTTTCTAGTGAGGTAAACATAGACTCTATGCCAAGAACCAACCTCCAACTATTTCTGGTGTCTAATAAGGAAATAGTCTCCTTTGCAAAGTTGTCTATTGCAGATGCAAATTAAGGAGAGGAGAACTTCTGTTAGGAATACTGTAGAGAGGGTTTGTACTTTGAGAAGGAAAGTGAGCTGTAGCATGCCTCTCAAACTCAACTGGGTGTAAGAGTCAATAGAAAATTTGTTAAGAAGAGTTTCTAGGGTTTCAATTTCAGGTATTTTTATTTAATATGTCTGGGATATTGGAATATTCAAATTATGCTTTGGAAAGCCATGAACTTGTCTTCTAGAAGGGGCTTCGGTGGTCACCACCCAGAAGGTGGATGATTGAATGGCTTGGAAATGGGGCAGGTCTTTGGGCTACCAACCTGTGCTACAATTTATTTTTTTACTTTCGGGAGTTTTTTTTTTCTTCCCTCACAAGAAGTTAAAACCTACCATCATAGATCACCTTAAAATTTCCTCGTAATGCAAATTTACTATACGGTATTAGATACTATAACACTACTATCAATTAATTTGTAAATTTGACTCTACGGTTCTCTTCTATGATAAATGAACTTGACCACTAGTAACTGTTAGCTGTTTTTGATTGGGAACTGAGTACAACAGCTTTGGGACAACCTCAGAAATCAGATAATAATTTTTGCCCTATTACTACTATTGATTTGATGGATAGAAATCATTCATCTTAACCTGGACAGAAAAAGCTATCTGCCTGCCACTTCATCCAGAGTATATGGTAACTAGTGAATAGATTTCTCTACTAGGAATTCCTTTTTCTGTCACAGCTTATTTAAATAAATCAAGTTTAAAATAAAACAAAAAAGCAATGAAATTTCATCATTTTGAAAAATTTTAGCTCATGCATCTGTAAGTATAGAGAAGACTTCAGTAAGAACCATGTCAAATAATCTTTCTCCCTAGCATCTTATATCTTTAAAATTGATCACTACAAATACTCTGGAAGGTCTCTACTGTTTCATTCAATCCTTTGCAAAAATTGTGGTGGAGTAAGAGGTGAAGGATTTAGACAATGTAAAATGGAGCCTGGGACCTTTCCAAAATCCAATAATTAATGTCAACATATCAAGTAATCTTCACTGGAAGACTGGCACAGCATTTTAACTTTTAAATACTAATAAAACAAAAAATAAATGGAGTATACTGTGCCCACATGAACATGCAAAAAATATAATAACTTTACATCCTAAGATATTTAATTATTTCACAGGTATCTACACATGTGACTTCTATTTTATTTTTTTATTTTGTCTATTCTGTCCCTATGTTATCTGGCATAAATACAAAAAGAATAGAACAGCCTGAAGATCCAGGATAACAGTGTCTGCTTTGGAGGCAAAGTGTAGATTACCTGGGTCAAATAATTTACTTCCTGAATTGACTCAATCTATCAAAAGGAAATTGATATTGGAAGGGAAAATAGAAGAAAAGAAATTTAACAGCTTATAATAATGCATTTTTAGCTGTTCAAGGGCTAAATGAAATATAACACTTCCCAGGTTCTCAATTAAACCTTTTCTGAAGATTGATCTCATTAAAAATAACAGGACTAATATTAATGCTTTTAATAATTTACAATTTTTATTTGAAATTCTGAATACATAAAAGAAGTGTACAATTTTTTTTCCCTCACATTTAAATTAAATGTGTGATTCTCCTTTTCACAAGACTGTGTACCATATGAAATATTTTTGTATGATGAAAAATTACTATAGACAGCCATTTTATGTTAATTCACAAATAATTTGTAAAATATGAAATATTTTAAAATCTGTATTTTGTAATTATAATTTTAATATTTTCAATATGCCTACATAAGAAACTAACAAATTTAAGATTATTGAGTAACAAAAAGTACAGAACGCAGACATCTAAATATTTCAGAATAGCGTTTTTTAAGTTAGATGTTATAGTAAGAACACAGTCTTAAGGAAATGCATTGTCTAATCTTTTATGTAATATTAATATTATTTACTTTTTAAAGTCAAATGCATGCAGTGGAAATACCAGGTTTTAGTCCACCATAGAGTGTTGTATTCTTCCACTTGAACCTTTCTTAGCTTCAAAAGAAAATCGTAAATAATAAGACACCAAAAATTAAGATAAAGGTGTTGATAATTTGAGATATTTAGGGATTTTCAGAAGCCATGTAAAATGTAAACACTGATTTTTAGAGATCTGTTTATTTCTTGGAGGTTGGCTTTTTAGAAATAGCAAGAATCTATTTCCCTGATTGTCATACAGAACCACAGGTCTATAAGGAAAAGGGTTTTAGAGAGACTAGAAGTTTTCCTGAATAGTAATGAATTTTAGGAATTGTCTTTTAGGAGAGATCACCTTGACTCTTTACTACCTCTTCCTGAATAAATAAATTGCTTCATGATAATCCCTGTACTGGTAATATAAATTACATTTCTCATAGGTCAGTTGATATTGCATATATAGAGAGCTCATTAGCTTGATATTTTAGGAAAAATTTCACAATCATTCAAAGGCCAACCTAGTTAGGAAAGCTATCCTAATATGTGTAGGCATTTTATTTTATTTATTTATTTTTTAAATTTTATTTTATTATGTTATGTTAGTCACCATACAGTACATCATTAGTTTTTGATGTAGTGATCCATGATTCATTGTTTTCGTATAACACCCAGTGCTCCATGCAGTACGTGCCCTCCTTAATACCCATCACCAGGCTAACCCATCCCCCCACCCCCACCCCCTCTAAAAACCTCAGTTTGTTTCTCAGAGTCCATAGTCTCTCATGGTTCATCTCTCCCTCCGATTTCCCCTGCATAATTTTCCCTTCGTTCTCCTAATGTCCTCCATGCTATTCCTTATGTTCCACAAATAAGTGAAACCATATGATAATTGACTTTCTCTGCTTGACTTATTTCACTTAGCATAATCTCCTCCAGTCCCATCCATGTTGATGGAAAAGTTGGGTATTCATCCTTTCTGATGGCTGAGTAATACTCCATTGTATATATGGACCACATCTTTATCCATTCATCTGTTGAAGGGCATCTCGGCTCTTTCCACAGTTTGGCTACTGCGGACATTGCTGCTATGAACACTGGGGTGCATATGGCCCTTCTTTTAACTACATCTGTGTCTTTGGGGCAAATACCCAGTAATACAATTGCAGGGTCATAGGGTAGCTCTATCTGTAATTTTCTGAGGCACCTCCACACTGTTTTCCAAAGTGGCTGTACCAACTTGCATTCCCACCAACAGTGTAAGAGGGTTCCCCTTTCTCCACAACTTCTCCAACATTTGTTGTTTCTTGCCTTGTCAATTTTTGCCATTCTAACTGGTGTAATGTGGTATCTCATTGTGGTTTTGATTTGAATCTCCCTGATGGCTAATGATGATGAACATTTTTCATGTGTCTGTTAGCCATTTGTATGTCTCCTTGGAGAAGTGTCTGTTCTTGTCTTCTGCCCATTTTTTTGACTTGATTATTTATTTTTTGGGTGTTGAGTTTGAGAAGTTCTTTATAGATCTTGGATACCAGCCTTTTATCTGTCATTTGCAAATATCTTCTCCCATTCTGTGGGTTGACTCTTTGTTTTGTTGACTGTTTCCTTTGCTGTGCAGAAGCTTTTTATCTTGATGAAGTCCCAAAAGTTCATTTTTGCTTTTGTTTCACTATCCTTTGGAGATGTATCTTGAAAGAAGTTGCTGTGGCCGATGTCAAAGAGGTTACTGCTTATGTTCTCCTCTAGGATTTTGATGGATTCCTCACATTGAGATCTTTCATCCATTTTGAGTTTATCTTTGTGTATGGTGTTAGAGAATGGTCAAGTTTCATTCTTCTGAATGTGACTGTCCAATTTTCCCAGCACCATTTATTGAAGAGACTGTCTTTTCCATTGCATTTTTTCCTCCTTTGTCAAAGATTATTTGACCATAGACTTTAGGGTCCATATCTGGGCTTTCTATTCTGTTCCATTGGTCTATATGTCTGTTTTTGTGCCAGTACCATGCTGTCTTGGTGATCACTGCTTTATAATATAGCTTGAAATTGGGCAATGTGATGCCCCCAGCTTTGTTTTTCTTTTTCAACATTTCCTTGGCAATTCGGGGTCTTTTCTGATTCCGTACAAATTTTAGGATTGTTTGTCCCAGCACTTTGAAAAATGTCATTAGAATTTTGATCGGGATGGCACTGAAGGTATAGTTTGCTCTGGGTAGCATAGACATTTTAACAATGTTTATTTTTCTGATCCATGAGCATGGAATGTTTTTCCATCTTTTTGTGTCTTCTTCAATTTCTTCATGAGTGTTCTGTAGTTCTAGAGTATAGATCCTTTACCACTTTGGTTAGGTTTATTCCGAGGTATCTTATGGTTTTTGGTGCTATTGTAAATGGAATCATTTCTCTAATTTCTCTTTCTGCAGTTGCATTGTTAGTGTATAAGAAAGCAACTGATTTCTGTGCATTGATTTTGTATCCTGCCACATTACTGAATTGCTGTATGAGTTTTAGTAATTTGGGGGTGGAGTCTTTTGGATTTTCCACATAAAGTATCATGTCATCTGTGAAAAGAGAGAGTTTGACTTCTTCTTTGCCAATTTGAATACATTGTGTTTCTTTTGTTGTCTGATTGCTGTTGCTAGGACTTCTAGTACTATGTTGAACAATAGTGGTGAGAATGGGCATCCTTGATGTGTTCCTGATCTTCAGGGAAAGGCACTCAGCTTTTCCCCATTGAGGATGATAGTCACTGTGGGTTTTTCATAGATGGATTTTATGAACTTGAGGAATGTTTCCTCTATCCCTGTACTCTGAAGAGTTTTAATCAGGAAAGGATGCTCTATTTTGTCAGATGCTTTTTCTGCATCAATTGAGAGGACCATATGGTTCTCTCTCCTCTTATTAATGTGTTCTATCACATTGATTGATTTGCGAATGTTGAACCACTCTTGCATCCCAGGGATAAATCCCACTTGGTCATGGTAGATGATCCTTTTAATGTATTATTGGATCCTATTAGCTAGGATTTTGTTGAGGATTTTGGAATCCATATTCATCAGGGATATCAGTCTGAAATTCTCCTTTTTGATGGGATCTTTGCCTGGTTTGAGGATTAAGGAAATGCTGGCCTCATAGAATGAGTCTGGAAGCTTTCCTTCTGTTTCTATTTTTTGAAACAGCTTCAGGAGAATAGGTATTATTTCTTCTTTGAATGTTTGGTAGAATTCCCCAGAGAATCCATCAGGCCCTGGACTCTTGTTTTTTGGGAGGTTTTTGATCACTGATTCAATCTCGTTATTGGTTATTCACCATTCAGGTTGTCAGTTTCTTCCTGTTTCAGTCTTGGGAGTTTATAGGTTTCCAGGAAGGCATCCATTTCATCCAGGTTCCTCAGCTTATGGCATATAGTTGTTGATAACAATTTCTAATAATTGTTTCTATTTCCTTGGCGTTAGTTGTGATCCCTCCCCTTTCATTCATAATTTTATTAATTTGGGTTCTTTCTCTTTTCTTTTGGATAAGTCTGGCCAGTGGTTTATTGATCTTGTTAATTCTTTCAAAGAACCAGCTTGTAGTTTCATTGATCTGATCTACTATTTTTCTGGTTTCTAATTCATTGATCTCTGCTCTAATTTTAATTATTTCTCTTCTAATGCTTGGCCTAGGCATAGTTTGTTGCTTTTTCTCTAATTCTTTAAGGTGTAGAGTTAGATGTTGAATTCAAGATTTTTCTATTTTTTTGAGTGAGTCTTGGATGGCTATGTATTTCCCCCTTTGGACCACCTTTGCAGTATCCCATAGGTTTTGGACTGATGTGTTTTCATTCTCATTGATTTCCATGAATTGTTTAAGTTCTTCTTTGATTTCTTGGTTGACCCAAACATTCTTGAGCAGAGTGGTCTTTAGCTTCCAAGTGTTTGAATTTCTGCCAAATTTTTTCTTGTGGTTGAGTTCCAGTTTTAAAGCATTATGGTCTGAGAATAGGCAGGGAATAATCTCAGTCTTTGGGTATCGGTTGAGACCTGATTTGTGACTCAATATGTGGTCTATTCTGGAGAAAGTTCCATGTGCACTCGAGAAGAATGAGTATTCTGTTGTTTTAGGGTGGAATGTTCTGTATATATCTATGAGGTCCATCTGGTCCAGTGTGTCATTCAAAGCTCTTGTTTCTTTGTTGATTTTCTGCCTAGATGATCTGTCTATTGCTGAGAGTGGAGTATTGAGGTCTCCTACAATTAACGTATTGTTATCAATATGACTCTTTATTTTGGTTAACAGTTGGCTTATGTAGTTGGCTGCTCCCATGTTAGGGGCATAGATATTTACAGTTGTTAGATCTTCTTGTTGGGTAGACCCTTTAACAATGATATAGAGTCCTTCTGTGTCTCTAACTATAGTCATTAGCTTAAAATCTAATTTGTCTGATATAAGAATTGCTACCCCAGCTTTCTTTTGAGGTCTGTTGGCATGGAAGATGGATCTCCATCCCTTCACTTTCAGCCTGGATGTATCTTTAGGTTCAAAATGAGTCTTTTGTAGACAGCATATGGATGGATCCTGTCTTTTTATCCAATCTGCAATCCTGTGTCATTTTATGGGAGCATTTAGGCCATTCATGTTGAGAGTGATTATTGAAAGATATGAATTTACTGTCAACATGTTGCCTGTGAAGACCTTGTTTTTATAGATGGTCCCTGTAAATTTCTTTTCTATGTCACTCTTGGGGTCTTTCCCCTTTTATAGAACCCCCCTTAATATTTCTTTCAGGGCTGGCTTAGTGGTCACATATTCTTTCAGTTTCTGCTGGTCTTGGAAGCTCTGCATCTCTTCATCCATTCTAAATGACATCCTTGCCAGATAAAATATTCTTCGCTGCATGTTCTTCTCATTTAGTACCCTGAATATGTCTTGCCAGGCCTTTCTGGCTTGCCAGGTCTCTGTGGATAGGTCTGACATTATTCTGATGTTCTTCCCTCTGTACATGAGGAATCTCTTCCCCCAACTGCCCTTAAGATGGTTTCCTTGGTTCTAAGATTTGCCAGTTTTACTATTACATGCCGGGGTGTTGGCCTGTTTTCCTTGATCTTGAGAGGGGTCCTCTCTGCCTCTAGGACCTGAATATGTGTTTCATTCCCCAGATTAGGGAAGTTCTCAGCTATGATTTGCACAAATATATCTTCTAGTACTCTCTCTCTACCCCGTCAGGGATTCCAATAATTCTGACATTGGAACGTTTCATGGTGTCACTTATTTCTCTGATTCTATTTTCATGGATTCTGAGTTGTTTTTCCCTGGCCTCCTCTTTTCCCTTTTTATCTATTAATTAGTCTTCAAGGTCACTAATTCGTTCTTCTGCCTCACTGACCCCAGCTGTTAGATTATCTAGATTAGATTGGATCTTATTGATAGCATTTTTAAGTTCTGCCAATTCAGCTTTCATTTCTGCCCTTAGAGACTCTATGTTGCCATTAATTGATTTCTCCATTCCAGCTATTGTCTTCACAATTGCTAGCCTGAATTCCATCTCCGACATCTTGGTTATATCTGAATCCATTTGTAAATCTGTGGCGTAAATCATAATCTCTGAGTCTTTCCTATTTTGGGGGTTCCTCCTCCTAGTTATTCTTTTGAGGGGTGGTTGAGGCAATGTATAGAGTCCAATTATTGACCACAACCCAAGCAAGATGCACCTGTTTTCTAGGGACCTTAGGGTTGCTGGCCTCTTGTTTTCCCAGCCTGTCTTCTGGGGATGTGGCCTGCTGTGCTGTTACTCAGGCAACACTGTTTGGGCAGAGTTGCCCTGCCCCCTGTGGTGGGGGATGGGCTCAGTGAAAACCGGTTTTGGGGGGCTTTTGTTTTCTGGTGGCTTTCTCTGGCGGCTTTCAGTATCTCTTCCGAGAGTCAGAGCAGAAGAGACTGTTCCCAACCCTCTGCCTCAGAGCAGAGAGTTCGCAGTCTGTTCTTCAGTGAACTCTCCAGGCCACACTGTCTCCGTTTCTGTCTGTACTGCTATAAACTGCAGCGTCCTGGGTTGTGCCTCCCTCAGCAGTGCTCTGCCCTTTGTGCTTCTAAAACCGCCAGCCACCCCCAGTTCACACGCACGACCCCACCACTCTGGGTTTCTGTCAGGGGGGCTGCCCTAAAGTCCTTTCCCCGCTGCTACCGGTCTGCAAGTCTGTGCCCTGTCCCCATCGTGGGAGGCTATTGCTCACTGGTGGTGTAGGATCCCCACAGCCAGGCTCCCTCCCACTGCTGCTTATCCTCAATTTCTGCCCGCATTGTCACAGCTCCCCGCTGTGTACCTCAGAACCAACAACCTGCGATATTCTGTTTAGAGATCCAGATCTATCTGCTTATATCTCAGGCTGATTTTGTGGGTGTTCAGAGTGGTCTGGTAGATATCCAGCTCAATTCCAGGGACCGGTTGGAATAGGTCCCCTACTCCTCCACCATCTTTTCCCCCTCTCCCATGTGTAGGCATTTTAGATTAGTCTCTGCCCTACATTCCAGGGTTAAACACCCATGAGGAGGTTCACCTCCTATTTTGAAAAGATTCAGAGGTTTTACAGAAATGGTGTCTCTCTGAACAGTTTGACATCTGTCATTGCTGACAGTCTACTTCTTGGTACCAAGCCTTGTTATGCCGCGGTGGTGAAGTGAAACTAGTGGTAGACATGCAGGCAAGAAGCTAAGAGGAGAGGAACACTATTGACTGCTCTGCAAGGTTATTATTTGGCCACATATCTATCCAGTGTAGTTTCCTGAAGTCTTCAGTTTGAGTCAGCAGTAGTAGAGTTTTTCTCTGAGCTACCTCAAGATTCTGAAGATAATAATAGCAGCTTTTATCCATGGGCCTCAGAAAATTAGACAAACTGAAGGATCTAGGAAACAAGAGAATCCAAATTTTAAAATGTTATATATTTTTTAAAGACTTTATTTATTTGAGAGAGAGAGTGTGCTGTAAGGGTGGGGGCTGGTGGTGGCAGACTCCCCACTGAACAGGGAGCCCCAGGCAGGGCTGAATCCCAGGACCCTGAGATGATGATCTGAGCCAAAGTCAGACAATTAACCAACAGAGCCACCCAGGCACCCATAAATGTTATATTTTTTACAACTCTTTTTCTTAATGTTTTCTTAGTGTGTCTGACCTGTAATATTATTAAGGAAAAATGAACAAAAGACCCTAAACATAGTGTTTTAAAGAGAAAGCCAATAGTAGCCATATATGTGGTAATTTAATTTATTACTTTGTGAGTAGATTACATTATAAAATACATTTAGGTATGTAAGACCTCCATAAAGTTTCAGAAATTACTAATAGACTCATATATTTCTAAGTATTTCTTTGATATTTGACTTACATTGTGTTTTCATGATAACATTATGTAACTATTTTCCTGATCAAAAAGACTTTGGCTATATAACATATATTTAATTAATACTTTTAATCATCTGTGTATGATGTACTTTCTACTTCAGCTGATATACATGGGTTTTTAAAAGTAAAATAGTTTCTAGTATCCAATAACTTACCAACAAGTTGAAGATAATGGATATTGAGACTAGTAAACTTGACAGTATTGTAACTAATAGCAGTATGTACTTATTCAATTACAGAATAGGGCAACACAAATAAAGCCTGGCATGATAATTTAGTAAGCTTCAATCTTATAGACTGTTGTAAAAAGGAAACAAATGTAGGGTTCAGTCTATGCCTATGCAAATAATTGTAGCTTTATAATAACATAAAGCACTCTTGTGCTTTATACTATATAGCACAACTTTATAAAGCACATAAGAACTTCTATGTTTATGTATAATTAATATAAATTGTCTCAAACCTCTCAACAGTAAGTAATTTTATGATAATAAATTACTGTGAAATAAATGAATGTGTGAATGAATGACACATATCTACCAGACATTCCTAGGCCTAACTTCCAGTGACTAAGAGAATGGAGGTTACATATATACCATATCTAAATACAAACTTAAATTTATGCAATGACAGTACACTCAGAAATATAAAAGTGAAGGGTTGTGTCCAGATAGTGGATGAAGCACATGCTCCTAACTTTTACCCTGAAAATTTATTTTGACATTTCAGACAATAAATATTTTCTAAAGGAATAGTACCAGCCATAGAGATTGAAAGAAATGTCACTAGTCTACTAGCATGTTGTTTAGAAATATGGTTTTAAATGCTAATAGTAACTACCAAAGAGTTGAAGGGTATTGCCTCTGAGAGAAAAAGAATACAGAATTGAGAACACTTATGTTTTCTTTTTCTTGTAATGTCTTTTATTGTAACAAACTTGTTTATTTTTTAACTGTGTGGCTCTATATTTAACAAAAATAAAACATCTTAAAATAATATAATAATAATAATACTTCTAAAGATTGCCCAAAAGAAAAATGGGTAAAAGACCTAATAGGCACTTGAGAATAAAGGATATCTGAATGACTGATAAATATATGAAAAGATGCTGAAAAGCATTAGTAATCATCTAGGAAATACAATTTGAGCCCATAACACTCTCTAGAATGGCTAACAAAAACAGTGACAGAACCAAATGTTGAGAAGACTGACTTTTCACACACAGCCAATGAGGAGTGTAAATTGGTACCACCACCTTGGAAAACTATTGGCAGTGTCCCCTAAAACTGAACATATGCCTTAGTCCATGACCCAACCCTACCAGTCCTATGCATAGGCCTATCAGAAATATAATTCATTCATGTTGGAAAAAAGTCAAGCTCTGGGATGTTCATGGCAGCACTATTAATCAGAGCTCATAATTGTATACTACTCAAATGGCAACTAAAAGTAGAATGACTGAATGCATTCTGATATATTTATGCAACAAATACTGTACAGCAAGGAAAATGAGTTATAATTACATGCTACCATAACATGGTTGAATCTCACAAACTTAATGTAAAGAGGAAGAATCTGATCATAAAAGATATATACCATAAGATTCCACTTATGTAAAGTTAAACACCACAATTAATATATGGTGTTCAAGACTGTGATTGGTTTCCATTTAGGAGGCTGTGACTTGATTGGAGGTCTGAGTGGGGCTTTGGGGGCATGCTGGAAGAGTCCAGTTTCTTTGGGATGCTGCTTGTGTGGGTGTGTTCAGTTTGTGAAAATCCATCAAATTATGATCAGAGCTCTTTTTTATATCAATGTTAGATTTCAAGATAGAGTTCAAAATAAGTAAGCGATAAAACAGCAACATTTCCTAGATCTGGAGAAATGTATAAATGTTCAGACTGAAAAAGCCGACTCATTGACAAGTAGGCTGAATGCTCATTTGAGTTGAGATCTGAATGACAAAGAGTCGGTTTTATGAATTCTGAAGAAAGAGCTTTCCAGCCAGAAATAGCAAGTACAAGGGTGCCATGTATGTTTTGAGTAACAGAAATTAGGACATGATGGAATGTGAGGGAGAGTGCTCAGAGGGCAATCAAATTCTGAAAGATGTGTTGTTTGTTTTTGGCCATGTAATGGAGTTTGGATTATATTTAACATGAAGGTTTTATGCAAAGTAGTAACATAAACTGATTTACATTTCTAAAAGACCACTTTGGCTGTTCAGCAGAGAATGCATGGGGGATAGAAGCTGGGGATCATTTAGGAAGCTATTATGGTAGTCTCTGTGAAAAAATGATAATGGCTTAAACATGGGTTTTAGCAATGGTAATGAGCGGAAGTGGATTGAATCTGGAGATATGTGGGAAGTAAAAATGCTAAGATTTGCTTATGATACTTCAGGTAAGATAAATAGTCAAGTCAAGAATTACTCTCAGTTATTTGTTTTGAGCAGTGTGTGGATGATGGCACTGTTTACTGAGTTGGATTGTACAGAGGTATCAACAATTTAGATTGTCGAGGAGCAAGACTTCATTTTGTCTATGTTAAGTTGGAGACCTCCAAATGGACATTTTCAGATGCCTACTTAAATGCTCTGTAGAACAATCAGTTTTTTACAGCCATGAAAAAACCAGCCATGTTTATACAAAAACTTCATCCTGTGAAATAATTTACTGTACTTTTAAAGAGGGACAATTGCCTTTCCCAAAATGTTTGCTTGCTTCAGAGGATTCACTATAGCATGTAATCAGATTTCTTTTTTACTCATCTGTGTTCTTAATATTAATTAATTCAGCATGGTGTTGGCATCCACGTTGGCTTCAGTGTATCACTAAGTAGGTGTAAATATACTTTATTTCAAATATCTCTTTCCTTAGGAGATGGTTTTTACAGGAGGTTGCTTGAGTCCTCCCATAGATATTTCTTTTATCAGCGTCCCAATTAATCCTCTGATCTACATAAACATAAGTGAAACCAAAGAAAACAAACTTCGGGCCTAGGAAAGCATACCTGGTAACTCTCACCCCATAAACCATTGCTGTGGCTGCAGAATTCTCTACAATAATCCAGGAATCTCTTTCAAATTTCTGGAAAAATGAATAATCCTTTAAAATAATTTGGTGTTTCTAAAGGTGTTAGTTATCATTGAAAGGCAACAACATTTCTGTCAGTGAAAGAAGTGTATATAACCTTTCTACCTAACACACCAGGGGCCGGGTAAGATAAGCCAAATTTCATGTCTCTTCAGTGAAAACAAGTGCTTTATCAACAAGGTGAAACTTTCATTTATGAGGATTAGGTCTTCTGGTATATTCAGGTGTTAATGAACTTCATTAGAATAACAGGTTCAAAAAATCCCTGCAAATGGGACTTTTTATAGTAATGGGGAGTTAACCTGTTTCCATAAAAAGTTAATTTATGAATATGGATTGTCCAACTCCCTTTCCTGCATAAACTGCATCTTCTTTTTATCATGACATTGATTGGCCTCCTTGTTTTCTTTCCCTAGGGACCCCAAATCATGCCAAGAGTATCCTCTCTCTCTCTCTCTTTCTACCTCTCTACTCTGGCATGCACTAATGGACCTTCATTCAAGAACTTCATTCTTCATGATTTAGTACATTAAATCTATGGAAACTAATGATCTGCCATTGATTTTTCTTTTGTTCTGAAGTCTGGAGTTTCTCATTATTTCAAGCGCTCATAAAATTAGAATAATTTTTTTCTGTTATTTTAACTTCCCTAGCTATGTATTTGTATTTGTATTTAATCCTTTGTATCTGTGCCTTAATTTTCAATCATTGCTTGACCTAATGTTAAATTGCTGGCTTCACATGAGTACATCCAGAGAAGTGGCCTAGCAAATACTTTATACGGTAAAATCACTGTAAAATACTGTACATTTGTCTTTGCAACATTAAATATAAGATTAGATTATTCAAATACTAGTTCATTCAGTGTAGCAAAAATCAGCCAAAACTAATTGGTTATTGGTTATTTTATTCTATGCATTCATTTTTTCAACAATCCTTTTCATAGTTGTTATTCTTTAAATGTTGAAAGGATTAGACATGATTATATTTTAACACATTGTTAGTCATGGTTTAACGTATAATTTTATTTTCAAAGAGAACATATTTATATGGCAGAGGTAGTGAAGTATGATAAGAATTAAAAAGTAGTTTGACTCCTGTATTTATTTGTCTAAAACATTCCATAAGGCATGGTTGAAGAGGATAGATAAATATGCAACAATTTATGAAGAAGCTTATATGTCATACTAGAGAGCTTACACACACACACACACACACACAGAGGTTTTTTGTTTTTTGTTTTTTTTTGGATGAAAATTTCCCTTTCTAGTCCATTCTGTTAGCCTTCTGTTTCTATAGTTTAACCAAACCAGCAGAGCTAAGTAGGAAGTGGTAAAGAATGCCAACATAGACTTTGAAATCTGAGTAATGTTTTGAGAAACAGAACTGCCTCCTCTTAGAAGCAGTGGCTGCTGTGCTTGGAGATATATTCTATTACAATATGGCCTGAATTTGAACTTCTAATGTCTATTTTAAACATAAAACATACTAGAATCATTTGGGTATGTTCTTCAAACAAGGTAATAAAATAATTTTAATATGTAATTGTTTTGAGTAGGAAACTTTTTTTCTTTCTCAGTAAGCCAAACTTTGGGAAGCTTAAATAGTTGGACCACAAGGCTATAATGAAGTCACCTCTATCCATCTGTTGACCAGTAAAGTACATAGGAGGAAATGAACTAACCCCCTCTAAGCCAGTTTTTGAAAATCTAAACTTGTCATGTGGTGGAAAATGCCACACTCTGCTTGAGGTTATCAGGGTGCATCAGTTTGCAGACATGGTTTTATTAAAAATTAGGAGGCCAAATGATGTATTTTGTTATCATGTCTAAACATCCTGGCTACTACTCTATATCAGATTCCCATGAAAGTACAGAAAAGTACAGAAAAAAAATGATAGATAACTATGGGGCTTATTTTATTTTCAACAGAAAAATTCAATTTCTGAGAAATACATTTGAGGAAGTTGGTCTTGACAAATATACAAATTAAAGATAGAAAATAAGCCATATATGTGGTAATTTAATTTATTACTTTGCAAGGTACCTCTGATACATCTCAAGGAAAGGAAATTATCTTAATGTGTATAATATGATGTCAGGCTGGTTCTTATCTGATTTTGGTAAAGCCTAGAGAGACCAAGGGGAAACATAGGCTAGAATTTTATGGATTAGGAACAGAATTACAAAAAGTATTAAGGGGTAAGTTGCATATTTGATTAGTTTTATCTTTTTTAATGATTCATGAGTATAATGAAAATATATTATGTAACTCTCTAGTATTGAAATCTTAGTACTTTATATTTTCTATGTACTAGAGTTAGTGGGTGCCGTACATTATTATCTCAATCTCTATTAACCTCTGGCTCATGATATACATTTTTGGCTATATTTCCAGTTCAAATTACTTAAATTGTATTGCTTCTGAGGAGAAGTCATGATTTCCGTTTCTCTTGATATATTTTCCCTTTTAAGTAGCTTTAATAACTCTATGTTTAAGTTCAAAAAATTTGTTTTAAATCATCAAGATATATACTGGCATCAGTTTCTACAGTTCTTGGGCACAGAAGCTTTTCTTAATTAGTTTAAGGGACTTCCCTGATTTCTGGGCATGGAAGTATGATCTTAAGAGATTTAAGGTCTGTAAAACTTTGTGTCTTAATGAATGAAATAATCCTGTCTCATCACAGCAAACAGGTATTGTCTTTGTCTGTTGGGCTCATGTTTTTCTGGGTGCATTCAGTTGGCTAATGAACCAAATTTGAGGCCAGGTCTACAAACCCAAAATGGAAGGAGAAAGAAGGATCCAGATGGCAAGTACAAAACCATGTCCACATGAGTATGTTCTGCTTAGAATAAAAGTTTCTTGGAAAAGAGAATTTGTGTAGTTCAGCTTTGAATTTTTAATTCTTAAGGTAACATATGACACATGGAAAGCAAGTAGTAAATGTTTCAGGAGTGAATTACAACATGATTATTTGAATTAATTAATTTATTGATTTATAAACTGATCAGTGCCACAGAACACAAGTCAAATATCTTCTTTGTCCATGCTTTTCTATTGGCATTTTCTTACCCTTATCTTGTATTTCCCTTGAATCTCATACAACTTTGTGGATTTATTTAGTTATTACTCTTCACTTTTTACAAATGGTAAAACTGAGGCTAAGGGAAAAGAAATGATGTATCCATGGAGAGCCAACAAGTAAACAATGAAACAGATTAAAATGCAATATTCTGTCTTCCAAATAAAATCTTTTCATTACTTCCTACTACCTTGAAACTTTATACCTATAAAATGAATATATATATATATAAAACATATGAACATATATAAATAATACATACTCTTTTTATATAATATATGGGTATATACATACTTTTGCTCTCACAAGTGAGAGCCAAATGTGTCAATAAGTATTAGTATATTTTGACTTTTAGAAACCCTATAGAAAAAGGAGACTGATGTTATAATTATTTCCCATCTCTGTATTCTGATGTGTGAGGATACCCACCTGGATGTATTTTTTTCTCTATCTTAGTGTATTATAATTTTTGGCATCATTTAAGAAAACACTAGATACCATATGATTTCTAGCTTTGATACAAAAAAACCTCTCTGAACACAAAAGCCAACTCTAGTCATCTCCTTATCTTATTTCCAAAATTACACGTACTACTAATTTCTTTTATCATATGCTACTTCTTTCTTTTTAACACATGTGTAGGGTCTTAGAAGACAAGGAAAACACTTCTTAGAGATCCATGCTCCTCATCCAGCCTAGCCTAGCATTGTAAATAACAAGTGTTCATAAATAGGTGCTCCTCAAGGCAGTTTTAAAAGACTCAATAACACAGCTTTTCATATCTTCTATTAAGAAGAAACATTATGCCTACTCAGTTGTACAGTTTCTTTTTTTCTTTATTTTGAAGCAAAGAGCAAAGCAGCTGCAACGGCCATGGAGCTCAGTGCTTGTTAAAACAGATTGTAAATCTGAGCTAGTATTGTGCATTTTTATGCCCAGTAAAAACCTCCATTCTTCAGAAAGTTCTCAAGTAAACATAATAGGCACATCACAGAAATATACTGTTGCTTTGGACTGTTTCACATCATCTTCACAAACTTTTTCTGAGCACCTAATTGTGTATAGTTTTGTATTACCTGGGATCACAGAGAACTACACCTATCCAGGTCCAACATAGCAGGAGTTGGAACAAGTTTGAAACCTACTCACCAAAGAATATTGATTCTGATAACTTGTTAAAATCTTACAGATACGAGTTCTAGAATCTTATGAATATAGTGTTAGAATTTCTCTTTTCATTCTCTTAAGTCTTGGGTAGAGCTGCAAAATAATTTTCTTCTTTTTAAATTATGAAATCGCATTTTATTTCACATATTTTATTTTACATAAAAATTTACCCAGACACATCTTCTAGCATCCTCTGTTTCACTATTAATTCAATTAGTACTAAAATCCTGGAAGATGCTTTTGTACAACAAAAGACAATACAGTGCTGCTTCTGGGAAAGAAGTGGCAAGGGTGCTATGTTTTGTTTAATACTTCTTTAGCCCATAAAAAGTCTTCTGGGACAAAGGGATGAATTCTCCCCTGAGGAGAAACAATATCCCACAGATATTCTATAGTCCTGTTTTGGTTGCTAAGGCAAATGCTTCCATAACACTAACTCTGCAGGCCTCTCAAATTAGAGATGCCATCAGCCATTACATTAATACCAGCACACTTCAACTTAATGAAATGCATTTCCTGCTGTTATCACAAAATGCACTTGAGAGAAGCAATATAGTATTAATACAAATGGTGCCACAGGCAGAAATGCCTTCTTCACTGATTTAAGAAGTAACCATGTTCTTTACGTGCATAAACATGTATCAGTACCAAATTCAATTTAGTTTCTCACTAGCACTCACACAGGCATACTCTTTTCCTCTACTTTCATTTATTGTTTCACGGAGTGATTTTGCAGATAATCTGTGTTCTGCATGAAACATGGATTGCATCTGTGAGGTCTTGGGATCAACATTTGTTGATGGATTACTGAAAGGAGCCAGGCGATGTCACAACAGGATTGGTATTATAACTCAAAACTGACAAATAGTGTGTGGGCTTGAATTCCATTTGTGTATATTCACATACATTAAGGGTTATTATTGATCCTCACAATTATTTTTTTAATAACACAAAGCCCTTATGTCAAGGAATCTTGCAATTTGCAGAATACTAGAGTACCAGCACAAAGTGCCATTGCAACATGATAGGTGCTGTCATATGCATCTAGAGGAGATGCTGCATGCATGTTAGATTCAGTGCATCACCTGAAATCCATGTATGACTGCATCATTGAGGGTACCACAGGAGAAAGAGTTTGAACAGATTATGGGGAGCAGAATCTGGGAAAACTCTAGAGCTTCCAGACTTCCAATTAAGATGGATGACAGGTAGGGAATCTGCCATAATTTAAAAGAACATTGATGGCTTACCTTGAAGTAGCATAAGAAATGCCTCTCCAGATTCCCACATTAGTAGAAAGGTGAGAATGAGCCTGCCAGGAAGCTAGACTGTGCCCCTCACCCCCTGCCACACTTTAATAATGTCTTGCAAGACCTTGAGTTACTCAAAATATTTCTTGAAGAGGTGTTTGGAAAGCTAGAATGGATCTGAGATATCCTCCTGGGTAAACCATACATTGTTTAGGTACTGTTTAGATACTGGAACACTGATAACATTGATTGTATTCTAACAAGGAAAGTATAAGGAATTCAGAATTGCTGGGAAGGTCATGTTCCAGATGAAGGCATGTGTTGAGGTTGCAAATAAAAACTTGACTTCATGGCGTGACTCGAAGCATTGGGTTGTCTTTTCAGGTATTTGATAATTCACTCCACCAGATTTCCCATCTAAAAAGGGTGGGTTACCAGTCAGTTGGTTTAGATATGAAGGTCTCGAAGCGGTCCTTATAAAGTAAACTTAAACTACATGTTGGGCTCAGCCCCAGTAGGAAATGTCCAAATCAAGTTGCCTATGTAAGGCAGATCTTGTTGGTAAAAATGTGGTAATAGTTGACCTTCACTAAAATGCTAAATGTCCTTGTTTCCATCATCCACAGTCCACTTACCAGAGATAAACTTATTTTGAATGTTCTTTAAATACTTTTTGGGTGACCCTGGTATCACATTGGAAATGAGGATGCACAATTTTCTATCAAAATTTAACCATATTCTTGATGCCTCATATCCACATCTTTCTAGGAGTTGATAAAGACCTGATGGATTCATTGACAGTCCGAATTCTCAGTCAATAAGTATATCCTTTGACAGGCTCCTGCCAAGACAATCCTATTCAGTGACAGCCTTCAAATGTGTACTGCCAATACAGACTTTGTTTGGTGATTAGAGTTCTTCTGTAGCAGACTAATGGATGACTTTAATCCTTCTTAAGCTGGCTCTAAACTTATAACACTTTGCTGACTCTACGAAACAATCTATAATACGGTCGTCCATCTTTTCTTGTGTGTGTGTTTCCAAGGTCCATTCATCAGCATGATGACTGATTTTTTTTAAGGATGATTTTGGGGCTTGCAGCCAATTACAATGGACGTATTCAGGAGAGGAGGGAAACATTTCACTGTCAAATGCCTTGTTTATCTTAATAAATGGCATACGTGTCCCTCGACGCTGTGTGTGTGTGTGTGTGTGTGTGTGTGTGTGTGTGTCCTACAAGTATTATATTAACTTAATGGTCATTTCTGGCTTCTCATAGTGTGGCTAGTCCTAATTAATTCTGAGGAGAAACTGGCATTTGTTGGTGGCATCTTTTCTCCCATTGAATTCAGAATCAAAGTAGTGCTTTGGCAAATTAGAAGATCGCCATTAGCACCTCAAGCTGTAACTCTTCTCTCTAGCAAACCTTACCTGACCCCATGTTTCTTATATTTCCTTATAATTCTTCTCTTTGCTTTTCAGAGAAAAGCATTCTGACAGTCAAAGAAGAGTAAGATGATAAATAGCTTCAGACATTGACCTTCCAGTGGTGATTTCATGTTAATAGCAAGGCCCTAGAATAAATGCCTCAAAATAAAGCAATGAATTATTAAAAATAGCACTTATAAAATGTGTCTGTACAATTGGGGAGTACTTTTGAAAAAGGAGTCCCTCTCTATTTCTCTCAAATATGTTCGGATAATGGCTGTTTACTCCAGGTGCTTATAAGGGCATATTCACCTATTTAAGCATAATACTAAAGTTGCTTCTGCTTTTAGTACTTTTTAATATGTTAATGAATGCAAATTAACATTACCTTTTGATACATTGGGAGAATTATTCCATTTTAAGATTTTATTTATTTTCAAAGATTTTATTTATTTATTTGACACAGAGAGAGAGAGAACGAGCGAACACAAGTAGGTAGAGCAGCAGGGAGAGGGAGAAACAGGCTCCCCCCTGAGCAGAGAGTCAGATGCAGGGCTGGATCCCAGGACTCTAGGATCATGACCTGAGTGGAAGGCAGATGGTTAACCTACTGAGCCACCCAGGCACCCCTAAGATTTTATTTTTTTTTTTAATTTTTTTTTTTAAAGATTTTATTTATTTATTTGAGAGAGAGAAAGAGCACATGAGACGGGGAGGGCCAGAGGGAGAAGCAGACTCCCCGCTGAGCAGGGAGCCCGATGCGGGACTCGATCCTGGGACTCCAGGATCATGACCTGAGCCGAAGGCAGTCGCTTAACCAACTGAGCCACCCAGGCGCCCTCCCCTAAGATTTTAAATATGTTTTTTCACTCATATGGAAAAATTACTCTCAAAATTACTATTGACTAAATACTATGCAGTCAAGTATGTATTTAAGAAACATGTGAAAAGGATATGCCCTAGTTTTAGGATTATAATGTGTATGTGTTTATGTGTGTATCTATGTATATTTATATTTACACACATGTACACACATGTAGAAATATATATATAAATACAGAGATGCGTGCACACATACACATTCAGAGAGAATAAAAATGCTGTCATATATAAGCTTTGAATTGTGGAAAACTCTAAGCATTTGTCAAGAAAATGTACATATATTTCCAAACTAATTATACAGATTTTGCCTAAATAACAGCAATAAAGTATAAGGTTATAGAATTATTTTTTGAATCTTCTTCTCACACATATATGCAACTTCATCATTCTGATAAAAACTGACAAAGAGAAACTCCAGCTTACCCTTAAAAATCCTAACATTATTTTTTTTTTTTTAAGATTTTACCTATTTATTTGACACAGAGAGAGAGACAGTGAGAGAGGGAACACAAGCAAGGGGAATGGGAGAGGGAGAAGCAGGCTTCCCGCTGAGCAGGGAGCCCGATGCGGGGCTCGATCCCAGGACCCTGGGATCATGACCTGAGCCGAAGGCAGACACTTAATGACTGAGCCACCCAGGTGCCCAAAAATCCTAACATTATTAATAACATGGATAGATAATACCAAAATTCATCAGAATACTTCTATATAACAGCAACCTGTTATGCATGTGGACAGATTCATAGTAGTTTCTTTGGAATTTCACATAGCCTGCTATTTGTCCTTTTCAAAGAGATTGTCATTTTGAAGGATAATGCACCATTAATGACATTTCTTGAGAAGTTAAGCTACCCTAAAGAACAACGTAAGATTGTGACAAGAACCACAGAAAACAATAAATAAAATACCTCAACAACTTAGACCCTGAAAACTTTCTACATATTTTATGACCTTTTAATATGTCTTACTCGAATGATCCCTTTAAATAGAAGCTAATAGATTTGTGGTTAGCATTTTTCTCCCACACTCATTTGGTCCAGGTAGTTCTTAGTGCTCCACAGGGGCATGTACCTTTCCTGCTTTGGTACTGTAGCGCTTTGAGCACACTGATTTCTGTCAGAGATCTCCAGAGAGCATCTTCGCATTGTCATGTGAAATGCACATTGTAACAATGAGTTTGGCAGTCCTCAACAAGCCAAAAGAAATGTAAAATCTTGGAGCTTTCCTGGGAGAAAAGAAACAATGTTGCATTGAAAAATTAAGCACAAAATAGACCCCCCCGCTTCCTTACTTCTTTTTCAGTCAAAGTGGTTAAGTGCAAGGTATGAAACCTGTAGAAGTTTGGATTGTTAGATCATTTGCCTAAACTCTGGAATGGCGTTGCCTCACTTATTAACACAGTAATTAAGCTTTAAGTGATATGGCTGCAGCATTCTAAAATGAGATCCATCAGATGGTATATACTAGCATAATTTCAATTGGGAGGTCCACTACTGAAGAGATTTAATAACTTGAGTAATAAGTTAATGTTTTATTTCTATAACCCAGCTAAGTTCTGCTTAGCTAATATGCACTAAATGTCTACTATATGTAAGACATTCCAAAAGACAAATATTAAAATTTAATTAATGTTTTTAAATTAAAATAAAATTATGGGAATTTTGATTCCAGGCAAGATAAACACTACTTATCCTTATTCTTCCACTGATTACTATTATAAAACCTGAATAGATGCATAACACAACCAACAAAAGGCTCCAGAAATGGAATAGTAGCAGGTGGATTTAGAAGAAGATAGAATACAAAGTATCACTGAAATGAAGGGAATTTACCACTTATATTCTTCCATCTAATATTCCCCAACTTGGTTTCAGAGGAGCTTGAACCCTGGAATGGATGTCAACACAGAAAGAGAGATCTTCAGGAGAAGTCCTCCAGTTCTGGTTTGAGGAGTGGGAACGAGGACTTTAGACCGTAGACAACAGCTGTGTAACTGAACTAACATGAGTTCACTCCTTGGTGAGTCACAGAAACTACACCAAGTGAGTTGTTGCACAAAGGAAATTTTATTTGCAGCAAATGAGATCATGGGGAATAGCTTCCAAAGCCATGACTCCTTGAGCAAGGGAAAATGGGTTCCTTTTATTTAGGGTTAGGATGAATATTTAGATAAGGAAGCCTTGTCATTGTAGGTAGAGGGAGGCATAAGATCATGCATGTGCTTTAAGGAAACATTCTGTATATGCATTGTATGTTATGTAAATGAGGCTACTGCTCTTCTTTGGGCAGAGATTTTAGTATTATAATGAGGTAAAGGTAATAGTAGGTCATTCTAGAGGTCACTCTATGGTCCATCTGTGCAGGTGTGAGACAGACGGCAGCGGGGAGGGTGGTTTAGCACAAACTGGTCTGGGTGGTCTGGGCCCGTGGGAGTTCTTGTCAGGGCAATCGCCATCACCTGAGGTGTGGTTTCAGGTTTCATTTGCCTGAGTTAGCTGGAAAGAAGAGCTTAAGGAAAAATTTAAGATAAAGATTAGTGAGTACAAGGGGAGCCTGGGTGGCTCAGTCGTTGAGTGCCTTCCGCTCAGGTCATGATCCCAGAGTCCTGGGATTGCACCCGGCATGGGGCTCCCTGCTCTGCGGGGAACCTGCTTCTCCCTATCCCACTCCCCCTGCTTGGTTTCCTCTCTCGCTGTATCTCTCTCTGTCAAATAAATAAATAAAATCTTAAAAAAAAAAAAAAAAAAGATTTGTAAGTACAAGCAGGTGGGCAGTAAAGGTCCAGTCTTGGGGCCTTGATAGCTGCAGCATGGGCCTGTCATCACCTAAGAAGGGGAAAATTCTTAAAATTTTCAGAGAAGTTGTAGTCCCAAGAAGGTGAGGGAACCCCCATTGTTTTTTCTGTCTCTGTCCTCTTGCCATTTGGCCTCCAATTTGGTCGCAGCAGTGTTGAGTTCAGCAGAGAGGTTAAAGCTCTAGCTTTCCAACTAGAAAAATGAATACGAGGGCCCAAGATCATAAAAAGAGAGGAGCTTAGAAAATTGACCCATATGGCTTATAAATTCCTGTGTTCACCTTTGATTTGAATATGCCTGTGTGTGATGTTAAAGAGCATACTTTGAGAGCTGAACAGAGGCACAGACTATCATTTAAGTCCCAGAATTGCCACTGGATGACTTACATACAGAAAAAAAGATTTAAATAGCACAGAAAAAGCATTGGTAAGTGAATTGGCATTAGAATCATATTATGTAGAAGGTAGGTTAGGCTTGTGGCTAGAAGCTGTATCTCTCAATTACATGCTAAAATAAAAATATCCATAGAATTTGAACAAGATCAAGGGGCTCATAGCATGATATACAAAACATCCAGGATAAAATTGAAACTTACTAGGCATATGAGGAATTTGGAGAATCTTGCCTTGTGTAGGAATGCAAAACCTATTTACTGCTAGGATTTTCAATATGTGTAGGCGTAATATATAAGAGAACCATAACAAATAAGACAGGTAAAAGACCTATATGGTGTCAAGTTTCTCTTCCACCTGAGGTAGTAAAATACTAACTTGAAGTGGATTGTAGAAAGCTAAATATGTACTTCATAAAACGTAGAACAACCTAGTACAATTCTTCCCCCCCCCCAAGAAAACCCCACAAAAACTATGCAAAGAGATATGGTCAAGCTAAAAATGTATACACAAAGAAAAAGAAGGTACAAAAGGGGAAAGAAAAATGAAAAACAGAGGTTATGAAAAATAACAAAGGTTTGACCTATATCCGACTATATCAATAAATATTAAATGTAAATGGTTTGAATAAACCAATTAAATCAGAGATTGTCAAAATGGATTAAAAGAAAAATCATGACCAAATGAGGTTCTGTATATAAAAAAACTTATTTCAATGTAATTCTTACCTCCAAGAAGATGGAAATTATATATAACATAAGGGTTTTAAAATACAGAAAGAAAAACCAGCAGAGCTGAAAAAAGAACTAAACAACCACAATTATAGCTGGAGACTTCAACTCTTCTCTATTAGTAATAGACATAGAAATTCAGAAAGTATATACAACTGAATTAAACTGGATCTAATTGACATGTAAAGAACACCACCCCAAAACATAAGAATATACAATTTTTTCTCATGTATATGGAACATTTACTCAGGTAGACTCTACATTTTGTTCATACAGAACAAAATGGAATTAAGCTAGAAATTAATAACAGAAATAGGAAAATTACCATACATTTGGAAAGTAAACCTCACACTCTTAAATAATCTATAGTACAAAGAGGAAATTTCAAGGGAAATTAGAAAATTCTTTTAGCCAAATGAAAATATAGCAAATGTATGTGGGATGCAACTAATGAAATGCTTATAATAAAAATATATTAAATGCTCATTTAACAAAAGGAAAAAGATTTCAAATCAATAGCCTAAGCTTTCATCTTAAAGCAGATAGAAGGAATAATGAAGAAAACAGAAATAAATGAAATTGTAAATAGAAAAATCATAGAGAAAATCCATACTATCAAAAGCTAGTTCTCTGAAAAGATCAATAAAATTGATAAAGCTTTAGTGAGTCTGACAAGGAAGAAAAGAGAGAGGATATAAATTACCAAAGTGAGAATTAAGAATGGATATTACTATAGACCCCACAAACATTGAAAGGACTACACATATATTCAACCACTTTGAAAAATAGAGCAATTCCTTGAAAGCCTTAAACTACCAAAAGTCATCTAGGATTAAATAATTAACTAGAAGAGTCCTATAATAATAACACAAATTGAATTTATTCTAAAAGTTGATTCTGAAAAAGAAATCTCCAGGTCTAGGGATGCCTGGGTGCCTCAGTCAGTTAAGCATCTGCCTTCAGCTCAGGTCATGATCTCAGAGTCCAGGGATCAAGTCCCCACAGCGGGCTCCTTGCTCAGTGGGGAACCTGCTTCTTCCTCTGCCTGCCGCTCCCCCTGCTTGTTCTCTTTCTGTCTCTCTCTGACAAATAAATAAAATCTTAAAAAAAAAAAAAAGAAAGAAAAATCTCCAAGTTTGAATGGTTTCACTGGCAAGTTCTACCAAACATTTAAAAAAAGAAATAATACCAATTCCGCATAATTTCTTCCAGATGATAGAAACTTATTTTATGAAACCAGTACTACCTGGATAGTAAATCCAGTGAAAGATTTTCTAAGAAAGAAAAGGACAGATGAATATGATTCACGAACCTAAATGTAAAAATCCTAAAAAAAATTTGTTAGTGTATTGAATCCAACACTATGTAAGAAGAATAATATACCATAACCCAATGACATATATATGGAAGTCTTATTCAGCATTCAAAAATTGATTAATATAGCATACTAACATCTACCATATTAACAGGCTATAGAAGAAAATGCACATGATTATATTAATTAATGAAAAGCATTTGAAAAAATTACCTATGCACTCATAATATTTTAAAAAATCTATCAGAAAACAAGTAATTGAAGGGAATTCCCTCACCTTGATAAAGTTGAAAAATGTACCAACATCATTCTTTATATTGAAAGACAGAATATCTTCCCCCTAAGATTGGGAACAAGGCAAGAATTTTAACTTTGCTACTCCTATTCAACATTGTCCTAGAAGGCCTAGCCAGCATATTACAGTAAGAAAAAAAAGTATACAGATGTAAAAGGAAGAAATTAAAGTGTACCTTTCTTCATATACATGATTTTACATGTAGAAAACATCAAGGGATCTACTAAAAATATCTCATAATAAATTTGTTTATTAATAAATTAATAAACTTGTAAGCCACAAGATATACTCATAGAGGCAAAAAAGATACAAACACATAGAGGCAAAAAATTATTGTATTTTAACACATTAAGAATAATTAGAAACAACTTTTTAAATAACACTATTAATAACAGTTTCCCTAAACAAATAAAAGATACTTAGATGTAAATTCACCAAAACATGTATAAGATCTATATGCTAAACATTAGAAAAGCTGATCAAATATATCAATGAACTCACATGTGTTCAAGAGCTGGGAGACCCAATATAGTAAAATTTAAAATTTTCACCATATTGATCTATATATTTACATTTATTACATATTATATACATATATTTTTTTGCATATTAACAGTTCTGCTTGCTATATTTTTAAAATTTAAAATCAATTAACATAGAGTGTATTATTAGTTTCAGCAACTGCATTACTACGTATTTATCCAAAGGATACAAACATAGTGATTTGAAGGGGCACATTCATCCCAATGTTTATAGCAGCAATGTCCACAATAGTCAAAATATGGAAAGAGCCCAGATGTCCATTGACAGATGAATACATATTTAACAGAATTCCACACAAAATCCTAGCAGGAAATTTGTAGTTACAAACAAGACAGTTTTAATGTTTATATGGAAAGACAAATGAACTAGAATAGCCAAAACAATTTTGGAGAAAGAGTAAAGATGAAGGGATTACACTACCTGATTTTAAGACTTACTGTGAAGCTGCAATAATCAAGACAGTGCAGTATTGGTGAAGGGATAGACATGTAGATCAATGAAACAGAATAAAGACTCCAGAAATAGACACAGTTGATTTTTGGTGAGTGTTCAAAGGCAACCCAATGGGCTGGGAGAAAATATTTGCAAGTCACATATCTGATAATGAACTTTTATCTAGGATACGTGGAGAACTTTCAAAACTTAACACTAAAAAAAAAAAAAAAAAGGTTTAAAAAGAACAAGTGACTCAGCACAAACTTTACCAAAGGGGATATATGGTTGACAAATGAGCATATTAAAAGATGGTCATTATTAATCAGGGAAATGCAAATGAAAACTATGATGTGGTACTACTCCAAATGATTCAGGGGATACCAAATGCTAGCAAGTGACTATAATTCTTCATGTTGATGGAGGGAGTACAAATTGTGTACTCTAGAAGAAAAAGTTTGACAGTTTCTACAAAGTTAAATTTCCTTCAACTAGTGAATGGATAAATACATCATGGTGTATCTGTACAACTTAATATTACTCAGCAATAAAAAGGAACGAATAACTTGGATGAATGAATCTCAAGAATATTGTGCTAATTGAAAGAAGTGAATTCCAAAAAATTTCCATGGTTCCAGTTATATGAAGGTCCCAAAAAGACAAAACCATTGTGATGAACAGATTAGATTTTGCCCAGGTGAGGACCTGACTACAAGGGACACTAATAGGGAGGTTTCTGGGACGATGCAATTGTTTTGTTTTTTTTTATCCAGATTGTAGTGGTAGCTATGCAAATATATGCAGAATTTAATATACATAGAGCTCTACAATAAAAACAAAAAATCAATTTTGTAATACACTCATTTTAAAAGCATTAAAAAAATTAAATGTGGTGGATAAAAATTATAGTGGTTTCACGATGATGCTGTTATCTCTTTAAGCTATAGGTTTATCAGAGACCCTTGGGTCTGTTTGAGGAGACAGGGTGGTGATGAAAGACAGGTGGTGGTGGAAAGACTGTGTCCCTCAGTAGATCTGGATTGTAGTCTACTAACAGTCTAGTTCAACTACTAAAACTAAGATGAAAGCACAAATACTTCTCGACCTAATTACATAAATATCTAATATTTATTTATATGAAAAATTATATATGAATATAAATTATGCATATTATATAGTTATGTATTATGTTCATTATTTCATATAACATACAATGCATGTGTATTATGTATATATGTTACATATAGTATAAAATTTCCTATAATATATGAGTATGTATTCATTATAAATATCCATTGTATCATTGTGTGTGTGTGTGTGTGTGTGTGTGTGTATACACACACCATAGTATCCTAGATGATATCTAAGGTCCTTCAACATTTTAATTAAAATGAAGCTCATAGAATACATATTTTCTCATATATAAATTTATAAATGATGCCAAAAGATATTAGTAATGAAAACAGAGTATGTTAGAATAAAGAGCAAATTTAACAAAAACCTTATGGTTAGTCAAAGAATCTATCAGTGTGACTCCCAGAGACATCTGAGAAACAAAGCTTTGCTCTGTTTCTGCAGCTGTAAGTTCAGGAACTGGCTGGTTCAGGCTGCTTTAGCCAGGGATGCTGAAATACACTTAGCATGAGAAATGCCTGAGAATGTACAGTGCTTTACTCTGCTTTTTAGTCATAATGTGCATGGCTAAGTCTGAGAATGATGACACATCTGACTGAGGTGAGATTGTCCCTAGCCTACACGCAGAACTGCTTTAGATTGGAGAGTGGTGATAAAGTTTCCTGAGGTCCGATTTGACCCTCATTCACTTAGACTAATCACATTCAGTTTTTTATCTGAGATTTTTCTTGATATATTTGCATAGCTACCACTACAATCTGGATAAAAAAAAACAAAACAATTCCATCGTCCCAGAAACCTCCCTATTAGTGTCCCTTGTAGTCAGGTCCTCACCTGGGCAAAATCTAATGTGTTCATCACAATGGTTTTGTCTTTTTGAGACCTTCATATAACTGGAACCATGGAAATTTTTTGGAATTCACTTCTTTCAATTAGCACAATATTCTTGAGATTCATTCATCCAAGTTATTCGTTCCTTTTTATTGCTGAGTAATATTACTTACTTGATTACTTTCCATTACTCTGTCCTCCAGGTTGCTGATTTGTTCTACTTCCTCTAGTCTGTTATTTATTCCATGTGGTGTATTTTTAATTCATTTATTGGTTCTTCATTTCTGATTGATTCTTTTTTATCTTTGTTAAGGGTCTTACTGATGTCCTCCACTGTTTTCTCAAGTCCAATGAGTATTTTTATGATCATTACTTTAAATTCCCTATCAGGAATATTACTTATCTCTGTTTTGTTTAACTCTCTTGCTGTGGTTTTGTCCTATTCTTTCATTTGGGATATATTCCTCTGTCTCCTCATTTTCTCTAACTCTCTGGGCCTGTTTCTGGTTGTTAGGAAAGTCAGCTATGTCTCCTGCTTATGAAGGAGAGGTCTATAATACCCTGTCCCCTCTTAACCAGAAATTCAGAGGTATCTCCTATATGTATTGTGTGCAACCTGCTGTTGTGGCTCAGCTGCTTTTTCCTTCAGCACAGTCATCTGCAATGGCTCTCTGCGTGTCATGGGCAGTGTTTGATCCCTGTGGTATTAGTCAACCAATCAGGGGCCACCTTAGGCTTGAGTTGAGTCAGACCAGGCATTTTCCAGAGATGTCAGTAGCACCAAATTGAGGGCAGTTTTCCTGTGTTGTCTCCTGAGAAGTTTTCATTGTTGGGTAGGGCTTGCAATCAGAGAGCTGTCTGCCCCCAGCCTACTTCTGGGCCCACAGTTTGACAGGTACATGTGGTTATCTTTCCCTCTCCCCAGGGAAGGAGTCACTTTGGAATGGTGCTGACCCCTATCAAGGCTGCTTGCTTACTGCCAAATTGTGGCCCCAGTTTGAATGGGGGCCAGCCAAAACATATTATAGGGGGCAGATCCACAATGCTAGGCAGCAGGGCATGGAATTAGTCCTCTGCAAGAGAGGATAAGCCAGTGCTGGGACCAATGCTGGCTAGGCCAATCCACAAAGCATGTGGGGATGGTGTGCACAGTTTTAATAAGGTATGCAGTGGTCCTCCATGAAAGGGACCCACTGCAAATGGGACAAAGAATGCAGAAGGGAGATGCAGTGTTGGCAAAGTTTGCACCAGGTTTTTTTGGAAGGAGACCCACAGCACAGGGGCTGAGGCAACGTGGGCTCAAGGGGAGAGATCCCCGAAGCCCAGGGGATTGGAGGAAAGGGCACAGTGCAAGCAAGTTAAGTAGTGAATGTGGGTATGTGGCTGGTTCCCTCAGGTGGCCATGTGTTTATAGTGGGGATAAGGGAAAGAAATGGTGCTTGCCAGCTCCTTTGTTCCTGGGGGAGTCTCCCAGCACTTTCTGTCCCTCCAGGACAGGCTCTGAAACTAGTAAATAACTCTCCAACCACATGCTCCAGGCAATTTTCAAATTGCTGCTTCTATGCTGTATCTCCATGGGGTTATTTATTGTGCTGTCTCTTTAAGGGCAGGGACTCAGTTTCCTATTGTCCTTTAGGCTCTCCCAGAACCAAGCCCACTGGTTTTTAAAATTCCAGGCTTTAAGCTCTGCTGGTTGTAAGAACTCATGATATTTGGCCTCTGGTTTTCAAAGCCAAATATTATGGGGATTCACCTTTCTGGTGCAGGCCTTCTAGTGTAATTGTCTTTCCCATCTCTGCACTTGAGGGTCCCTCCCTCCAGGGGACAGTCCTGTGATTTTTTTTTAGCTTCCTATCATGTCTCCGCCCTTCCTACCCTCTTCAATGTGGCCTCATTTCTACATTTAGTTGGAGTTTGTTGTGCCTTTCTTCGGGTCATTTTCTGGGTTATTTACACTGATGTGAATGTTATCTAGTTGTATCCATAGGACAAAGTGAGATTAGGGTACTCCTAGTCTGCTATTTTCCTGGCTTTGACTTTTGACAGTTGGTTTATAATGTATCTTGGTATGGGTCTCTTTGAATTTATCCTACTTGGAATTCAAACTCCTACTTGGAGCTTCTTGGATGTCCATATTCATGTCTTTAATTAATTTTGGGAATTTCTTGGTCATTATTTTCCCAATTATTTTCTCAACCCTTTCTAATTTATTTTCTCTTTCTGTGACTACCACATTGTCTATGTTAGTCCTCTTGCTGGTGTCTTACAGGTCTCTGCGGCTTTGTTCACTTTTTTTTTCTATTCTTTATTTTTTATTATGTTATGTTAATCACCATACATTATATCATTAGTTTTTGATATAGTGTTCCATGATTCATTGTTTGTGTATAACACCCAGTGCTCCATTCAATATGTGCCCTCTTTAATACCCATCACCAGGCTAACCCATTCCCCCACCCCCTTCCCCTCTAGAACCCTCAGTTTGTTTCTCAGAGTCCATAGTCTCTCATGGTTCATCTCCCCTCCGATTTCCCCCCCCCCTTCATTTTTCCCTTCCTGCTATCTTCCTCTTCTTTTTTTTTTTTAACGTATGATGTATTATTTGTTTCAGAGGTACAAGTCTGTGATTCAACAGTCTTACACAATTCACAGCACTCACCATAGCACATACCCTCCCCAATGTCTATCACCCAGCCACCCCATCCCTTTCACCCCCCACCACTCCAGCAACCCTCAGTTTGTTTCCTGAGATTAAGAATTCCTCATATCAGTGAGATCATATGATACATGTCTTTCTCTGATCGACTTATTTCGCTCAGCATAATACCGTCCAGTTCCATCCACGTCATTGCAAATGGCAAGATTTCATTCCTTTTGATGGCTGCATAATATTCCATTGTATATATATACCACTTTTTCTTTATCCATACATCTGTCGATGGACATCTTGGATCTTTCCATAGTTTGGCTACTGTGGACATTGCTGCTATAAACATCGGGGTGCATGTGCCCCTTTGGATCCCTACATTTGTATCTTTGGGGTAAATACCCAGTACTGCAATTGCTGGGTCGTATGGTAGCTCTATTTTCAACTTTTTGAGGAACCTCCATACTGTTTTCCAGAGTGGCTGCACCAGCTTGCATTCCCACCAACAATGTAGGAGGGTTCCCCTTTCTCCGCATCCCCGCCAACATCTGTTGTTTCCTGACTTGTTAATTTTAGCCATTCTGATTTGTGTGAGGTGGTATCTCATTGAAGTTTTGATTTGGACTTCCCTGGTGCTGAGTGATGTTGAGCACTTTCATTCAATCTTCTTTTCTTTCCATTCCTCAGATATGATAGTTTCCATTGTCCCATCTTCAAGTTGGCTGGTTCTTTCTTCTGCCTGCTTAAATCTGCCTTTGAATATCTTCAGTCATTATGCTTTTCATCTCTAGAATTTCTCTGTTTTCTTTTTAGGTTTCTTTCTCTTTACTGCTTTTTCCATTTTGCTCATACATAATTTTCTTAACTTTCACCTTGTCTTCCTTTAGTTCTTTGAGCATCTTTAAGACAGTTGTTTTAAAGTTTTTGTCTGGATCTGTCATCAGGTCTTTTTCAGGGACATTTTGTTGGCCTGTTTTTCATTTGAATGAGATACACTTTCCTATCTCTTTGTGTGCCTTCTAATTTTTTTTGTTGAAAACAGGACATTCGGATCTAACAGCATGGTAATTCTGGAAATCTGATTCTTTTCCTTCCACAGGATTTGATGGGTCTTTGTTTGCTTAATTTTTAGGTGTTTGCTTTTATTTATGTTTGTTTGTTCTTTTTGTTTGTTTTTATTGTTGTAGTCTGTCCCTGTGCTGAGGATCAACCTAAAGTATAGACTTTATGCTCTTATAAGGTCTTTTCTGAGCTACACTTTCTTCTGGACATGCACAGTGACTGTCTAATGCCCTTTGTATATGCAATTGCTTTTGATTGCCCTAGTCTTCAATGTATTGCTCCCAAAAGGAAAATGAGGGAACAACAAAGTACTAGCTTTTAAAATACCCTGAAAGTCACTTTAGCTGGAATGCAACAATAGGAGGACGTGCAACAGTAGTGGCTACTTCTTTGTTTGTACCTCTGTATTCAGAAGGAGCAACCAGTGCATAGATTCCCACATATTTGGAAATCTTGGTTATGTTTACCCACCCTGGCTCCCTCAAGCTGTTGTGTAAGCTGCTCCAGTAATATGTGCATAGCTGCATGCCATAGAGCTGTGGAGTGGGAGATAGGTAGCACCTACTCTTTTAAAAGCTGAAATTGACTAAAATTAACTTCATATTATAAAATCCTTCAGTTGGCTCCAGGGTTCCAAAATAGTTATATAAGACAGATTCTGCCAGTGCAATTGTTTAGGTGTGAAGACAGGTTCCTGGTGCTTCCTACTCTACCACCTTCCCTGAATCTATCTCCAGTATAAGTAATTTTTAAGAAGATGCTATTTAATAGTGATAAAATAATACATTTCTAAGAATGTAATTTTATAGTGTAACATATCAATTCCCTTCTAGCTGTAATGTTTGCATTTACTCCTTGGGAATTTTATTTATAGGTATTAAACAATAACATACATCTACTGTATGTTCATGAGCTTAGTACCTATCTGCATATCTTTTTTTTTTTTTGAACTATCTGGTCAAATCTCCTTTTTCCTCCAATGTGTGTGGTATTTTGGTTGACTGGTTGAATTTTTTTGTTTTCTTTCTTTCTTTTTTTTTTTTTTTGAGATTTTATTTATTAGAGAGAGAGAGCACACAAGGTGGGGGAAGGGGAGAGGTAGACTCCCCGCTGAGTGGGGAGCCTGATGCAGGTCTCTATCTCAGGATCCTGGGATCATTACCTGAGCAAAAAGCAAATGCTCAACTGACTGAGCCTCCCAAGTGCCCATATTTGTTTGCTTTTCTATGTATTATAAGTGATTTCCATATTCCGGATATATGTTTAACATCTGTTTCACAAATAGTTTCTTTGAATCTGTATCTTTTAATTTTCTTAATGATATTGTTTGAAGAGCAGAAGTTTTTAATTTTGGTGGGTCCAAATGTCATTTTCTTAAATTTATGGTTTGTTCTTTTTGTACCTGATATAAGAAAATATTGGCTAATCCAACGTCACTAAGAATTTGTCTTACATTCATCTAGAGGTTTTATACTTCAATATTTTGGCCTCTAAACCACTTCTATTTAACTTTTGTATCTGATATGGCATAAGAATAGAAGATTTTCTTTTTGTGTATCCAATTATTCCAGAAACATTTTTGAAAAGGTTATATTTTCCCCACTGAAATATTTTTGTACCTTTTTTTTTTTTTGAGAATCAATCAGCTATATATGTGTGGGTCTGTTTCTCAAGTATTCTATTCCACAGATCTATATTTTTATCTTTACATTAATACCATAATGTCTTTATTGTTTACACTCTAGTTTACCGTTGCTTTAGTGTATTTTAAAATCAGATTATGTAAGTCCTTCAAAATTTTTTGTTGTTCAAAGATGTTGACAGTTCTGAGTTCTTCTCATTTCCAGAATAAGGAAACTGAAATTTTGAGGTATTAAATAGCTTCCCTAAATTCGGAATACTAGATTAAGGAATTAAACACTGGTTGTTGTAGTTTGTGAGTCATTAGTAACTATCTAAGTAGCTACCATCTATTCAAAGCAATTCATTGATTATATAACTAGCCACTGAAGACATAACCTAAACTTATTCTTCTTTTGTAATTTATTTTTCAGCCAAAAAAAAAAAAAAAACCTATGCTTTCTATCACATTATTTAAACACAATTTGATAAAATAACTTTTTTCATTTCCCTAATTTCCTGTGTGAAAAACGCTGCCTGTATTTGAAAAAAGAAATTATATATAGCTGACCCTTGTCATTTATGAGACTGTATAGCTGTGCTATGAATATACTATGATAGAAATAATACTATTAAAAATTACCAAGAAAACATGAAGAATTTCATTGTGATTTCTAGAAATGGTTAACAGAAAAAAATGTATTTTAAAATTATGTTAGTTCCCTTAATCGATTTTTCTCAATATGTGTCTAAAAAATTCCATTACTTATCTGCTCTAGGAAGGGCCTAGGGAAACTTGCCCAGCAATCATAAATGCTGTATTCATTCTGCCAGCTATCTTACTTTCCATGCTACTGGGCCACAGGTTCATGAGCAAAAGAGTAGAAGGTATGAAGCATAAACTTCTCAACCATAAAACCTACAGTTGATGGAAAGTCAAATATAGAAAACACACACTTTCACATTTAAAGAAGTATCATTTTTAATGCAAATGAAGGTAATACATATTATATTGGTAATTAGATTTTTTAGAAGCAATATTTCTAATAGATGTCTGAAGAAAAAGCACACATGATATGCAAGAGTAAACCATCACCTGTAAAATTCTTTTTGTGACTTTTGTCTTTTAGATTCATTTATAATGCCTTTTCCAAAGTAATTTATCTATTACGGTAGATACTGAAAGGGAGTATTTTCTTATCTGAAGATCAGTCAGAATTCATTTTCGGAGATGGTATTCCTTCCTTGCACAATGTGAGGCTGGAGCTATGGCCTCAAAGGCCCCCTGTTTTCTATTATGCCATGTTTTAGACATGCAGAGTTTGGAAAAAAATTAGTTATCTATAGTTACCTTAGATCTATACAAGAAATCAAAGTGAACACCTCTCATGAGTATTTGGATAAATTTATCTACCATCATTTGAAGCCTAATTTTACTGCATAATTGTAAGTGAGCAGTATAGACAGCAAAATTTCCTGGCAAAACATAAGGTTTAACAACTTCAAGTAAATATCAGTGGCATATCAAATAAGCTTTTTAGTTCCATATTAAACTTTCTTCTTTCTTTCTTATTATAATTTTAGATAAATATTAGCCCTTTAGAAATTTTGATGTTCTTGTTACAAAATTTGGGGTATTCTGAGGATAGAGCATTTAGATGATAATTAGGGTCACTGACCATCTTAACATTTCAGAATTCATGATTCAAATGTTGTGATTATATTCCACATTCTATGTAACTGTCCTTCTCAAGTAATTAAGGAAACTTTCTTCATAGCAATACTTTTTCCTTCGTTACAAAAAAGTTTCTAATTCAGAAACTATTTCCTAATTTGAGCTCCATCCAATCTTTTTGTGGGTCAGATACACAGCAATAATGATTATAGGAAATGTTGACCTGGTTTCTATTTGACTTATATAATGGCTCTATAGGAAAACAATAGCCTCTGACAAAAATTAAAACTATGGTAGTTATTTTGGTTTATAATATGAAAAGGAATGAGATCCAAGTGTCTCTTTTGAGCCAATATCACTTGCCTACCTTAACAGTAAAACCAAGCCAAATGCATTGTCTCTTTATCTTGCAGTTCTCTTTCCACTTGTATATAAAGGCCAAACAAGCATTATTAAAAATGTGAGTGCAGCCAACACTATCTACAGATGACTTAGCTTAATTTTTTTGCAAATTTTAAGAAAATTTTATATTAATACTAACAGTGAGTGCCAAGAAAGCTTTTGATTAAATTGATTTTAGATGATTTGTTTGAAGCTCCATGACTTTAGAAGTATTTGTTAAATGGATGGAAAATGTATAGTCATGGGAAAAAATGTCCATATTATACATATTTTTAGATGCTTTGCTTTTTAATGAATAACAAAAACAAATGTAAGAAATATTTATTGTTTTGTTCAGAATCATGGGTTATTTTCTTGAAAATTAAAATACACTATACATTACATTTTCTACTTTAAAAATCAGATTTATTGAGCTAAATTTACAAACAAAACACTGACTTAAGTACACAGTTCCATGAGTTTTAACAAATGTATTCACCTATGTAGCTTTCACATTCAAGATATAAATCTTTTTCATCATCCAAATATATTACTAATACCCTTTGCAGTCAACTCCATCCATCTTCCAAGTAACTGCAGGTAGACTTTCTAGCTATATACAGTATATTTTTATTTTCTGAATTTTTTATGCCTTCTTTTGTTCAGCATATTATATTTGAGATTCATCCATATTGTTGCATGTATATACCTAATTTTTAGTTTCATTAGTAATATAATTTTTTCAATCTAAGCTTTTTAGTTTCTTTAAAATAAACTCAGTTTAGAAAAGAGGATATAATTTAATAGAAAAGTGAATTAAACCTCTTTATTTTGGTCAGATGAAAACTAAGAAATTATAAGACTATACAGTTGTAAAAGTAGATATAAATTGACACAAACCTGCTCAATGGATTTTTGAATGTTAGTACTAGTAGAGAAAACCTTTAAATTTGAGTGTAATCTCAAAGTATATTAAAGAAAAAAGCTTTATTCACATTGTAGGAAATTTATAGCTCTTCTTAGGAATGCAGCATTGGAGTTAGAGATACTTGAGTTCCAATCTTGGCTCTATCACTCATAAGTCAAATGTATATTCACAAGACACTCAACCATTCCAAACTTCCAATTCCTGCAAAATGGAAAAAAAAAATACTTCATTTAAGTTTGCAATAGACAGTAAATGGGAAAATATACCTTAGGCACCTCACATATAGTATGTAGTAAGCACTCAATAAGTACAATGTTTTCTTAACTATTTCGGTAGCACCCATAAACTTCTCCACAGCTCTGTATTATTTTGCTTTATTACAACCAAGAATATGTAATTCCTCATTTAGAAGTTAAATAAATTAAAATTTTGATGAACATAGACTATTGCCTCTTTCTATAACAAATATAAGCCCATAATGCATATATATTTTTAATTGGAATCACACCTATAACTACTCTCTTTGCAACTTCACTTTCAACAGTAGTCACATTCATTCATTTATTCATTCTTTCATTTGTCCGTAGCATTTATTGAGAACCTATGTGCAGGTACTGTTCTGAATACTCATTTTATTCAGATCTCTCCTAGTTTTTATTTAATTAGATAGGCTTTTGTGGGAACCCAATCTGACATAGTACTACCTACCATTCTCTTTCTCATTTGCCTGTTTTATCTCCTTTGCTACCCTTATTCTTATATATGCACACACACACACAGATTTGGTCTTTTCTAATAGAATGCATGCTTCATAAGTATAGGAGTTTTGTTTTGTTCACCACTATATTCTCATCACCAAGAAAAGTTTCAGGTGCAGAGTAGAAGCTCAATGAGTATTTATCGATCAAATCAATGAGAATGTAGCTCTGACAAAAGTAAGCAGCTCAACCACAGGAGAAGTCCCCTGGGGTGACCAGTCTTTTCCTTTAATCTCAGGACAGATCATAGCAATCTTCTTTGTGACCCTTTTGCAAGTTATTCACAAAATTTGAATAGCTATCGCTTCTCTTTCTTCCTTTGCTATTTTAAGCCCTTCATCTAAGCTTACACAGTCATTCATTTCTCTCTCCCCTTTTCCTACAGAGTATGTCCAAGGGCTTATGTCCAGATGTATCCACCAGTTGAGAGGCCACTAATCATAGCCTTTGTTTATATTTTCATATCATCCCTATTGTGTATTTTCCATTTAGAAAATGAATTACCCTAAGCAACCTTAGCACAGGGAAAAGACTCAACTGAATGCAGCCAAAATTTCTAATTTTAAACAAAAACACTTGGAATTGGTGAACCTGAAACAGAAGGTCTTGGGCAAAATCACTTATAATTTCTTCTTTTTCTTCAAAATAGCCTTAAAGGATAACAATTATGTTGAGGAAAAATAGTCAGTTTTAGATGTCAAATAAAAGCTTTTGTAGTAATATCATGTATTTTTTAATAGAATTTCAAATAAATTCATTCTTTTAGGGTAAAAGGAAGGAGACAATAACCAAGGTCAATCAATGTGTTTTAAAATATGCTCAACAGTTTTTTTTTTACAGTATCACTTCACAAAATTTATGTAGACATATAACTTTTCAATTTTGTTTGGCATAGTGGCAGTGAATTTTATTCTGATTTTGTCTATACTGAAGCTGGAACAATATTCAGTTAAGGTAAATTCCACTTCACTTCAAAAAAACGGGGGAGGGAGGTTTGTTTATTGTACCACAGTTTTAACAGACTTAGAAACCATGTTTCTTTTCTTCCTTTTAGAGAAGGAAATGACACTCATGTTTTCTGAATTCCAATTTTATATGTTCTTTTTCATTTCTCTTGTACTTGAAATGTTCTGACTTCTGGACCCAGGAGATAAAAGATTTTTATCTCTGTATTCTCAGGATTTGAAAAGATACTTTTTCTTATACTAAATTTAAACAGTTTACTCTGGATTTTAGCATTTTTCAGCACTCTTAGATGAAGGAAAACAAATAATTCCACTTTTCCTTTATAAATTTGTTTTAATTTGCAGATTCCAAGTGCCTGACATTTGTCTTCATGGCAAGTTTTATTGATGGCTAACAATAATTCAGATTTGTTTTCTCGAAGCCCAGGTAGTTGCATCCCTTTGTTTTTGAATTGAATATGAGATTCTTACTCTGTTCTCTGACAGTCCTGATCTAGATATAAATGGAAGAAAATCAGTGTGTCTGTGGTAAGTACTATCATTGAAATTTGTAGAGGAGATAACGGAACATCCGGTACAAAGGTGAGGAGAGTTGGGGGAGGTATCACAGAGAAGTGATTGTGCAGTTGGTATATGAAGCCTCAATTTTGAATGTTTCCCAGGAAAAACAGGTGAACAAAAGTGGAGGTACCAGGTAGAAGGAATATCTTGTATCAACACAAGGTTTGAGCTTATTCTGGGAATGATAAGAATTCCTGTATGGCTCTCAGATAGGATTTGTAAAAGAGATTTAAGGATATACCTGGACAGATAAATTGAGGTTACATTTAGAAAGTCCTATTTATCAACAGCTAGAGAATTAATTTTTTCTTCTGTAATTAGTAACTTTAGGAAGTATTAGAATCCAATTTGTGGTTTAGAATGCAGTAAGTGAAAAATCACGTAGCAGAGGTGTGAATAGAATTGGGCAGCATGTACATTTTCTACTGCTTTATAACAAATTACCCCTAATAGTACACTACCACAATTCACCCTCTCTCCCGATAATTCACACTCCTTCCACATTCAAAGTCCACTTGTCCTTTCTTAAGACCCCTAAAAGTATCATTCAGTCTTTCCACAGAATTGCAAATAAGAGGGTTGCTAAACTTCCTGCCACTACATGAAAAGGTTCCCTCTTCATTTGGTTTTCAATAACTTTTGCCTTACTTTCCTGTAAGCACTTATAAAAGGCCTCTTTAAAAGTTACCCATGGCCTTATATAAAAGACTCTGAAGCTTCACCAAGGAATTTTAGGATTTTGCCACTTTATTCTCAGAGCTCACCATCTGATTCCAAAGGCATACCCACATTGTAGTATTCATTTTAACAACATCCCACTTCCAGGTATCAAAATCTGTATGTATATGGGTTTCTATTATTGCGTAATAAATTACCCCAATGCTTTGCAGTTTACAATAAAATTTTTTTCACTAAGTTTCTGTGGGTCAAGAATCTGGGAGTAATTTAGCTGGGTGTCTGTCTCAGGGTCTTTCATGAGGTTTAGGTTTGGGTCAGGACATCAGTCATCTGAAGAGAAAGGAGAATCTACTTTCAGTTCAATAACATGGATAGTAGAAGGAGACTTAATTCCTGTCACATGAAACTTTTCATGGAGCTATGCATGAAAGCGATCCAACAAGATAGCTTTCTTAGCTCAAAATGAGTGATCTGCGAGACAATGTGAGAGATAACGCTAAAGTTTCAATTGTGTATAACCTAATCTCAGAGATGACAGCATTTGTATACATGACATCAGTTGTGTTGTATGTAGTTAGTTACACAATCCAGCCCTGATAAATGTGGGAGGTGACTACATGAAAGTGTGAATATTAGGAGGCAAGGATCATTAGAAGCCATGTTGAAAACTGTCTAACACAATCAGGCATTTATACTTGAGCTAGGGAAAGCCAAAATCCAATTTAATTGTTTAAGCTGAATATGAAGGGACGAATAGGATTAGAGAGGAGAAATTCGTTTGAGAATTATTTCAAAATGAGAATAGCCTATATTGTACTTCCTAACAAAGTACTTATTAAGAGCAATAGAGAGGAGTAAGAATCAGGTGAAAATTTATAGAGGGGGGTATGACTGATTGATTGAATTTATGGCCCCAATTTTCCTACCCCCTTATTTCCATAACATTCAGTAGGGCCCTTCTGCACTGGCTTGTCCATATGACTGACTTTGGCCAAAAGTGTATTAGCAAATTTGATGAAACCATAGTCTTGAAAAAACACATTTTCTGCTTTTTTTTTTTTTTTGGACCTACATATTTTTGTGGGGAAATAGAGTTCAATTATATAGACTGGAAGTCAATATATCAATAAATAGAAACATTTTAAAAGGATTTTTTTAGTAGAGTGCCAATATGATTCCCTCAAAATGAAAAAAAATTGGAATTATTTGGAGTTGAAATTATCTCTATTACAGTGACTCTAGAATGGTTATCTATATCCTTTACTGTCTTTCTCAGACCTGCTAAAAACACTGAGAAGCTTTACTCTCAGAAATGGATCACTTTTAATGTTCTAGAAAAGTTGTCCTGTGTGTCTGGAGTAGAATGAGGAATAATGTTCTCCCATTCTTGCTGTTCCTTGCTAAACGATGTGTTTTTGAAATAAAATAATGCTCAAGATTTAGGCTTTGTGCGAGTTCTCATAAATGAATAACATTTTCACCCGTCTTTCAACTTGCAAGACTTTTATCTTAAATTTAATTTCATTTTTCCAACAACTGGGAAATCTGCCTCAACATCAGAATCATAAATTATTAGCTTTACCTATTTCTCAGTGGGGCATGGGTTTATGAAAATAATCAAAATCTGTTGTAGAACATTCCAGAAGTTACAAAGTTTTGCACATTTCTATGTACAATTTTAATCCTGTTACACCTTAATAGAATGAGTGGTAGGTATACCATTCATTATTATGTATGAATTTTAAACCTCTGTAGTACACTTTTCTCTGTGGTACTGAAGCAGAGACTCAGCAAACTACATTTTTTCTTTGCCTGCTGGATCTTTAAGTTCTGCCAATAGAGGGCACCAGAAGAGATTGGGAGCAGGAGGAAAATGGGGGACCTGTGCTTCCTAGGTTGTCTACTGCTCCTAGTAAGATAGCCCCTGCAATTACTGTTGGTCTCAACAACAGGAGTTTGCTCTGAAGCAGATGATTAGTGTATCAGGGTTTTGTGTTTTGTTTTGTTTTGTTTTTTTACTTTATTTGCTTGTTTTTAATACTCCTAGAAGCAACATTGTGGTGTCTATTCACAGGTTCAAGTAGCAGCTAGGTGGTACCATCTCCAGAAGTTTGAGTCCTTACTCCCTGAGGGCTCTCCTCAGAGTTCCTTAGGTTCCAACAGAAACTAAGTGGCATCTCCTCCTTAGTAGGCTGAGTCCCAGCTCCTCCACACTCCTCCCCCGACACTTTCGGGTTTTGATAACTCAAACACTTCCCTTTGTTTCCACAGCACTAGGGTTGATTGCTAGTTGCAATCTGTTTACCTCACTATTCCTCTTTTCTTTATAGTTTGTCAATACCTTTATAATGACTAGTCTACATTAAATACTTTGGTTGTTTGGGTTTTTTGTTTTGTTTTGTTTTGTTTTGTTTTGTTTTGTTTTGTTTTGAGTAGAGCAATAGAAGTTTATTAAGCAAGGATACAGAAAAAGCTCTCAGGAGTGAGAGGTGTCCTGACAGGGTTGCCCCATTAAATACTTAGTTAAAATTACTTGCATGGTTCCTGTTTTCCTGATTGAATCCGCACTGATACAGGAATTGATATTCTCCTTATTCTAATACCTGTATCCTATCATAAATTTCATATCCTCATGAAAAATTATCTCCATTTAAGGTTGACATCATCAACTTAAACCACTCACTGTTCTTCCCATATTGCTGCTTTCTATAAGCATCCTGATCACTCTAAACACAATTCAAGTACTTTGGCATCTATGATGCTGTTCTAATGAGGAAAAACGTAAGTGTGCCAATTTTAAGTATTTTAATCCCCTTGGTTTAAAGTAATCTTATTATGCATATAGAATGAGGAGATCTAAGCCTTGGTTTACTGTTGGATCTCTGTTCCCCTCCCTACTTCTCAAAATGGAATCTGGCTCCAAGGAGAAATTTCTGTGTCTTTCTGATAAACAGGGGCAGGGAATTCACTTTACGTGAGTACTTGTGCCATTCTCTGAATGCTTACAGGCCTTGGTGGCACTGTCCCTTGCCCAGCCTGAGGCTATTCATCTAATGTGGAAGTATGTAGCTGCTCAAGTCTATGGCAATTTCCTCCTAGCTTCTGTTGACTCCTGGCTGTCCTTTGACTACTGTCTCTAGACAGTCTACTTTAGTATTCTAAATGAGCTTCAAAGCTCAGTGAAGTCAAAGCCAGCATGGTAACTTTTGATCATTTGCCTTATTTACATTCTTTCTCTCTTCTTTTATTCTTGCTCTGTCTTGCTTTTACTCCCTTCTCCTTTATACCCATCTTCTTTCTTTCTCTCTCCCTCATGAAAGTGGAATGACATTATTTCTCTTTCTTCTTTGCCATAGATTCCTTTTGTGTCATGCTCTTCTTATTCCTTAAATTGTATTTGGCCTAATTATTCTCTCAGGCCGTAATTATAGAAGACTTCAGAGGAATATACATTTATGAATTTATGGAGAGAAATAAGAAAATTCACTTGTATATTATTTCTCAAATATGATCCACTTAACACGCGGCTCTGTGGTTCTTTGGATATGGAGAAAGTACAATTTCTTTCTTAAAAGGTCATGGGAAAAATGGAATCTTTAGAGAAATTGACAGCAATTAAATCTAAAATTTCAAAGAAAGATTAATGCTGTAGGAGAGTGTGTTTAAAATGGAATGAAATGTGAAGCCAATGTAAGATGTTACAAGATAAGTCAAGAGTAGGAGGATGGGTGGGGACAGCAAGCTGAAAGCAATATGGGGGTAAAGGTTTTTTTGCTTTTTGGGTGTTGTACATAGAACTATTCACTTAATCCTCATTGTTTTTGAGAAAAAAAGACAAAAACTCTTCACACAGTAAATGAGGACCTTGATTAATTGACCCTGATATTCCTCTACAGACCCATTTTTATATTGTTACAAGGTCTTCTAATCATTGTTCAAGTCTCTCCTCAATCAATTCCTCAAAGAACATGTGCTGATTAGGTCTTACTGTATTACATTCTTATATATTATCATAAAACCATGTTCTTATCCTTCAGAATATGCATCTCAGTTTGCAACTACCCATTCATTCATTTGATTATTTAATATCCATCTTCTCTATCAAATAATAGCTTTCTGAAAGAATAAAATACATCTGGTTTTACCTACCATTTTATGCTCAGAGCTTAGTCTCTAAAATGGTAAGAACACAAATATCTGTTGAATTGATGATTGAATGCATTCACAAAATTCTGAGTCCTGAATAAAATTACAGGATAGCATTTTCTCCATTAGTTCAGGCATAGACTGTTGGAAGAATATAATTCAATGATATGATTCTCATAACAATGACTCTCCACAGCTTGGTCAGCATTATATGTTTTTCATTTTTTTAATGTTAAAACTTTTTGATTAAGTTGTTTTAGTGACTCTACAAAAGCTAGCTCTCAGTTGACCAGTGCCTTTATGAAAGTAATCAGTATTTCTTTAGCTACTGCCCTTGACAAAGCTTTCTCCCTGGGCCTGATCAGATATATTTAACCTTGCTCTAGCCAGAGACTGTCACTTGAATTCCTGAATAACAACTAGTATAAAACAATTCTTGAATGTGTTTAATATTAATAAATAATTCAAATACCAATATGCATCTGACTACTATAAGAACACTGTAAGTAAATATAGAGACAGTAAGAACACTGAAAGTGTCTCTATATTTTCTAATCCATCATGAACACAATAGTTAGCTATCTAACATATGAATCAATTTGTATAACTTTTACAATTAAAAATGTTTGACAACTCACTGTTTTATTCAGAAGGTAGTACAAATTATCATGGTGTGATAGTTAATTCCATATGTCAGTTTGACTGGGCATGGGCACCCAGATATTTGTTCAAGAATTATTCTGGATGTGTCAATGAAAGTGTTTCTAGGAGAGATTAATATGTGAATTGGTAGACTTAACTAAAGCTGAATACCCTTCCTAATGTGATTGGGTCTCATCTAGTCACTGGAAGGTCTGAATAAAATAAAAAACAGAATACGAAGGAACCCCTCCTGCCTACTGCTTTCAAGCTAGGACATACTCTTTTTTTGTCCTTCTTTGGTCTCAAATAGAAACATCAGCTCTTCTGGGTTCTCATGTCAGACACCTAGCATTTGGACTAGAACTATATCATCAACTCTCCCAGGTCTCCAACTTACAACTTCAGGTTTTAGTCTCTACAGTCACCTGAGCCAATCCTTTATAATGTATACATGATCAGGAACAAGGCAAAGATTATCACTCTCATAGCTCTTATTCAACATAGTACTGGAAATCCTAGCAAGTGCAATCAGACAAGAAAAAAAATAAAGACATCCAAATTGAAAGGGAAGAAGTAAAATTGTCTCTGTTTGTCAGTAACATGATCTTACATATAGAATATCCCAAAGATTCTACCAAGAAAGTGTTACAAATAATAAATTTAATAAAGTTACAAGATAGAAACTCAACACAGAAAATTAGTTGCATTTCTGTATACTACCAATGAATTATCTGAAAAATAAAGCAATCCCATTTACAGTAGCATCAAAAACAATAAAATACTTATAAATAATTTAACCAAGAAATGAAATATCTGTACACTGAAAACTACAAGATACTGATGCAAGAAATTGAAGAAGACATAAATAAATGAAAGATATCTTGTATTCAGGGCTGAAATAATATTGTTAAAATGTTCATATTACCAAAGCCATCTATAGATTCAATGCAATCTCTATCAAAATTATAATGGCATTTTTTATAAAAACAGAAAATAATTCCTAAAATTCACGTGGAACCACAAAAGGCCTCAAATATCTAAAGCAATCCTGAGAAAGAAGAACAAAGCTGGAGGCATCACACTTCCTGATTCCAAACTATAACACAAAGCTATAGTAATCAAAGCAGTATGGTACTGTCATAAAAGCAGACAAGTAGAATAATGGAAGAAAATTGAGAGCACCTAAATAAATTCATGTATATATACGGTGAACTAATATTTAGTAGGGAGACAAGAATACTTAGTAGGGAAAATAAGATAGTCTCTTCAATAAAAGTTGTTGGGAAAACTAAATTACTACATGAAACTGGATCCCTATCTTACATCAGTCACAAAAATTAACTTAAAATGGATTAAAGACTTATGTAAGACTTGAAATCATAAAATCCAAAAAAAAAAAACAACAACAAAAAAACAGAAAAAACACTCCTTTACGTTGTTCTTGCCAATGAATTTATGGATATAACATGTAAAACAAAACAGAAATAAACAAGTGAGACTACATCAAACTAAAAAGCTTCTGTATAGTAAAAGAAATGACAAAAAAATGAAAAGGACCTGCAGAATGGGAGAAAATATTTGTAAACCACATATCTGATAAGGGGTTAATATCCAAAATATATAAGGAACTCACACAACTCATGAGCAAAAACAACCCAATTAAAAAATAAACAAAAGAGTTAGACATTTTTCCAAAGAAGATATGTTCCCCTTGTTTGAGTTGTCTATTCACTTTCTGGACAGCATCTTTCAATGCACAGTTTTCAACTTGAAGTCCAAATGGTTATACTTTTAGTTGTTGTGTTTTAATTGATATGTGTGGGAAACTGCTGCCTTATCCAAAGTCATAAAGATTTATACCTGTGCTTTTTTTCTAAAATTTTTGAGTTTTATATCTTATATATTTCATCAATTTGAATTAATCTTTGGATATAGTATGATGTAGAGGTCTCACTTCATTTGTTTTTAAGAGACTATCCAATTATCCCAACACTATTTTTTTTAAAGACTATGTTTTCCTCAATGAATTGTATTGGCATCCTTGTAGAAAATAAATTGATCACAAATGGAAGGCTTTATTCCTAGACTTCTAATTCTGTAACATTAATTTATGTCTGTATCACATTGTCATACTGTCTTTGTCACTTTGTCACTATAGCTTTGTAATAAGTTTTGAAATCAGAAAGTTTGAGTTTTCCAACTTTGTTCTTCTTTTCTCTAGATTAATTTGACTCTTCTGGATTTATTTTTTTCCACATGAATTTTAGGATAAACTTATCAATTTCTGGGGATTTTGGCAGGGATTGTAATGAATTTATATATCAATTTGAGAAGTATTAGAACTTTGCTATTAAGTCTTCCATTCCATGAACACTGTCATCTTTCCATTTGTTTGAATCTTTTCTTTTAATCTTTTACTAGTGTGTTGTAGCCTTCAATGTGTTTTGCAGTCTTCTGTTAAATGAATTCATAAGTATTTAATTCTTTTTTGTGCTATTGTAAATTGAATTATTTTCTTTATATCCTTTTCTGTTCAATTTAAGGGTATAAAAATAAAATTATTTTTTTAAATTTTTTATTGTTATGTTGATCACCATACATCACTGGTTTTTGATGTAGTGTTCCATGATTCATTGTTTGTGCATAAAATTATTTTTTTACATCAGTCTTGTGTCTGCATAGTTGCTGAACTCATTTATTAGTTATAATAATGTTTAGGGAGTTCTTTGGGATTTTCTAATAACAAAATAATGTCAAAATTAAATATAAGTAGATTCTAATTTTTTTTTTTTAATTTCTTATGGGTACACCTTTCATTTCATTTGCCTAACTGTCTTGGCTAGAACCTCTAGTACAATGTGAATAGAAATGTCAAAATTAGATATCCTTTCATTATTCCTGATCTTAGAAAGCATCCAATGTTTCATTGTTATGAATGATGTTAGCTGTGGACTTTTTATGATACTTTTACCAGGTTTTTTTTTTTTTTTTTTTTAAAGATTTTATTTATTTATTTGAGAGAGAAAGCACAAGAGGGGGAGAGCGGGAGAGGGAGAAGCAGACTCCCCACTGAGCAGGGAGCCCGACGCGGGACTCGATCTTGGGACTCCAGGATCATGACCTGAGCCGAAGGCAGTCACCCAACCAACTGAGCCACCCAGGCGCCCCACTTTTACCAGGTTTAAGGAGTTTGTTTCTATTCCTAGTTTGTTTAATGTTTTTGTCATGAAGGGGTCCTAGCTTTTTCTCAATGCTTTTTTATGTGGCTATTGAGATTATCATGTGGTTTTTGTCTTTTATTCTATTAGTACAGTGTGCTACATTAAGTGATTTTCCAATTTTGAATCAGCCTTGCATATCTATAATAAACTCAGCTGGTCATGATGTATAATCCTTTTTTATGCTGCTGAATCAAGTTTTCTAGTACTTTATTGATTATTTTGTATCTATATTTGTAAGGGATATTGATCTATAGTTTTCTTATAATTTGTGATGTCTTAATCTAGCTTTGATATCAGGGTAATATTAGTTTATATGATGAGTTGTGAAGTGTTCCATTTTAAATTTTTAAGGAAGTGTTTTGTGAAGCATTATTAATTCTTCTTTAAATGTTTGGTCAGATTTTTCAGTGAGATCAAATTGGCCTGAGCTTTTATTCGTGGAAATTGTTTACTATTTCAATCTCTTCACTTGTTACGAAGCTTTCCAATTTTCTATTTATTAATTCTGTTTCAGGTGTTTGTGTCTTTTCAGAAATTTCTTAATTTCATATAAGTTTTCTAAGTTGTTTGTCCACAATTGCTCATTGCATTGCCTTTTTAGTCAGTCTAGGTAAAGGTTTGAAACGGTTACTGATCTTTTCATAAAACAAGCTTTTGGTTTCATTGATTTTTCTCTATTTTTCTATTATCTATTTCATTTATTTCTACTTTAATTTTGAACATTTTGCACTGTTCTCATTAATTATATTGAGGTGCATATTTTCCAATGTCCTTACTCTGCCATTCAAGATGGCACTATCTCATAGAGTCATACTTCTTTTTTTTTTTTAAGTTTTTATTTAAAGTCCAGTTAGTTAACATCCAGGGTACTATTAGTTTCAGGAATATAATTTAGTGTTTACCACTTCCATACAACACTTGGTGCTCATCACAACAAGTGCCCTCCTTAATCCTCATCACCTATTTAACCCATCCCCTACCCCCTGCCCTTCTGGTAACCATCATTTTGTTCTCTATAGTTAAAAGTCTGTTTCTTGGTTTACCTCTCTCTCTTTTTTCCCCTTTGCTCGTTTGTTTTGTTTCTTAAATTTCACATATGAGTGAAATCATATTTTTCTTTCTCTGACTGATTCATTTCACTTACTGTAATACTCCCTAGCTCCCTCCATGTTGTTGCAAATGTCAAGATTACATTCTTTTGGAGCACCTGGGTGGCTCAGTCATTAAGCGTCTGCCTTCGGCTCAGGTCATGATCCCAGCGTCCTGGGATCGAGCCCCGCATCAGGCTCCCTGCTCCGCAGGAAGCCTGCTTCTCTCTCTCCCGCTCCCCCTGCTTGTGTTTCCTCTCTCGCTGTGTCTCTCCCTGTCAAATAAATAAATAAAATCTTTAAAAAAAAAAAAAAAGATTACATTCTTTTTTATGGCTGAGTAATGTAATGTGTATACACACACACATGCACACACACACACACACACACACACACACACACATATATATATATATATATATATATATATATATACCACATCTTTATCCATTCCTAAGTCAGTGGGCACTTGGGTTGTTTCCATAATTTGGCTAAATAATACTCCCCATAAACATTGGGGTGCATATATCCTATTGAATTAGTATTTTTATATTCTTTGAAAAATACCTAGTAGTGCAATTGCTGGATCATAGGGTAGTTCCATTTTTAACTTTTTGAGGGACTTCCATACTGTTTTTCAGAGTGGCTGCACTGGTTTGCATTCCCACCAACAGTACGAAAATGTTCCCCTTTCTCCACATCCTCACCACAACCTGCTATTTCTTGTGTTGTTGATTTTAGCCTTTCTCACAGGTGTGAGGTGATAGTTCGTTGTATTTTTGATTTGCATTTCCCTGATGATGACTGATGTTGAGCATCTTTTCATGTGTCTGTTGGCCATCTGTATGTCTTCTTTTGGAAAAATGTCTGTTCATATCTTCTGCCCATTTTTAATTGGGTTATTTTTGGATGTTGAGTTATATCAGTTCTTTATATATTTTGGATATTAACCACTTATTGGCTATGTCATTTGCAAATATCTTCTATTCTATAGGTTTCCTTTTAGTTTTGTTGATTGTTTCCTTTGCTGTCTGAGCTTTTTGTCTTGATGAAGTCCCAATAGTTTATTTTTGCTTTTGTTTCCCTTGTCTCAGGAGATATATCTAGAAAGAAGTTGCTACAGCCGATGTCAAACAAATTACTGCCTGTGTTCTCTTCTAGGATTTTTATGGTTTCCTTCTCACATTTAGGTCTTTCATTCATTTTGAGTTTATTTTTGTGTATAGTATAAGAAAGTTTCATTCTTTTTCTTTCTTTTTCATGTTGCTTTCCAGTTTTCCCAACACCATTTGTTAAAGAGACTGTCTTTTTCCCACTGGATATTCTTACCTGCTTTGTTGAAGCTTGACCATATTGTTGTGAGTTTATTTCTGGATTTTCTATTCTGTTGTGTTGATTTATGTGTCTATTTTTGTGCCAGTATCATACTGTTTCGATGACTGCAGCTTTGTAATATAACTTGAAGTCCGGAATTGTGATGCCTCCAGCTTTTCTTTTCTTTTCAAGATTGCTTTGGCTATTCATGGTCTTTTAGGTTTCCATACAAACTTCAGGTTTGTTTGCTCTAGTTCTGTGAAAAATGCTATTGGCATTTTGATAGTGATCGCATTAAATGTGTAGATTGCTTTGGGTAGTATAGACACATTAAAAACATTTGTTCTTCTAATCCATGAGCACAGAATGTCTTTCCATTTCTTTGTGTCATCTTTAATTTCTTTCATCAGTGTTTTATATTTTTCAGAGTACAGGTCTTTCACCTCTTTGGTTAGGTTTATTTCTAGGTATCTTATTGTTTTTGGTGTAATTGTAAATGGGATTGATTCCTTAATTTCTCCTGCTGCTGCTTCATTATTAGCATATATAAATGCAGCAGATTTCTGTATGTTGATTTTGTATCCTGCGACTTAACTGAATTCATTTATCAGTTCTAGCAGTTTTGGGTGGAGTCTTTCAGGTTTTCTATATATAGTATGATGCCATCTGCAAATAGTTAAAGTTTTATTTTTTCCTTGTTGATTTGGATGCTTTTTCTTTCTTTTTTTTTTTTTTAAAGATTTTATTTATTTATTTGAGACAGAGAGAATGAGAGAGAGAGAGCACATGGGGGGGGGGGTCAGAGGGAGAAGCAGGCTCCCTGCTGAGCAGGGAGCCCGATGCGGGACTCGATCCAGGGACTCCAGGATCATGACCTGAGCCGAAGGCAGTCGCTTAACCAACTGAGCCACCCAGGCGCCCCTTTTTATTTCTTTTTGTTATCTGATTGCTGAGGCTAGGTTTTCTAGTACTATGTTAAATAACAGTGGTGAGAGTGGATATCCCTGCCTTGTTCCTGACAATAGGGGAAAAGCTCTCCATTTTCCCCCATTAATTATGCTACTAACTACTGTTTTCCATATATGTCTTTATTATGTTGAGGTATGTTCCCTCTAAACCTACTTTCTTGGGGTTTTTTATCATGAATGTATGTTGTACTTTATCAAATGCTTTTTGTGCATCTATTGAAATGATCATATGGCTCTTATCCTTTTATTAATGTGGCATATGATGACTGATCTGTGAATATTGAACCACCCTTACAATCCAGGAATAAATTCCACTTGATTGTGGTGAATGATTTTTTTTTTTTTTAATGTATTGCTGGATTCAGTTTGCTAGTATTGTACTGAGAATTTTTGCATCCATGTTCATCAGGGATATTTGGCCTACAGTTCTCTTTTTTAGTGGTATCTTTATGTGGTTTTGGTATCAGGGTGATGCTGGTCTCATAGAATGAATTTGGAAGTTTTCCTTACTCTTCTATTTTTTGGAATGCTTTGAGAATAGGTATTAACTCCTCTTTAAATGTTTGGTAGAATTCACCTGTGAAGCCATCTGGTCCTGGACTTTTGTTTGTTGGGAGTTTTTTTTTTTTTTTGATTACTGATTCAATTTCTTTGTATGTTATCAGTCTGTTCAAGTTTTCTATTTCTTCCTATTTCAGTTTTGGTAGTTTGTAGGTTTCTAGGAATTTATCCATTTCTTCTAGGTTGTCCACTTTGTTGACATGTAGTTTTTTTGTAATATTCTCTTATAATTGTTTGTATTTCTGTGATGTTAGTTGTATTTCTTCTAATTTGTGATTTTATTTATTTGGGTCCTTTCTATTTTTGATATGTCTGGCTAGAGGTTTATCAATTTTACTATCTTTTTCAAAGAACCAGCTCCTGGTTTCATTGATCTTTCTATTGTTTTGTTTTGTTTTGTTTTAGTTTCTATGTCATTTATTTCTGTTCATAGAACCATAATTCCTAGGTAAATTTATATTCATTCATCCTAGCTGTACTCAGTTATCAACTGCATATGTATAAGCGTAATGCATCTCTGGATATCTGCCTTTATCAGAGTTTCAGTTTTTTATAATAGGTAGGAAAGCAGGCATCACCTTTTTTCTAACTTCTCTATGTGTATCTCCTCCTCAAAAGATACACTTATTAAAAATATTACCTTCCCAGGTCAAAGAGAATTAATTTTTAGTCAACAGCAATGTATTACCTGCTTCCAACTCTAAACCTAACTAGAAAAATGTTCCATATTGTCTACTCTGATGGAGGGAAAAAAGCAGTACCTTTGGAGTCAGATAGAACTGCTTGTTATAACACTTATTAGCGTTTCCACTTATTTAATGTGTGAAACTATTAAATATATATGTGAATTACTAAATGGATTATTAAATGAGTGAATGGCTATGTAAAAATGCTTAGTGAAGAATGTATAATTTTAAGTTTAACACGAAGTATCTCACTTTTGTGTAGCATATTTGTGTGATACAAATAAAAGCAACTAAGATTTGCTGTACTTTTAAGTAAGGGAGATTTCAAATACATTATCTCATATGTTCTGAGTAATATACTGTAAGGTCATTGTTCTTATTAAATTATCTAGAGAAGGCTTTGATGACATAAATCAGGTTCTGAATACAGTCCCAGATTTCTTTCCACTACTCTGATTTAGCTTTTTTATTGACTACTTGATAAATTATTTGCTTGGTGAAAACATTTTCAACTTTTACTTGAATTTGGATAGTATAACATAGTTCAATCTAACCTACTTTGAGATTTTGATAAGGTGTGTGAAGGATAAATGTGATTGAAACACTTAGAATGAGGATATATTCTTTTTTAGGTTTCAGGAGAATAAATGTGAATCAGTTCATGAACAGTGTTTGCTCTGCCCTATTCACAACATTTAGATTCAAAAAAGAATTCATTTATATTATCTTTTTGCTCCAATATGCATCAATAAATCTCCTCATTGCCTAACATTCTGCATGGAGGATTATAATGAGGTACACATTATTGAAGACCAACATAGGGGATCAATTAACTTAGATTCAGACCCAGGACTAGGAATTGGCAGTCCTAGTGGAAAGAACCACTGTGCTTAAATGTATCTCTAATGCCACTTTCTAGTTCAAAATTAGTGTTTTCCTCTGCAGTGGATCTTCTTGATACAAGGGCTAGTGTGTTCTGCATATGATTTGGGTTGTTCTCAAAACGTGTTTGCTGTCTTAATGAGTTCTCAAGAGACAGTAAAAAAAAAGTAGGGCTTCTCATTTACAGGGCTCACAGTGATTTAAAAGCATTCATTATAAGGCTACCTCATATGAATTCATCTTTCATATAAAGCTGCTTTGGTCTGAAATTGCACACAGTATTCAAAGCCTATGCTCAGAGTGTTATATCATAAAGAAAAATAAATTGAGAATGTGCACAGCAATCGAACTACAAAATAGAATTCCTGGTTTAACAGTGGTCATTTACAATGCGCTAATATTAGGAGATAACTTTTTCAAAAGGTTGCGACATTGATTCTCTTATTTGCATAAAATTGAATATAACATGAATTGGTTAGTTCAAGTAAAATGTTTCATTTGTTGATACAAAATTGCTGGTATAAAGTGGCAAATCACACAAAACATGGCTTAAATTATAAAATTAAATATATACAGAATGATGTCAAAATGAGTGTGAAATGTATTATATAATTTTACCTATAAATTGATTATAAGACAAACAGGATAAACAGATGAAATAGTAAGTCATATCCTTAAGGGAAAAAATTATCTATAGTTGTTTTGCAGGGGATATAAAGGCTATATATACACAACATAAATGTTAGTTTTGTTAATATTATTTTTCAGATTTTTTTTTTTTTTTTTGGTCCTTTCAGATCAATCCCTGATGTCTCCTTCTAGATGTACGTAATAGTAGACTTCTAGTTTAAATTTGACATATGCAGAAAAGAGGAATTTTCTTAGTGGTCCAATTAAATATCATCTAAAGTCCTTCTTTTAAAAAAAGAAAAGAAAAGCATGTGTGTGTGTGTAATTTTGATTTATTTGATTCAAATGGATTAGAAGTAATTATATGCTATGTTATTTTGGTTATTTTTGCCACTGTGATGAATTAAATAATAATGAGTTTAATACATTTGTGAGCATCTTAATGTTTTTAGCCCCTGAAATCTTTTAAATCTTAAAAAAATACTTTTAATTCTTAAAATATTTCAGCTTACTAGCACCTTGCTATTCTTTTTTTTTTTTTTGTGAGTATAGTTGACACACTATGATATATTAGTTTCAGTTGTATAATATAATGATTCAACAAGTTTATATGTTATGCTTACTGCAAGTGTAGTTACTGTCACCATAAATACCCTATTATAGTACCAGGAATTATATTTCCTATGCTGTACCTTTTATTCCCACCACTTATTTAGTACGTAACTAGAAGCTGTGTCTCCCAATTTTCTTCACCCATTTTGTACAACCCCAACCCACCTCCCCTCTGGCAACCATTAATTTGTCCTTAGTATTTATAGATCTGATTGTTTTTTTGTTTATTTGTTGTTTTGTTTTGTTTTGTTTTTTGCTTTTGTTTTTGTTTTTTTTTAGTTTCTATGTATAAGTGAAATCATATGGTATTTGCTTTCTCAGTCTGGCTTATTTCACTTAGTATAATACCCTCTAGATCCATCCATTTTGTTGAAAATGGCAAGATATCATCCTTTTTGTGGTTAATATTCCTCTGTGTGTGTGTTTGTAATAAACATGGGGCGGAATATATCTGTTTGGATTAGTGTTATCATTTTTTTTGGGTAAATATCCAGTGATAAAATTACTGAATTGTATGGTATTTCTATTTTTAATTTTTTGAGGAACATCCATACTACTTTCTGCAGTGACTGCCCAATTTACATTCCCATAAATAACTCATGGGAATTCCTTTTCTCCATATTCTTACCAACACTTATTTCTCATCTTTTTGATACTAGCCATTCTGACAAGTATAAAGTGATATCTCATTGTGGTTTTGATTTGCATTTCCCTAAAGATTAGTGGTGTTCAGCATCTTTCCATGTGTCTGTTGATTATCAGTATGTCTTCTTGGGAAAAATGTCTCTAGTTCTTTTGTCCATTTTTAATAAGATTATGTTTTTGGGTGTTATGGTGTATAAGTTCTTTATATATTTTTGGTATTAACCCTTTATCAGATATAGGGTTTGCAAATGTCTTCTCCCATTAAATAGGTTATCTTTTAATTTTGTTAATGGTTTTTCTCACTGTGCAAAAGCTTTTTATTTTGTTATAGTCTCAATAGTTTATTTTTGCTTTTTTTCTTGCCTGAGGAGACATCTAGAAAAATTTTGCTAAGCCTGATGTCAAAGAAATTACTCCTTGTGTTTTCTTCTAGGATTTTTATGGTTTCAGGTCTTACATTTGGGTCTTTAACCCATTTTGAGTTCATTTTTGTGTATAGAATAAGAAAATGGTTCGGTTTCATTCTTTAGTGGGTAGCTGTCCAATTTTTTTAATATCATTTGTTGAAGAGACTGTCTTTTCTCCATTGTATATTCTTGCTACCTTTGTCATAGCTTAATTGACCATATAAATGTGGGCTTATTTCTGGGCTCTCTAGTCTCTTTCATTGATCTATATTTTTCTGTTTTTCTGGTAGTACCATACTGTTTTAATAACTACAGATTTGTAGTGTATGTTGAAATCCGGGATTGTGATACTTCTAGCTTTGTTCTTCTTTTTCAGGATTGCTTTGGCTATTTAGAGTCTTTTGTAGTGCCATATAAATTTTAGGATTATATGTTATAGTTCTGTGAAAAATGCTATTGGTATTCTGATAGGGATCACACTGTATCTGTAGATTGCTTTGGGTAATATGTACATTTTAACAATATTAATTTTTCCAATCCATGAGCATGGAATATTTTTCTATTTGTGTCATCTTCATTTTTTTTTATCAATGTTTTCATAGTTTTCAACATACAAGTCTTCCACCTCTTTGGTTAAGTTTATTCCTGGGTATTTATTCTTTTTGGTGCAATTGTAAATAGGATTGTTTTCTTAATTTTTCATTCTGCTTCATTTTTGTATATAGAAATGTTATCAATTTCTGGTTGTTAATTTTCTATTCTGCAACTTCACTGAATTTATTTATCTCATTTTTAGTGGAGTCTTTGAGGTTTTCTATGTGGAGTATCATGTCATTTGCAAATAGTGACAGTTTAACTTCTTCCTTACCAATATGGATGCTTCATTTCTTTTTCTTGCCTGATTGCTGTGGCTAGAACTTCCAGTACTATGTTGAATAAAAGCGGCAAAAGTGAACATCTTTGTCTTATTTCTGATATTAGAGGAATCTGATCTTTGTAAAATGTATTTTTATTTATTCACTTATTCATTCTTTTGTTTATTCATATATTATTTTTATTTGGTGATTATATATTATTGTGAACACACTGCTTTTTCTCTATTACATCCTCCTGCATCCTTTCATCCAAATCATTAGAATAAATGTTGCTTTATTAATTTCTTTTTTTTTAATTTTTTTAATTTATTCATTTGAGACACAGAGATACAGAGAGAGAGAGAGAGAGAGCATGAGCAGGGGGAGAAGCAGAGGGAGGGGGAGAAGCAGACCCCTCGCTGAGCAGGGAGCCCGACGCGGGGCTCGATCCCAGGATGCTGGGATCATGACCTGAGCCGAAAGCAGACGCTTAACCATCTGAGCCACCCAGGTGCCCCGCTTTATTAATTTCTTATTTAAAATGTGGTTATATATGCATGCATGTGTGTATATATCAATACCCTCTTGTTATTTTCCTTATTTTTAAATTGAAGAAAAGAGCATCATATTGTATATTAAGATTTCTCCATGTTGTTTGTATATTTACTATTTTTCACTATTATGTTTCCTTTGTGTAAATAGTCAATAGTTTTCCCCATCTCCTATTTATAGGCATTTGATTTATTTCAAACTTTTACTTTATGCTACTATCCTTGCTGTTATGAAAATTCTTAGTATATGTTTGTTGGTGTACAAATGCAAGAGTATTTCTTGGATATATAACTAGGAATAAAATTATTGGGTTACAGGAAATGTAAATATTAAAATACCTAAAGTGGTTGTAGAAATCTGTATTCCCACATCCATTTTTGAAGATCCCACCTATTCCCAAATTTCCAATTCTTATTATTGTCAGACTTTTTAATTTTTGCCAACTGAATGAGTACAGAAAGGCATCTCATGGTCTTAATTTGTACTTCCCTGAATTAATGAAGGTGAGCATCTCTTCTATATGTTTATTGGCTATCAATTGTTTTCTCCCTTTCCTCATTTTTTATATCTCATATTTATCCTCCTTCCCAGCTCAGAGAAAAACAAAGTAAGTATCTATTCTCCATTCTAGAGATCCTGACAGAGTCTGCATTAGGTTTCTATTACAATGTAACAAATTGCCCCAAATTTAGCAGCATAAAAAATTAAACATTTACTATTTCACACAGTTACTGAGATTTAGGAATCAAGGTAGTTTTGACTCAAACTGTGAGTCTCAGCTGTGGTCATCACAAGGATTGAGTAAGTATTAAAAAAAAAGCCACTTTTGTGATAACTCATGTTTTTGAAAGGCCCCATTTTCTTTATAAATATTGGCTTAATTTTTCTGCCAGGTGGGCTTTTCCACAGGGCTACTCACAACATGAAAACTGGTTTTGTCTGAGCAAATGACAAGACATGGAGAGGGAGAAAAAGAGAAAATACTCAAAACACAAGCAAGTCTTTTAATAACTCAATCTTGGAACAGAAACAGTGAGAAACATCACTTCTGCCATATTCCATTCATTGATAGTGAGTCAGTAAATCCAGTCAATGTTTAAGGGAGAAGAATTTAGCTCTCTTGACCCTTTATATCACATGCACATTTTTGCCTCTATTACTTTGCCTGCATCAACTTTTGCTCTGCTTTGTAGAGAAAGTTGAAATGGACATGGGAGGAATTGGGCATCATGGTCACTATATTCCCTGAGTTTGCTTCTTTCATTTGATCCATTTTGCAATTTTAATGACACCTCAAAACATACTACAGACCACTTGATAAGAGTTTGTTATATGTAGAGGAAGAAGGCAGGATTATTCAAAGGAATGAAATTAGTGTCAAAAAACATTTGAAATGTATTATCTACTAATCTGGAAATAAAACATATAGCTCTTTTAGTTGCAAAACTCAAAATACAGCTTTCTGGGATAAATCAGGATGCTGTCCAAAAATCTTAGCGAGATCCACAATCAGATCTCTCCAACACATTCTCACAAGCATGAATGCCTTATGATTGAATGTGAGAAAAAAATGAATATATTATCACTAAAAGAAATATTATGACTTCCAGTAAAACTGATACTAAAACTTAGATTTACCTTGGAAGAAAGTTTTGTAATTATAAAATCCAAATTGTTGGGTGCCTGGGTGGTTCAGTTGGTTAACTGACTGCCTTCGGCTCAGGTCATGATCCTGGAGTCCCGGGATTGAGTCCCACATCAGGCTCCCTGCTCGGCAGGGAGTCTGCTTCTCCCTCTGACCCTCTCGTGCTCTATCTCATTCTCTCTCTCAAATAAATAAATAAAATCTTTAAAAAAAAAAAATCCAAATTATTTTTAGCCACTAAATCTACCAGAGTCTCAAAAAATGTTAATGCAACTTTATTTCCTAAAAAGAACTTTTGCCCATGAGGCTTAGCCTGTTTTTGATTTCTTTATCCAAAAGAAAATGGCAAGGTAAATTATTACTCCAAAAAATATACCCCAAATTAGGTCCCTAATCAGATGTCTAGTTCATAAGTCTCTCATGTGTACTCAATCTCACAGTAAAACAATTAAAAATTAGAAATGCTAGCATTACTAGAAAGCATCTTTTCTAAGTGAAGATTTATCAGTGCTGCAACTCAGTGTTGAGTATTTTAAATGAAGTCATTAATGTGGGGCTGAACATTGTTTTGAGATTTTGAAAGATCCTAAGTAATTATTAAATAACATTTTGGATTTAATTTTATTTATCTCTTAGAGAGGGCTCAATATATTATCCATTACCTTTTTTTTTTTTTTTTTAATTTTATTTTTTTTATTTATTTGACAGAGAGAGACATAGTGAGAGCAGGAACACAAGCAGGGGGAGTGGGAGAGGGAGAAGCAGGCTTCCCGCGGAGCAGGGAGCCCGATGTGGGACTCGATCCCAGGACGCTGGGATCATGACCTGAGCCGAAGGCAGACGCTTAACGACTGAGCCACCCAGGCGCCCTATCCATTACCTTTGAGATAAGAATCATATTTATGGACTGTGCATCATTTTAACAAGTATCTTTATGAAAAATTAGAATTTGCTTGTATTTTGGGTATTACTATCAATATATAATTAAATTGGTAATGGGATTTATTAAAGATTAACAGATTTCAATTGGATTTATTTCTGCATGTGATGCTAAATAAAGTTAATCTCAGGAGATATTCAAGTACATTGTATGATATGTTGGATTGAACTAGAATCCCACAGATATGAATAATGTTAAAAGTTCCAAGAGAAAAAACATGTTCCTGTGTTCCAATGCTGAGAAGACTTTTTTAGGGAAGGCAATTTAACCCTCCCAAGAAGCCTTAAAAAATGGAGTTACCCTGGTAAATTTCCCAATGTCTGACATTTTGCCTTTAGTCTTATTACCTCACAACCCTTAATTTGCACACGTATTTAGAGGGAACATAACTCAAATGTCCATCAACTGGTGAACAGATAAAATTAGTATATCCATATAATGCAATAGTATGTGGCAATAAAAAGAAATGAAACACTGATATGTGTTATATGAACCACAATATGGCTGAATCTCCAAAAAATTATGTCATGTGAAAGAAAGTAGACACGAAAGGCCACATATTGAATGGTTAAATTCCACTTAAGACATATATTTTGTTGTTTCGTTTTTATCTTATTGACTAAATAACAATACCAACTAACAGTTTGGTTATCATGTGAAAAATGAACACATAGTGTGACTTCAGATACAGAAGTTCAGCAAATAATCAATAAAAGAATTTGTGAGAATCATTTGTCTCCACAAAATTTATAATAAAGAATAATATAATTTTTATTATCTGTAGATTGTGTGCTATACATTCTCTACATCAGTAGAGTTTATAATAAATGTATGTACAAATATATGTTTACACATGGTTTTATTTGATATCCATTTATAAAACATTAATCTGCCCATCACTGGATGAAAAGATCATTAGTTGCTTGGGAAAACTATAGGTGGAGTGTTTTTTGACTACAAAGTAGTAGCATGATTGTATTTGGAGATAATAGGACTGTTTTTTACCTTATCATAAAACTACCAAAATTAATAAATTTCTGTGTACATAAAGTAAAAAAATAAAATTTAAAAGTATAGTCGAGGGTTACATTTTAAATAGGGATAGGTTCAGAGGGGTTCATTTTTTTTGGCAAGCCTGAATACATTCAACATAGGCCACCATTGGCCATTAAAGAAACTCCAGACAACTTAGGGACTCTATTTGACCATTGGCCTTGATCTGTACAGTTCCATAAAAACACAAAGCTATTATTCTTTTTGTCATCATTTTGTTTACCATCTAAACATTCTTTAATGATTAGAATCTAGTATCCTGGGGTTTGATTGGTGGAAGAGATTTTCCAGGAAAAAAAAAAAGTCAGAAGAGAAAATGTATTTTAGCTCCAGGCATGGTGTACTTTCTCCTCCCCCTGATTTCAAATTACACGATCCTTATTAATGTGCTGCTTTGAAGTAACTCACTGAAAATAATGCTAAATAATGTATTTTTTAATAAGTCATTTACATTCATGATTTCCAACAGGGAAGTAATGCCTATGTGTTCTTCAAATATTCAAAAATATAAAATTGCATGTCTACAGCCTCGGTAATAGGTAATCTGATGTAAATTGCCTGGCCCTTAAATTTCTTTGTGTAAGTCTTCTATTTAAGAAATTAGTTCTCACAGGGTGGGAAAACAAAATAAAAAATAATCTAAAGAATGCAAGATTAAGAACTGAATTTGTAATCTTAAAAGCAAAACATTCTGAACTACTACTCCCTCATTCTGGATTTCAATCCCTTCAGTGTTTTATTTGCATAACAATACCACAATTTCTAAATGTAGTTGATTGGTAATGAGATGATTTAAAGGAAGTTTTTTGTTTAATGTGGTTGATTGTGTTAAATTCTTTCCTCTGTTTACCCAGCTAAGACATGTGGATTAAAAGAGTGGAAAATAGATCAGTCTGTATTTCCATATCCTTCATTTCTAATTCTAGTCAGAAAAATAATTTAAGCCTCACTTGACACTTCTCCTATTATTTAAACATGACTAAACACTCGAATGTGGGAATTACAATAAGTGAGGGACTTTATTGGACTTAATTCAAGAGTCTGACATTGTCAGACACATGGTTTGTATTAGTAAAACACATCACAATCTGGCTGTGGTATTCTTGCTTATTGCCTCATCCCAGTAGACAGAAAATGGGGAGAGGGGAGAGAAGGAAATTTATAGGTAAATCCCAAGAGTGTGAAATTATCATCTCATTTCACAGAAACCTAAGAAAATGAGTAACAAGGAAATAAGAACACTAGACATAAAACATTACCTCTTATCCTTTCTCTTCCCTTCATACCAGATCTTTGCTCCCACAACCCTAGGGAAACAATTATGGGAAATGTTACCATCATTCCCTTTGTTTCCAAAGGCAGTGGGCCACTCTGAGTCCAGTTACTCAAGGCAGCTTACAGCCCTATTGATGTTAATTTCTTATTTGAAAGGCATTCTTTGCTGGATTTCTGCCTATCTAGGAGATCCAGGAAGAGATCCAGGAAATTACTTTCTGTTGTTGCTCCTCAGTCCTTTGCTAGCTCCTTTTACTCTACGTTATAAAATAATGGTGTTAGTACGGTTGTTACCATATACTTTGTCTTTTCTTCTTCAACGTATTTTCCTAAGTAGTCTCATTCACCCCCTTTATTTCAGTATCTACCCATATATTCATGACTTCTTCTACTGTATATGTTTAGTCACTTTCTTCAAAATTTTAGATCCATAGAGAAACAAATGAATTAAGGCATACTGAAAATTTCACACCAGATACTCAAAAGGCATGTGAATATTAGAATTTCGAAAAGTGAACCCCTTCTTTCCCTTTTCCCTATCAAAAATAAACAGATAAATCTTCCAAATCCTATCTTTGTTTCTCAGTAAATACCATCACGAGTTACCTCTCTTCTGAGTCACCCAAAGTGATCTGAAAATTTTCTTACACCGTTTTCACTTTTTCTCCCACTTTTAGTTGGTGATAAAATCTCATTCTTTTTCATTAACATATATCCTATCAGTTAATTACCACCTCTCATTTTAGGGGTTTCTTTCTTACTTGATTTTCACATAATTTGCTCTCCTTTTGTAATATATGTATCCATGTTGCTGAATGAGAATGCTCTGCAACCCCATTAGAGTTAACATAACCACTTTGTAAAAATAAACAGGTCCCTCCCTCACGACACCTTATTCTTTTTTACCATTATCTTAGAAACTATCTAAATCTCTGATAACTCTGAGACAAATGGCAATCCTGGAATTACCCAGTGCAACACTTGCAAATAAGAACAACACTGACTCTTTTTAATGTGCATATGTTCATGTTGATATCTCATTTGAATCCTTTTAGTCTTCCTTATTGACTACCACATTAAACTTATTCTCCATAAAACAGAATATCCTCTAAGGTGTGATTTCTGTAAATATCTTTTCTACTGCAGGTTTTTCCAGGCTCTCCCATCTCCAAATTTTTTCATTTCAACTTTACAGAAGTCCATACAGGCCCATGTATGTTTGCTTATTATGTTCCCGAGTCCAAAATTCTCCTTACCTCACCTTTTCAATGAATATTTGACCTCCACTTTCTCACTGTCTCTGATGGAATTAACCACACCCTTTTCCACACTTATGAACAGCCTCTCTTTGGCTACTATAATAATGTGCTTAATGTTATCTAAATGTTTTTCTCTTTGTAGACTTTAAGACTCCTATGAACAGGGATGGGTCTTACTTGTCTTCAATCCTCAGGGCACTGCACATTGCCAAGAAGCAACTGCACATATAGCTGTTGGATGAATGAATAAATAAATATAACTGTACCAATAAATAATGTTAAAGAAAAAAGAGAAAAGGTGGAAGCTCTTTCCATTGTCTGCCACCATGCTAAGTGCCTTAAGTATACTAAATGATTATTAAACTTAAGAGAAGTTATATAGAGTTATAGATGTCTTTATCATTTTCTAGAAAAGTAACTGGCTCAGATGATTAAGAAAATTATCCATGGTTCCTCAGTCAGTGCATATTTTCAAGGCATGCACAATGCTGTAGCTCTGTGTTAAGAATCAGAGCAGTTTATCACCCTGAATGGAATATTTTATCATGTCTTTGTAAATAAGAACTTTGCAAAATCCCTCAGATCTTCTAAGTACACCAAGTGAACACTTATAAATAGCATAGTATTCTTTTGTACAGCAAAGTCACAATAATGGAGTAATATAAAAACATTTTAATTAAAGTAGGTTAAATCTACATTACTTAGTTTGTATTAACCAAAATATTAGTAGTGTATAAAATTGATTTTTTCTTTCTTTTTTTTTGTTTTTGTAGAGTGAGGGGCAGAGGGAGAGAGAGAGACTCTTAAGCAGGCTCCATGCTGGGCTCAGTCTCACAATCCTGAGATCATGTCCTGAGCCAAAATCAAGAGTCGGTTGCTTAGCTGACTGAGCCAGCCAGGCACCCTCAAGACTTAGTTTTAATATCAAATTATAAAGCCTTTTAAAAATTCTCCTGGGAAAATCAACTGTCCAATTTCCATATCATCATTATATACATAGATTTCTGTTGTTATACTTTTCAAATTCTTTCACAATTGTCTTTCTATTCATTTATTATCTCAACAGATGTTTAATAGGCATCTAATGCATTCACAGCACTACACTAAGCCCTGAGGTTATAATTTGTTTCTGCCTCCCTGGTTGGATTCCATAGGGACAGGGTTCACACAAACATTTTGTGTGTACATCATATCTATGACTTATAGGAAGATGATGTGAAGAAATGAATATTGAATGAATACCTTAAATATTAGTTTTCAGAAGATTTATTTTCAGTATGGGCTAGAGTAGTTAGAAAAGGGTACTTTTCATGAATATTGCATGTAAGCTTGAACCACAACTATTTTATAAAGCACTTAAAATAGTAACTAGTAAAATGATTAACCTAGTAATACTATTAGGCTCATGTAGAAAACAAGAAAAAAAAATCAGTCCAGCTAACAAGATGTTCTAATATAGTCATTAGGTGATAGGAGTCTGATAATGGTGAGGGTGGGGCAGAATGAATGAATCAACATATTTTTTTTTTAAGGGGGAAAATGAAGGGGGGGAAATTGGAGGGGGAGACGAATCATGAGAGACTATGGACTCTGAGAAACAAACTGAGGGTTCTAGAGGGGAGGGAGGTGGGGGGATGGGTTGGCCTGGTGATGAGTATTAAGGAGGGCACGTATTGAATGGAGCGTTGGGTGTTATACGCTAACAATGAATCATGGAACACTACATCAAAAACTAATGATGTATGGTGATTAACATAATATAATAAAATAAAAAATATATATGTTAAAAAAAATTAGAAAAAATAGAAGAAAACCAAGGTTTGGTGACAGTGTGTTGAAGGAAAAAAATATCAAGGATGTTTTCAAAATTTCTAGTATATTCATAGAAAAAGAAAGGGTGGTAAATGAAGTATCTTGAAGAAAAATGATGAGTTGATTTGAAGAATTTGAAGTAAATTCATTGAAATTGCTCAGTGAATATTTGAGAAGGATAATAAAGAGACGGGTCAAACTGGAAATGTGCATTTACTGAACACCATGATAGTCATGTTACTTAATGCCATAAGAATAGGTAGTAGAAGTTCCGCTGTCATACCTCTGCATCCTCTAAAAAATGTGTGCATGCTTCATTAAAATTAATATCTCTATTTCCATATGGTTGGTATGACTAATGGCAGCAGATATGAAGAATCCTAGGAGAAAAAGAGTCTGCATTTTCCTCATGCCTACTGCAAAAACCACACATGAAGGGAAACATTATTACTTCTCTGATTCTACCAGACGATGGCCAGTATGAGCCCCTGTGACTCTTCCCAAATTCATCAAAGTGCAAACCTAAGCCTAAATTTATTATTTCCAAGTTTGATTTAAAAGCTTTCCCTTTTTAACTCTGACACACTATACTGTGGCTTAAATATTTAAGCATGGACTCTTTCTAAGATTGAGAGGCAAAAAAAAAAAAAAAACAACCCACAAACATCGAGTGTCTAATGTTTAATTCAATGAGGTAAGCTTTCTCAAACTCTGAAGCTTATGTGAAGCTGTTTGGAATTTCTTCAAGGGTCTTTTATCTGTAAATCAGGATAGAAAATTTAAAAAAGAAAATACTTAGTAATTCTTGAAATCAGAAATAACTCCTCTCAGAGAGTTCTTTGGTTTCTGACTTGAAAGAAACAGATAAATGGCAATTGTTTATTTATTTCTATGTGAATGCAACATGATCAAATTCCAAAAGGTTTAGAGAGTTTTTCTTATGCCTTATGTAAAGATTTAGAGGACTTATTATTCAGGCCAAATAAGGTTTCTGCTAGAAAAATAAGGCTGTGTGTGTGTGTGTGTGTGTGTGTGTTACTTTGAAAACAGAATATACTCTGTAGATAGTGATTCTTAATGGATTGATAGGCAAATACCCCCTAACCTGCACATACACAACAGAGGTTGCTCTTAGGTTCTCACTAACAGAAAGACCTTCCTTGGGAGAGGAAAATAATCTCGTATGTAAAATTTTCTAATGTCTGATTTCTTTTTCTTTTTCATGTTAGTTGCCAAAGCCAAGCCTTCCAGGCCCTCACTAATTGATCCCAACAATTTGTCTCTGAAATAGAATTTTAAAACATAGAAATATTGGAAGAATCTCATTGGCGTGATTCAAGAGGATTCTAAAACTCAGACACAGTCAAAAATTTTCAGAGTAATAACTTTGTAAGGTGACAATAACTAGACTTATCATGGGGATCATTTTGTAATGTGTAAAAATATTGAATCACTATGTTGTACACCTAAAACTAATAGGATATTATATGTCCATTATATTTCATTAAAAAAATTCAGATAGTAATCCCAGTTAGTAGTAATAAAATCATGGCAGTCACTGTGATGATGATAATTATGATGATGATTATATTGCCTGTTGTAATGCTGGATGAATTACATAAAACTACCATCGTGGCTTTTAATAAGTTGCATAACCTCTTTAATACTTACATAACTGGTCTTTAAAATATGATTATCCACATACTGTGGATGTAACATTTAAATAAGTTAACACATGCAAATGATTTAATATAGCGCCTAGCACACACTAAGCACACAAGACATTCCTCATACTTTTTTAAGCTGCAGTCCTCTTTCCTGTCCTTGTATGTCCTAATTTATCTTCTTCAAGCCCTGAGATAGTTAAGGCTTATAATAATACCTTTTTCTATAACATTCTATCCAATCTGTTTATATTCTAATCGTTTTTCTTTATGAAGAGATATGCCTGTGATCTTACCTTTTTTTAGAATAAATACTCTTTTACTGCTTTTAGCACAGCTAGCTTTTTTCACCTTTCCTTCAATAAATAGCCTCTTCTTAGTGTCTTAGGCTGAACCTCCAATATAAAGTAATCTCCTCATAATCGAGGTAATTATTGCTTATTATTATCTATCACCGTATCCTCTGTAGTTTTAGTACTTATGACAGTTTACTTGTTGTACATTTCAGGAGCAGTTACGCTCTTCCTAGAACGTAATAAATACTCAATATTTCAGTAATTTAAAAAATTGTTTCTTACTTGCTTTTCCTACTATTTGGCAAGTTCTTGAGCGTGAAGGACATGTTCATTTTTTCACCGCTATATCCTGAGAGCTTAGCACAAAGCCTATACTTCATAAAACTCAATGCATATTTGTTAAATGATTTAATCATTTAACAAATTATTGTTAATTTGTTAACAATGAATTAACATTTAATTCATAAAATCATGTGGTTTCCCCATGGCATTAATGTAACTGTAATTGTCATTCCTTAAAAAAACATTGTATAAATGTAAAGACTCTATCAGTTACAACATTTGAGGGCTATACAGCATTATGAGAGACTTTCATTAGATCTAGTAATTAAGTATGCTTTGTATATTGTATTACTTTTCATTGTAAGAGATTACTGGCCTTTAACAAATTAATTTTTAGGACTAGCTTTTGGAATATACACACTCATATGGAAATATTCAAGTACCATAAGATTGTATATGTCAGTGTGATACTGAGGATGAAATTATCACACAGATATTAATGGTTTCCAACAAACTGACTATTCAAAGAGCTATATATCAGCAAATTTTTTAACAGCAAATTTAGGGTTAAAACCATTTTATTTCTGAGCAATATGGGAAAGATAAAAATAAGTCAGTGTATTAATTACCTCTAAACAACTCTTCAGCATTTAATGTATTGGACATAAGGCTAGCATCCCAGCAGTCTACCACATTCCTGATGTAATTATTTCACATTTTGGACTCAGCCAAGTCACTCTGTTATAATCTACTATTTGAACACAATGTATGAAATGGAGAACATGTTTTTTTTTGTTTGCTTATTTTTGGTTTTATTTTTGCTTAGCTAGGACTTAGATGATAAATACTTCTCATTACAATATGGCATTTTATTCTGACTTCTAACCCTCTGTTGTCTGCTTACTAGAAGAAAGGGAAAAAATATATTTCTTTTTTTTTTTAAGATTTTATTTATTTGACAGAGAGAGACACAGCAAGAGAGGGAGCACAAGTAGGGGGAGTGGGAGAGGGAGAAGCCGGCTTCCTGCTGAGCAGGGAGCCCGAGGCGGGGCTCGATCCCAGGACCCTGGGATCATGACCTGAGCCAAAGGCAGATGCTTAATGACTGAGCCACCCAGGTGCCCCCAAATATATTTAGTTTCAAAGCAGAGTTTGATAATGACAGACATTCTTCTAAAACTTAGGTAATAGGGTCAATGCATTACTTCTTAAAAAATAGAGATGAGAATTTCCTTTTATCTTTCTTTTTCTGGATATGAAAGACTTAGGAGGGATAATTCATATTCTTAATTTTCAATAAACTTTTTTGAGAATAATTTCAGATTTTGAGAAAACTTGCAAAGATTATACAGAAAATTAATAGTCCCTTTACCCAGTTTGCCTTAATGTTAACATTTTATATAACTACAATATATTTGTCAAAATTAACAAATTAATGTTGGCCCCGTACTATTAACTAAACTCTAGACTTCATTTGGATTTCACCAGTATTTTCCCTAGTGTCCTTTTTTTTTTTTGTTTTAAGACCTAAACCAGGATAACACATGCATTTAGTCAACATGTCTCCTTAGTGTCGTCTGAAGTTAGGGTTTGGGGGTGGATGTTATTCAACTGTACAGTCTTGTGTCAGGTCCAAAGAAAGTATGACAAGATCAAGTCCTTGTAACTTGACTATGAATTAGCTTTAAAAACTTTTTTTTTCTAACTCTACCAAGTCAGGAAGTTAAGGCAGTTTGGGGACGAGGGTTCCAGTTTCTCACCAGCAGGGGACTAATAAACCAATGTTGGTAATATCAAATTTATATATGTAATATTATCATTAATAGAAGAGAAAAGGTGTTTTATTGAATAAAGCCTTCAAACAAATATGTCTCCATGTGTTCTGCATCTTCTTTTTACTGCCTTGGAAGAAGTTACTAATTGATGTGGGCCTTTAATACAAAGGAATTTTCCCTGATAATTAGCCAAGTCTTTATCATAAAACAACCTATCATTTGATGCTCTAACTTCAACTGGGCTCCTCATGCTGCCCAGAAAGCTTCCATGTTTCTTCTGTCCCCTCTGCATTCTGCTAGATACAACAGCAATTTAAAACCTCTTGGCTTTTCTCAAACCTAGATAGAACTATATCTCCTGGTCCCTTGCTAGGAAGAGATCTAATCCCTTCTTTCCCACAGAAATAAGAATGACAAGAAAAAGGAGCTCAACTTTCTTGAGTATTCTACCTCTATCAGCACTTTGCTCCTTTTTTCCCCTTCTTTCCTACAGTGACAGCAGAAAATGTTCCTTTTTGCTTATGAAGGATGATCCTTTCTTTAGAGACACCACAGGTTGGTTGTTCACTCAATAGACTGGTATCTCTAGAATAATACCTACTATATGGGTTTCTTTGCATTAACAGTTTGTCTCATTTTTTCCATCTAAGAATCAAACCCAAAGCCTACCCCTCAGATAAAACCTCCCCTAGATCCATAATCTCTTTCCATTGCTTCCTTTCTAAATATCTTGAATCAATATTTGACAGCCATTGTCACTACCTCTTCACCTATTCTTGCTGAGGCTACTAAAGATATCCATGTTGTTAAGTATGAGGCACATATTCCAATGCACATATACATGGGCTCAGCAATCAGATGGCTTCCATTTGAATCATGATTCCACGTCTTGACCTATGATCTGTGCAAACTTGAACAATTTTATTAACCTCTCTTTGATTCAGATTGCTCACCTGTAAAATGAGGAAAAGTATAGTTTCCTCATTAGCATGGAGTTTCCCCTATAGTATGGAGTTGCTACAAGACTAACATGATAAATTATATAAAAAGCCTTTCGTCTAGTGCTTTACTTACAATGGGCACTCGTTTAATGTCAATATTATTGTTCCTTGATATCTCATAGCATTTACCACTGTTAACCACTCCTTTTACTTGTGGCATCTTTCCTTGCCTTTGATTAGGATAAAGTCTTTTGATATTTGTATCCCTATTTCACTAGTCTCAGTGAGCCTCCTTTGAAGGCTCCTCCCACCATGATCTCAAATGTGAATTGTTTTCAGGAATCTATATTTAGCCTCCTCTATTTGTACTATACGTAATTTATATGAGAAATCTACAAATTCAATGATTTATATTTTTAGAGATTCCAAATCTACATTTTCAAATCATATTATTCTCCAGACATTATTACTCTTTGCATCTGAAGCCAGGGATAAGGAGGATAAGGGCATAGATTCTACAACCAGAATCCTGAATTTACAGTAGTTTTACCACTTACTAGATGTGTGAGTTTGAGCAAGTCATTTAAACTTTCCATGCCTACTCCCTGCATTTATAAAATGGAGATGATAATAGTAATACCTAGAGTTACAGTGTTAAGTGAGTGCATGTCACAATGCTTAGAATAGTGCTTGCCCTCAAGTGCTATATTAGTTTTACCTTTTAGGCTCCCTCAGATGTCCCCAAAGCAACCCAAACTTCTACCTTATCAAGAAATAGCACACTGTGCTCGGTTGGCCAAATTCAACATCTAGCTTTTCCCCTTTGCTCATCTTTATATCCCACCAATTGCTAAAAAAATAAAAAAATAATAAAAAAATAAAAAAGCTGCTGGTAGTATTACCCTTAGACAAAGAAAACAAGGGGACTCTGCCCTGAGCCCTATGCTTTAGAGGCTCTGTTCTGGCCTTCCTCTAGCTTCTTCACACTAGTAAAGAATCTTTAGGAACAAGAGATTGTGCTATCCTAGAGCCTAAGACTGTCCCTTCTTTATCCTCAGAACTTTGGGTAACTAGCACCTAAGAATTCTCTGCCCAAATGGCATCCAAGCTGCCCAGTAGAGGTTATTGATGGGAGAGGGAACACATTGGGGAAGGTGCAGGGGAAGAAAGAATAGGTTGGAACATCATAAAGCATTGAACTGGGCATTATAAAACCTAATATTTCATTCTCAGTATTAGTAACTTATGTTTTCTGTCCTTTTTTGTCAGTCTTGCTATAGGTTTGCCAATTTTATTGATTTATTCAAAGAACTAACTCCATTATTTTCAGGGGCACCTGGGTGACTTAGTCACTTAAGTGTCTGACTCTTGATATCAGCTCAGGTCTTGATCTTAAGGTTGTGAGTTCAAGCCCAGCATGGAGCCTACTTAAGAAAAAAAAATGTGTTTTAGTTTCCAACTTTTGGAAAACTTCCTATTATCTTTCAGTAATTGATTTTAGCTTGATTCCATTGTGGTCAGAGAACACACATAGAAGATTTAAATTCTTTTGAATGTTTTGAGTCTTATTTTATGGTCTATCTTGATGCATCTCCCATGGGTGCTTAAAAAGAATATGTGTTTTGCTCTTGAGTAGAGTGTTTTGTTTTTTGGTTTGTTTTAAATTTTATTTATTTATTCGTTTGTTTGTTTGACAGATAGAGAGCAAGCACAAGCAGGGGGAGCAGCAGAGGGAGAGTGAGAAACAGGGTTCCCAAAGGTCAGGGAGCCAAATGCGGGGCCCAAGTAGAGTGTTTTTTCTAAGTTTCTAAGTTTCAGTAAGATCCTGTTGTTTGATGGTATTAATGAGTTTGTCCTTATCCTTGCTGATCTTCTTTCTGCATGTTTTATCCATTTTTGAGAACAGAATGTTACAGTCTCCAACTATAAATGTTGATTTCTGTATTTCTCATATTTTAGTGTTATCAGATTTCTGCTTCACATTATTTTTTTTTATTTCTGTTTGGATATACATTTAGAATTACAGTGTGTATTTGATGGATTGACTTATTTTTATCATTATGTAACGTACCTTTCTTTTTTCTTTGCTCTTGTGTCTATTTTGTTTCACTCCTGATTTTTTAAAATTAATGTTGCATGATATGTATTTTCCCATCCTTACTTTCAATGAACCTAAGTCATTGAATTTGAAATGAGTTTCTTGTAAACAGGATAGAGTTGGTTCACATTTTTTTTATCCATTCTGCCAATCTCTGTCTTTTAACTGGTACAGTAAGACCGCTTAAATTTAATATAATTATTGATATGTCAGGGCTTAAATCTTCTATTTTATTCTTTGCTTTGTTATTTCTATTTTTAATTTTTCTGATACCTTTTTCTGCCTTTCTTTGGGTTACTCAAACATATTTTAGAATTCTATTTTGATTTATCTATAGTTTTTAAGTGTATCTCTTTGTATAGATTTTTAGATTTTTTAGGTATTACATTATGCAAACATAACTTACCTTAATACAATATATCAGTATTTTACTACTTCAAAGAAGTGTAGAAAACTTACTTCCCTTTATGTCCCTTTAACCTCTCATGTATAATCTACCTGTCTTAAGTAAATACTCAATGTATATTGAAAACCACATTAGACAGTTTTGTAATTTTTGCTTCAACCATCAAACAAAATTTATAAAACACAAGAGAAAAATAAGTCTATTGTACTAATCCATATTTTCACTCCATTTTTTCTTCCTTCCTAATGTTCTAAGATTTCTTCCTTATCCCCTTCTGTTTAGAGGACCTCCTTTAGCTATTATTTTACAGTACTTATGCTGGTAACAAATATTCTAAGTTTTTTTCATTAAAGAATATCTTGATGCTCCTTATTTTCTGAAAGATAGTTTTGCTTAATTTTGGATTTACATTATATTCCTTTCCTGTGTATAATAAATCATTTCTCTCTGCTTTTAAGATTTTTTTTTTGTCACAAGTTTGACTATGATATGTCTTGCTTTTGATTTATTTGGATTTATCCTACTTGGAATTTAGTCAGCTTCTCAAATGTCTGGCTTTATGTCTTGTGCCGAATGTGGAAGGTTTTTTAGCCATTATATCTTTGAGTATTGTTTCAGTCCTGTCCTATTATGTCTCTCCTTTTGGGTTGCTGATAAAATTAACGTTAGAGCTTCTGTGATAGTGTTACAGGTTTCTGAGGTTCTGTTCCTTTTTCTAAGTTTATTTTTATTTTTCTGGATTGAATAATTTCTAAGTTCACTTATACTTTTTTCTGTCCTTTCTATTGAAACCATTCACTGAGTGTTTTATTTTATTTATTGTTTTTTTCAGTTCTAAAATTCCCATTTCTGGGTTGCTGGCTTCTCCAGAAACCAATCTAGGATATATAAAGAAAGGAAAACAAAAAAAAAAAGAAAAGAAAAAAGAAAGAAAGGAGAAAAAACAACACAGGGAATTCACCCCTGCATCGTTTTTTAGGTCCTGAAATATCTACCTGATCTACAATCTTTTCTATGCTCTTCAGTCTTCTAATATTTTTAGTAAGTTTAATAAGTACAGTAGGATGTATAAGGAAAAGTATGCCTACTCCATTTTTCCAGAAGTGGATGTCTGATCCAGAATTGTTTATTTAGCATTGTTTGGTTATGTTTTAAACACAATAAAATACTCTTAAGTGTACAATTTGGTAAGTTTTGGAAAATATATGCACCCACACTTTTAGATATTTGTTAAAGCAGCACTCAACTTTTCATTACCAAAATCTGTATTAGCTTCCTAAGGATGTCATCACAAAGTACCACAAACTTGGTAGCTTTAAACAACAGAAATGTATTCTCCTACAGTTCTAGAGGCCACAAGACCAAAACAAAGACATTACCAGGTCCACACTCATTCTTAAAAGGACACTAATCATTGAATGTAGGGCCCTAAATCCAGGATGATTTCATCTCAGATCTTTTAAGTAATTACATCTGCAAAGATGCTATTTCAAATAAGATCATATTTTGAATTTCTGGGTAGATACCCAGTTTGAAGGGACACTATTTAGCCCACTACAGTGCCATAAACAAGTGTCCATAAATTTAAAAGAATTGAAGTGATACACTGTAAGTACTTTGACCACAGTTAAAACAAAGAATAAATGACAAAGACATTTGTAAAAATCTTCAAATGTCTGGATATTAATACACTTATAAATAACTTCTATTTCAGATAAAAAAGTACAAATTAGAAAATATTTTTAACTGAAAGAAAACAAAAACCCAAACATGAAACTTCTGAAATACAACAAAAGCAGTACTTAGAAGTTTATAGCCTTAAACATAAATATTAGAAATAGATGAAGGTTGTAAAATTAACATAACTGTCCACCTTAAGAAGCTAGAAAAAGAAGAGTAAGTTACATCTAAATTGAGTAGAATCGGGAGGAAATAATTAAAAACATAAATCAATGAAAAAGAAGTGAAAAAGTAATGAAAAGTAAATTTAAAAAGTCTTATTTTTGGACAAGATAAATTAGAAAAAATATTTATCTAGTTCTCAGAAAAATAACAGAGAAGACATTAATTGCTAATACAATGAACAGAAAGGACATCATGAGTACTATTGCAATTATTAGAAAGAAAGGAAATGTTATAAGTAACTTTATAACAACGTTATAAACTGAAATAATCACATCAGAGGAAATAGATAACTTAAATAGCCATATGTCTCTGAAAGAAATTGGATTTGTAGATATAAACCTTCCCACATAAAAACCATGGGCCCAGGTTACTTTGCTGATAAATTATACTCAGCATTGCAGAAAGATATAGTATCAATTCTACCCAAACCCTTAAGTCATCTGTAAGACAAGAATTTCCCATATACCAAATCAGAAAATGACACTACAGGAGTACAAAACTCCAAAACAATATCCCTTAAGAATAGATGCAAAAATCATTAACAAAATATTAGTAAACTGAAACACATCATATGATAGAATTATCACATCATGACTAAGTGTGGTGTATCTCAGGAATGCAAGATTGGTTTTACATTTTTATTTATTTATTTATTTATTTATTTATTTATTTATTTTTAAAGATTTTATTTATTTATTTGAGAGAGAGAGAATGAGAGAGAGCACATGAGAGGGGGGAGAGTCAGAGGGAGAAGCAGACTCCCCGCCAAGCAGGGAGCCCGATGTGGGACTCGATCCCAGGACTCCAGGATCATGACCTGAACCGAAGGCAGTTGCTTAACCAACTGAGCCACCCAGGCACCCCTGGTTTTACATTTTTAAATCAATCTATGTCTTTCACTAAATTAGTAAAGTAAAATAAAGAAACGAAGAAAACAATGAGATGATCTCTATAGATGCAAAAAGACATTATATACACATTTTTAAAACTCTCAGTAAATTAGGAATATAAAGGAATTTTCTCAAGGGTGTCCAGAAAATACTAAACAACAACAAAACATGGAGAAACTATAGTTAATATCATATTTAGTAGTGAAAGATGGAATACTTTTTCTCTAGAATTGGAGATGAAGCAAATATGTTTGCTTTTCCCTCTCTTCTTTAGTATTTTACTGGAAGTCCCAGACAAGTGCAATAAGGCAAGTAGAAAAAAAAAAATAAAAGTCATATATGTTGGAAAGAAAGAAACAAAACTTTATTAACATTTTTCTCTATAGAAAGTCTAAGGAATGTACCAAAAAAAAAATCTTTAGGGAGTTTAACATGGGATCACAGAATGCAAGATCACTATAGAAAAATCAAATGCACTTCTGTTTTTAATAATGAAGAGGAAATTAAAAAATAAAAATATTCAGAATGGCCTATAAAATATGAAATATTTCAGAATGAATTCAATAAAATATTTTATTTCTTCTTGATTCAGTTATTATTTATATATTAATCTTTGTTCACACATGTATTTATACAAGATAGATTTCTAGAAGTGGAATTTCCAAGGCAGAAATTGAGTACATTTTAAATTTTTGATAGATTTGGTCAAAATGGCATCATAAATAAAATTTGCTAGTGTAGAATTCTACCAGTATATGAGAATGACCCCTTTTCCATATTCTTGCCAGCACTGGTTATTAAAAGTGTTATATGTTTAATGGTATTTGCATAAATGAGAAGTGTTATGCATTGAATTGTATCCTTCCAAAATTTGTATGTTGAAGTTCTAACCCCCAGTACCTCAGAATGTGAGTATTTGGAAATAGGGTCCTTACAGATGTGATTCGTTAAGAAAAAGTTATACCAAAATAGGATGGGCTCCTAATCCAATATGACTGCTGTCCTTATAAAAAGAAGTTTGGATATGGGCATACACACAAGGACAACATCATGTGAAGAAAAAGGCAGAGTTGAGGGTGATGCAACAGAAGCCAAAGAACACCAAGGAGTTGCAGCAAATTACCAGACTTTACAAGAGAGACAAGGAACAGATTCTCTCTCACAATCTTGGAAGGAACCAACGTTGCTGACAGCTTGATATTTGACTTCCATCCCACAGAACTGTGAGACAAAAATTCCTATTGTTTGAGCCATCCAGGTTATGGTACTTTGTTACTGCAGCCCCAGCAAAGTAATAAAATGAGTAAACAAACAAAACTCCTTTAATCTACATATTTCTATAAGTGATTAGTTGTGCTTCTTTTGAAATGTTATTGCCATGAGTCTTTCTTCTATGAATTGTTTGTTTATATCATTTCTACTGATAATATATCAAAACGCTTTGATGAATTCTATTCTTAGTTTTAATAGTTGTTCAGAGTCTCTCTGATTTTGAGACAAGGTTGTTGGGTTTTTGAGGATAAAAAATTATTCCATTTGTGTTTTTGAAATATTGATACCCTGTACTTTCATTCAGATAGCTTTTGTCACAATTGCAGTTATTTGTGTCTTGATTCTCCCTGTGTATCAGCGTCACCACGATAGCAACTGGTCTTTCTTGTTTAGCACATATTCACAGTGCATAACATATTTCCTGACACACAGCAGGTGTTCAAAGATATTTGTTGAATGTAATAATATACAAAGAAACTATTTAATCTATCAGGAGCAGCAACAAATTGCAGGGCAAAGAGTTTTGTGACTGGAGTTGAGGTTTTATGCTACTTATTCCACAGTTTGTAGGATAAAAATGAAGTCTAAAATATATCTAATGCTTAACAGAGTGTAAATCTCAACCCTATTGATAATATTCTTTTTAAAAAAATTTTTATTTAAATTCAATTAGCCAAGATATAGTACATAATCAGTTTCAGATGTAGTGTTCAATAATTTATCAGTTGTGTATAACACCCACTGCTCATCACATCATATTCTTAATTTTTGAATAAATGAAAAAGCAAGAAATGAATCTTCACCCTTTATAAAATTTTAAACTTCTACAAAAAATATAAATTTTTAAGAAAAACACAAAACCCAAATATATCAACCTTTTTTTTCTTTTTAATTAAATGTTATAGATTTATCTTCAGCATTTGCTGCCATTATCACATTCTACGGGATCATGAACTAATTGTTTCTCAACCTTAAAGAAGGATATTCAAAGCAGTGACCTTAGCATATATTTCCCTTGGGGTAAATAACATGCCATTCGGGGTTAGTTTTGCTCATTCCCCAGTGTTGAGTTCATTGCTATGCCTACCACAGTATTCAATATCACAAGCTAATGGCAAGAGACCATTGGAAGTAATTTGAAGATCAGATGAAATCACCTAAGAGTGTGACAAAGCATACCATATGTTACAATTTCCGTTTTGAAATTGTACCAGAAATTGAAAATACCAGGAATATGAAGCAAGAATGAGATTGCCAGGCCTTTAATTTTGCCAATTCTTGGAATATAAATTAAGGGTGGGATGCAGATGAGAAGGACTACTTGTCTATCAAAATAATTATTTCAAAATGATGGCAAAGTCATCATTAAAGAAATAGCAATACTGATGACTCTACCATCAGAAGGCTTTCTTCTGAAACTAAGGAAATAATGCTTTTAAGATTTACAGCAGGATATCATCTTCATTTCATTTCAGAATCATGTAGCAAAAGATTCTTTTTTTGGGTATAGAGTATTTTTCAGGACTCTCCAAGTACAGAAATATTTTTGCAAAAGGAAATGACATTTTGTTTGTCTAATGTCTGTTTTTCACATTCATATTTTGTTATAAAAAGAATACTTCTGGAACGATTTGGTGACAAATAACAGGCATATTGTTGGAGAAAAGATACCCAGGTCCAAGTTTCTGTGGATAATTGAAGGGCTGATTATTTCAAGAGGATAGGTAATGTTTATTACCTACAGATGGCTGGTTGCAGCTCATTTTACAATGTGTTCATCCTTAATTGTGACAGAATTTGTCCTGCTGTTTATCTGTCAACTGATTTAAAATAAAGCCAGAAAGGTTTTTCTTTTGTTTCAGCCAAAGTATCAAAATACAACTCTAAGATACTTTGAGAGCAATATAATTTGAATCTAACCTGATATATCCCAATTGTGGGAGAATAAAAAAAGAAATGTATAAAATAATTATATTCACTTATTCAAAGTAAACTAGTGTCTATAAAATAATACAATATATTTAGGGAAGAAACAGATGTAAGCAATATTTTTAGTGGTAATAATATTCTATTTGGCCAGATGTAAAAGCAGATTCTACTCTTGGAATCTGATTGTTTTTAATATTGTAAGGAACAACTTTTGGTGTAATTGTGAGTTTTCAAAGTAACTACAATTGTCTGTTGGTACACTGTTTTACCCCTGATTCAGGATGTCCCTCAGAGTACGTAAATGGAACATTTAACAGTTATCTGGCTTTGGGCCACATGCAGTGATGATAAAAGCTATAAGCTCTAGGCAGCGTAGAACTTAAAGCATGAGTTTTAAGAAATGGAAGAAATAAAGAAATGGAACTGTTAATTTCCTTGATGCCATGGTTCACTAGCATTAAAAAAGAGCCTCTAAGAAGTATATTGGAATCATGAATGAAATAAATAATCATTAAAAGTAGTAATATAGGAGTTGACATGGAAATAAAAGATAAAGGAGAGGAAAAGTAAGTTTATTTTTATCTGATATAATGAGTAAAACCTAGCCTATTTTCAAGTCCAAGTGACCTTAACTAAAACTATTTTACAAAATCTTCAAAAAGAATTAGAGAAAAAAAGTCAAACTTTATCTGCTGAAATGATGAATACCGACTCTCCACAAAGCTGATAGTTATAATTGTGCTATTTTATTGAATGACTTCTCTTAAAAACTCTGTAGAACAATAGTAGTTTTAGTGTCATTCAAATTCCAAAATCAGGACTGTACTTGTTTCATTTACTTTCTGTTTTGTTTTCACCTAACCAACAGTTCAGAAGGATTAAAGCATATCATTGTCCAATATCATTAAGTACATAATATGACAGAATTTTATTTTATTAAAAGGAAATTTTTGAGTGAGAATTAAATTCAGGAAAAAAATTAAAACAGTTTGGTATAAATCAACCTATAATGCTTTGTAATACAGTCACACACAGTCTTTGGACCTCTGCTTTCTTTCTTCAGTGGGCTATAATGTCATATTCATATAGGAGGTCTATATCCATGGATCTAGTAAGGTCTTCAATAAAAGCTTGACTATGATGTTTTATAAGGCCTTACTGAAGTTTGGGGAGAAGCTCCTCAAAGAATACTCATTGAAAATGAATAGCTACCTTGATAAGTATTAACATAATGAACACATTCTGATACAGGAAGAAACCAAATGGAATACACTAGTTAAGGCTACTGAGATCTTTCCGAAGGATATAGGTCAGAATAGCTCTGCTGAACATCAATCATTGCTAATAGCTCTGAGCAGGTAACAGGCTGTGCCTACTGATATAGCTTTATAGCTGTACATTTTTTATGGTTTTCAGATTGCTCTCAAGGTTAAAGGAATTCCTATTATTTATCAAATGCTCTAGAGGAGGAAAATTGCCTGAATGTGTATAGAAAGATGATATCAATGAATATTTTCTTTACAAAGCCTATAGTATTCATTTTTTTAAAAAAATTGGATAGAATGCATTTTTCATGATAGATGAGCATATGTTAATGTTTTTTTTTTCTTTTTAAAATGCAGCTTAATTCTAAGTTCTTTTCATTGTTATTTAGGTGTGCTGAAGATTACTGTTATTTTTATTTATGGTCTGTTTTGTCTTAGAGAACACAGCAGATTGGAGGTAAAGACCAATCACAGGTTTCATTTTGAGGAAAATCTCCTTTTCTTCAATTACTGTTTCCTTATCTTTTATATGTTATTAATACATGGTGAAGAACTTTATTTTAATTTGTAGAGGTAAGGCTAGAATCTTAATAGAACCCTGAACAATATATTCTAAGTTCTACTTTATTTTTAATCACAAAATTCCAAAAATACGTGGAACGTTCCTTTGATGCAAATTGAAAACCTCCATCTGGAATATGGCCTTTCAAAAACATCATTTTAATCAATTAATGGGACTATGTAGAAGACTTTTACCCGGTGCGATTATTGTGTTGTGCTAAGAAGACAATTACTGCTTTAAATAAAATTGAGAGTCATACAAAATTATGTCAAGGAACTTAAAAAATGCTTTATAATGAAATCTGTGACTAGTTAAGTAAATTGAAAATTGATTTTCATGTTCTCTTCAATATACGGTATGTACTATTATGAGATTAGAGAGTTTTTGAAGATTGGACATTTTCTTGTTGACACTTGAAAGCTTATAAATATTAAAAGCCAGACAACTTAGTAGTATTCAGATGTAGCAAGTAGAAAAAAAATAAAAGAGAGAGAGAAAACAAAAAATATTTTCCTCAGTAAACAAAGAGCTTTCTTTCTGAATGTAGCTCCTGATTATATGCTCAGAAAACCTAGTATAGAATCCCTGAAATTATGTTTGCGACTTGTTAATATTTATATGGGTATTTTCTTCATTCCTTTATATGATAGCTATTATTTATGGGGAACTTACTATGTGCTGTGTTCTTATGAGCTAAATATTATCTTCATTTAATGGTAAAAAGCATGAGTTAAATCTGGAGCAATGTTAAGCAGACAAATACAGCAATAATTGGAGTGCTCAAACTAGAGAAAAGAAAGGAAGGCACAGAAAAAAATACATATGATGAAATCATGGCAAAATATTTTCATATTTGATAAAAATTATAAGCTGACAGATCCAACAGTCTTAATGAATCCCATGCAAAAGAAAACGCCGGAATTATACCAGGGCACATCATAACTCTTGAGTTAATTGAACAACTGCAATAAAAAAGAGGAAGTCTAAAAAGTAAGCCAGAAATTTAAAAATGCATTATATACAAAGGAACAAATATAAGAATTGCAAGAGATATTTCAAGGACACAGTCCACACAAGTGAACAGTGAAGAAACATCTTTAAAGTATTGGGAAGAAAACCATCAATCTAGAATTCTTAAGCAACAAAATTATGTTTTAAAATTGTAGGTTGAATACATTTTTGAGCATAATAAAACTGAAAAAAATTTATGAGCCACAGACCTTCACTCCAAGAACTGTCGAAGTCCTTCAGACAGAGGAAAATGACACCACTTAAAATTGGTGTTAGATTTTTGTCAAGTGCTTTTTCTGTGGCTATTGATGTAATCATATGGTGGTTTTCATATGTTGAGCCAGCCTTGTATTTCTGCAATAAATCACACTTGGTTGTGGTGTAAGATCCTTTTTAGGTTGCCTGATTTGTTTTGCTAGCATTTTGTAGGCAATATTTGTGACTATATTCATGAGATATTGGTCTGCAGTTTTATTTTCTTGTGTTGATTTTGCCTGTTTTTTTTTTTTTTTTTAAGATTTTATTTGCGAGAGAGAGAGAGAGAGAGAGAGAGAGAGAGAGAGAATGGGAGCACGAGCAGGGGGAGGGGCAGAAGGAGAGGGACAAGCAGACCCCATGCTGAGTGGGGTGGGGCAGGGAGCCTGACAGGACACCAGGCTTGATTCCAGGTCCCTGAGATCAAGATCTGAGCCAAAGTCAGATGCTTAACCTACTGAGCCATCCAGGGGCCTCTGATTTGGCCTGGTTTTGATAGCAGTGTTATTTTCAAATCTACTGAGTAGCTGGAGGGAATAAAGGGGCAGCTGAATTGCCACAAATCTCATTGTTAATACCAAATTTCAGCTTTTTTTCCTGATAAGCAGTCTTCAATTTGTTCCAAGCTTCTGGTTAACTTCCAGAATTTTGATATTAGATTTTCACAATTTTTTTGCCTAGTGTTCTTGTTGCTTTTATACAAGAGTAAATTTTCAGGGGTCCATAACTTCACCATTTCTGGTACACGCTATTGTAAGATTCTTATACATAAAATGGTATAATAACACTTGAAGGTAAATTGTCATAAGATAAAAATGCATATTGTAAACATTAAAATAACTACTAAATAACTAAACATCAAGTTATAATAAGCAAAAAGAGAAAAACTGAAGCATAAAATATTCTTCATTTATTGCAAAAGAGCAGAAAAGTGATAAAAGAGAACAAAGAACAGATGGTACAAATAGAAAGCAAGCAATAAGATGATTGACCTAAAACTAACCATAAAACTAGTCACATTAAATGCACATAGTTTAAACATCCCAATTAAAAGGCAGAGATTGTTAAAAAAAAAAAAAAAAGGCAGACTCTATATGACTTACAGCAATTGATGTGGGAAACAAAGGCAAAAGAAAAAAATTAAATTTCCTCACTACTTACAGCCTATTGACAAGTACAAAACAGGCAGGTACTCAGCTGCCTTGCTGATACTTTGCTAAGGGCAAAAGGCAATCTTAGCATTATCCTGACCTCCAGGATCCTGTGAGTCTTCTTTAACATATATAAATTCCTTTGGAAACTTCCTTTATCTCTACCCCCCAAGATATATGTTAGCAATCATCCTCCAAGCATACGGCCCACTGATGAACATCCGAAGGGTCTCATGACTGAGTTTTTACTAAACAGTAGTAAATGACATTTTCATTACAATAGCTAGCCCCTGTTTGGAAACCTTGTTTCCAAAATACCTTGGAGGCTTGTGCTGTCCTTAACCTCCTCCCAGCTTGAAAGTATATAATCAGTCACCTCTCACAACCTCAGCACAACTCTTTCTGCCCACTGGTCCTGTCTCTGTGCTTTAAGAAAACCACCATTTTGCACCCAAGACATCTCAAGAATTCTTTCTTGACTGTTTGCTCTGAACCCCAACATTTCCTATATCAGCAATTACATATTAAATGGAAAGACACAGAAAGATTAAAAGTAAAATGATAGATTAACATATACCATGCAAAAATAGTGATTATATTAATATCCGATATCAGATAAAGTAAAACTCAAAGCCACTAAATTCCAAGAGTTAATTAAGGCCATTCCCTAATAAGCAATGAGTCATTTCATCAAAAAACATAAAAATTCTGAATATTTGTTTACTTAATAATAAAATTTCAAATCCATGAAGCAGATACTATATATCAACAAGAAACAATAAATAATAAACTAAATGAAGGGTATTGAATACTATTTATTCAATATATTAGACAATGTAATGTCCAATATATTTAACATAATATTCAGGATGCTTTGATGTCCACACTGAAAAAATCAAAATCCTGACTCTTGCCACGCACAGAAAATTTCCATTTATATTTTATTATACATTATACAAAATATACATGTACAATATATATCTTATACATTACATAAACCTATTTATGAAATTCAAGATTTTAAAACACCTTGAAGGGCTTATTAAGAGACTATCTACATGATGTTGGACTAAGGAAGACATTCAGAAGTAAGAAAATAAAACTTCCAATCAAAGCGTTCAAGACTGATCAATTTTATTCAAAATGAAAAACTTGTTTGTATATAAAGAAAGCATTTTTTTTACAAAAGTTAATTAACAAGCCTCAGGTTTAGAGAAGATATTTGTGATGCATATAATGATAAATCAAATACCTAATATATATCAGAATGCCTAAGGATGTTTTTCTAGAACAAGAAAACTGAATGCCTGATCAATGTTTGAAAAAATGCTTATCTTCACTATTTATCTGGAAAATGCAAATTAGCACAACAATTTATTATTAATATACACATTGGCATTGTCACTGACAAATAGTAAAAACTGAGAACATCCGGTATTGCTGTAAGGACTAGTATAGTCTGGAGATGCGTATTTATTTCAACGCAGCTGTAGTTACACCAGCGCTCCTTCTGGCTGGATTTTTGTTTCTGTTTCATCAGTCTTAAAAGTTTGTATTTGTCCTCATGCTTAAAAAGTTTGTATTTGTCCTCATGCTAAAATCACAAGATGATTGTTGTAGCTTCAGAAGCTATGCCCATGCAGTTAGCCAGGGAAGGAAACAGCATCTGTCAACTGAATTGACCTGTTTGATTAGGAAGTTAGAAAGTGTACAGTGTTACTATAAGATACTCAATTTCAGATAATATGCAGTCTAATTTTATTTTCATACTTCATATTCAATTTAATCAAGAATTTATGTCATTTTTATATAGATCTTACGTCTTCATATTTACATCTACTGCTAACTGTATTTTGTTACTATAGATAATTTATGTAAAGCGTCTAAAATTATCCTTGATTCAGGTATTCAGAAAAAGGTAGTTATTCTCTTCTCAAAAGATACTGCTCTGGTCTCACTCTATTTCTTCCCTCATATTTAGAAATATTTCTATCATTTTTATCTTCAAGTCCCTTTTGTACTGCTTTATTATCTGTGATTCATGAGGTGTGTCTAATGTTTTAATTTCATTTAATTTAAATAATTTTCTCTCTCTCTCTCTCTCTCTTTCTGACAAAGTCTTCATTTTGTCTTTGGTAGACAGGCTTCGTAGATGGCCCTAATGATCCTCTCCTGGTTTTCACATCCTTGTGCAATCCCGTCCCCTTGAATGTAGGCAGGATCTGGTGACTTGCTTCTAACCAACAGAATGCAGAACACATGATGGAATATCACTTGCATAATTAGATAACAAAGATTGTGACTTCTGTCATGTTAGCACTCTCCCCTCTCTTGCTAGCTTCAGTGAAGCAAACTGCTATGTTGGAAGAGCCCATGTGGTAAAGAACAGAGGAGAACCTCCAGCCATCAACCAGTGCTTAACTGAGGCCCCCGGTTCAACAGCCAAAAATATTGCCCTAAGTCATGCGAGTTAATTTTAAAGCAAATCCTTTGCTAGCTGAGCTTTAAAATAAGAACACAGCATATAAGAGTCACTGGATCAGAAGACCCAGTTAAACTGTGCCCAAATTTCTGACGCACAGGAATTACAAGATAAAAACCTGTGTTGTTTGAAACTACTAAATTTGGGGGTGCTTTATTATGTAACAGTAGATAATGAATACATTTTCATCTCAGAGGGAGTTTTTTGCTGATTATTGAATCCTGAGTTGGCAGTTACCACCACTCTAACCCCATAACTCTAAAGATGTTTTTCCATTGTTTTGATTCAGTTGTTACCCAAATATCTATGGTATTTTTTTCTGTTTACTTTGAAGATTTTATATTTATTTGGAGCAAAGGGATTATGAAGTTCTTAGAAATGGTTTTCTTTGTGTTTATCCTGCTCAAAATCACTGATGTAACTGAATTTGTAGATTGATGTCTTCATTCACATTTTTAAAACTAAGTTTTTTTTCTTTACTGAAGTATAATTAACATACAGTGTTATGTTTCAGATGTACAATATAATGACTCAAAATTTCTATACATTACTCAGTGCTCATGACCATAAGTGTACTCTTAATCCCCTTTATCTGTTTCACCCATCCCCCCACTCACCCCTCCTGGCAATCACAGGTTGTTCTCTGTATATAAGAGTGGGTTTTTTTGTTTGTTTTTCTCTCCCCCCCCATTGTTTGTTCCTTTGTTTTGTTTCTTACATTCTAAATATGAGTGAAATCATATGGTATTCAACTCTCTCATTTCACCAGTAATTATACCTTCTAGGTCTATCCAAGTTGTTGCAAATGGCAAGATCTCTTTTTTATGGCTGAGTAATATTCCAGTGTGTGTGTGTGTGTGTGTGTGTGTGTGTGTGTGTGTGTGTGTGTGTTGTGTGTAATGGCACATCTTCTTTATTCATTCATCTATTAAAGGACACTTGGGTTGCTTCCATATCTTGACTATTGTAAATAGTGCTTCAGTAACCATAGGGGTGCATATACCTTTTTGAATTAGTGTTTTCATTTTCTTTGGGTGAATACCTGAGGAGACATATCTAGAAAAATGTTTCTGTGGCCAAAGTCAAAGAAATTACTGCCTCTGTTTTCTTCTAGGAGTTTTCTGATTTCGGGTCTCATATTTAGTTCTTTAATCCATTTTGAGTTTATTTTTCTGTATGGTATAAGGAAGTGGTCCAGTTTCATTCTTTTACATGTAGTTGTCCAGTTTTCCCAGGACCATTTGTTGAAGAGACTGTTTCTCCCCATTGTATATTCTAGCTTCCTTTGTCATAGATTAATTGACCAAAGAAGCACAGGTTTAATTCTGGCCTCTATTCTATTCCATTGATTAATGTATCTATTTTTCTGACAGTACCATACTGTTTTGATTACTATAGCTTTGCAGGAAATCTTGAGATCTGGGATTGTGATACCTCCGGCTTTGTTCTTCTTTCTCAGAATTACTTTGTCTATTTGGGGTCTTTTGTAGTTCCATAAAATTTTAATAGTATTTGTTGTAGCTTGGTAAAGAATGTTGTCAGTATTCTGATAGGGATTGCATTAAATCTGTAGATTCCTTTGGGTACTACAGACAGTTTAATAATATTGGTTCTTTCATTCCATGAGAATGGAGTATCTTTCCATTTTTTTGTGTCATCTTCAATTTCTTTCTTCAATGTTTTATAGTTTTCAGAACATAGATCTTTTACCTCCTTAAGTTTATTGGTAGGTATTTTATTCTGTTTGGTGCAATTAGAAATGGGATTGTTTTCTTAATTTTTCTTTCTGCTAGTTCATTATTACTATATAGAAATGCAATGGATTTCCGTATATTAATTTTGTATCCTGTGACTTTACTGAATCCATTTATCAGTTTTTTTTGTGGAGTCTTTAAGGTTTTCTAGTATAGTATTATGTCATCCACAAATAGTGAGTTTTACTTCTTCCCTACCAATTTGGATGCCTTTCTTTCCTTTTCTTGTCTAATTGCTGCAGCTAGAATGTCCAGTACTACGTTGAATAAAAGTGGTGAGAGTTGAATAAAAGTGGAGAGAGTAGAATAAAAGTGGTGAGAGTGGTGTCTTGTTCCTGATCTTAGAGGAAAAACTTTATTTTTTCACGATTGAGGATGATGTTAGCCGCAGGTTTTTCATCTATGGCCTTTATTATGTTGAATATGTTCCCTTTAAACCTGCTTTATCAAGAGTTTTTATCATGGATAGATATTATACTTTGTCAAATGTTTTTTCTGCCTCTATTGAGATGATCATTATCATTTTTATCCTTTCTCTTATTGATGTGATGTAGTACACTGATTGATTTGCAAATATTGAACCACCCTTGCATCCTTGGAATAAATTCCACTTGATCATGGTGAATGACTTTTTAAATGTATAGTTGGATTTGGTTTGCCGATTTTTGGTTGAGGATTTTTGCATCTAGGCTCATCAGACATACTGTCTTATAGTTTTCTTTTTTTGTATATCTTTGCCTAGTTTTGATATTAGGGTAATATTGTGCTCATAGAACAAATTTGGAAGTTTTCCTTCCTTTTCTATTTTTTTGGAATAGCTTCAGAAGAATAGGTCTTAATTTTTCTTTAAATGTTTGGCAGAATTGACCTGTGAAACCATCTGGTCCTAGACTTTGTTGGGTTTTTTGATTATAGATTCAATTTCATTACTGGTAATCAATCTGTTCAAATATTTTATTTCTTCCTGATTCAGTTTGGGAGGTTATGTGTTTCTAGAAACTTATCCATTTCCTTTTTGTTGTCCAATTTGTTGGAATATAATTTTTCATAATGATCTCTTATGATCTTTTGTATTTCTGTGGTGTCCTTATTTCTCCTCCTTCATTTGTGATTTTATTTGAGTCCTTTCTCGTTTTTTCTTGTTATATTTGCTTAAAATTTATCAATTTTGTTGATTTTTTTTTTTAAAACCAGTCTCAGGTTTCATTGATCTTTTCTGGTTTTTTTAGTCACTATTTCATTTATGTCTGCTCTAATCTTTATTATTTTCTTGCTTCTGCTGAATTTGGGCTTTGTTTTTCTATTTTTTAGCTCCTTTAGGTGTAATGTTGTTTATTTGAGATTTTCCTTGTTTCTTGAGGTAGGCTAGTATTGCTATCAACTTCCCTCTATGAACAGTTTTTGTTGCTTCTTAAAGATTTGGGGCCATTATATTTTCATTTTCATTTGTCTCCATATATTTTTTCTTTTTGGATTTACTCTTTGATTTCTTGGTTGACCCATTCATTATTTAGTAACATGTTATTTACCTCATGTATTTGTGATATTTCCATGTTTTTTCTTGCAGTTTCTTTTTTCTAGTTTCATACTGTTGTAGTCAGAAAAGATGTGTGGTATGATTTTAATCTTTTTTAATATATTGAGTCTTATTTTGTGACCTAACATGTGATCTATCCTGAAGAATGTTCCATGTGCACTTGAAAAGAATGTGTATCCTGGTTTTTTTTTTTTTGGATGGAATATTATATATTTATAAATCTGTTAGTTCCATTTGGTCTAGTGTACTTTCAAAGCCACTGTTACCTTCTTGATTTTCTGTCTTGATCATCTATCCACTGATGGAAGGGGTGTTAGAGTCCCCTACTATTGTATTATTGTCACTTTCTTTCTTTATGTATGTTAATTGTTGCTTTATGTAGTTAAATATTAACTATGTATTTATGTGTTTTTTTTCAATATTTTTCTCTCCCATTCTCTCTCTCCTGTGAGAAATTAATGGTATTTACACTTTTTAAAGTGGGTCCCATATATTTCTATACTTCATTCTGTGAGGGTTTTATTTTCTTCTATCTGTGTTTCAGTTTGGGTATTTTCTATTGAATTCTTAAATTTATACCGATACAATGAATTCTTAATTTTGTAATATTATATTTTTGAATTGTAGACCCTGCATTGTTTTTTCTGAAGATTGTGCTTATTTGTTGAAATATTCTACTTTTTTTCTTTAAGAGAGAGCATGTGTGCATATGCAAGCATGGGGGAAGGAGGGGCAGAGGGAGAGGAAGAAGGAGAATCTTAAGCAGATTCCATGCCCAGCATGGAGCCCAATGTGGGCTTGATCTCCCAACCCTGAGATCATGACATGAGCCAAATCAATAGTCAGGTGCTGAAACCAACTGAGCCACCCCGGTGCACAGAAATATTCTACTTTTTATACATTTTTTCTATTATTTCCTTATTTTTTTAAAATTTTGAATTTCTTGTTGCCTAGTTCTAATGTCTAACTCATCTCTGGGTCTAGTTCTATTTTTTGTCTTTCTTAGTTATCAGTCACTTTTTCTTGCTCTTTTGGATATCTAGTATATATTTTATTTTTTTGATGGAAATTATTCAAAATTTAAGTTACCTGCATATGTAACTTTTCTCTAAAGGATGCTTCATTTTGATCTGACAAATTGCCCTCAGATTATTTTAATCATTTTGGAGTTTATTTTTAGGCTTTGTTAGAAAGATTTTTTTCAATTTACCTTAGTCCTAAGCAATTGTATGATCCTTACAACTGTGTGTGCCTGTTTTGAGGTCTCAACTGAGTCCATGGGTGGTCATGAAGATATTATACTCAGGCTGGGCCATGATTCCAGTGTCTTTCCAGTTCTCTGCTATCTTTATAATCTCTATTCTTTTTTAAGTCTCCCAGAGTCTTAAGCTACATTTGTGCATCTTTAGCATTCAGCTAAGATTCTAAAGAGATCTTACACAGATATTGTTTTGAGTGTGTGTGTGTGTGTGTGATTTACTTCTATCAAACCATATCCCCAAATCTAAATTGTTATAGAAAAACCCAAACTCTAATATCTGTTTCATCTGCCGTCTAAGCCTGCTCCTTTTTCCTTAGACTCTATTTCTCTGCACCATGGCTTCAAAATGCTCTCAAAGGGAAATTTCTGTCAATGTTTGGCTCATAGTGTTTGCTTATCTTCTTTCAAGAAGAGTAGTTTTCATACTTTATCCAGAATTTATAGTTTCATAAAAGATTGCAGCTCTGGGGATCCTGGACTATAGCACCTTAAGCAGGAATTAAGTTTCTTCTAAAAACTGCAGCAGAAGCCAAGGCAAAATATTACCTTTGCGTGGCTATATGGATAATGACATCACCTAGGAGGCTGAAATTAATTTGAACATTTACTGAGGCAGCTGTAGAAATTTCTAGATACATGCAGAAGATTTGGGGAGGGAATTGAGATGCTATGATATGAAGATGAGGGCAATGATCCAATGCAATCTGAGAAATTGCTATTAAGGTGAGTTTCCTTATAACCGTGTCCTACAATTGATTAGGAAAATTCAGATTACTACAATATCTCTTATATTGTGAATAGTTACCAAAATGATCAAACCTCTAATATATACTTGTGCACACTGTGTATTTGGACATCCCATTTCATAGTCAATGAATTGGTTTCAGGAGCAACACAGAAAAAGCAAGTCTGTAAGAACCACAGGTGTCCTCTCTCTCTCTCTGGTGTAGGCATGCTGTGGCTGCCAAATCCTGGAGCCTAGTGTGTGAGATTTTATGACTTAGATTTAAAAAAATAATAATAATAAACTTATGTCAAATACATAAAAAATCTGAGATATGAAGCCAAAGATGTTTAATTTTGGGGAAAGAGCTAAAAACAATAAAAATTTAAATTAAAAACAGAGACCCCAGCATGATAGAAACAAGAGAAACCACAGGTATCAAGTAGTAGGAAGGAGAAATGAATGATTTTCTTTTGGCTAGCTCCCAGCACTGAGCCTGACAATGCTTTGTATGTGGTGGGAATTGTAATTGTCAATTAGGATTTTCAGTGGAAAGTAGAGCAGAACCTGGATTCTTCAGGAGTTACATTTATCTCCAAAAAGTGATTGCTTTGTCACTTGGAAACATTTACTGCATAAGACCCTAGAGAATATGTGGAACTTGATAGATCACCATTTGCTATGAAATTCTTCGTTCAAGAAACACCCACTTAGAAACAAAGGAGAGCTAATTTTCTATCAGCCTAACTTATGGAAGCCTGACCATGGAAAAAAGCAAACAAATAAGTAAACAAGAAAAATACCAAATAAATAGCCAACAATACATGTTAGGTATTATTTTTTAATTCCAAATATATCAATAAGCTGACAAGCCCCCTGGAAAATACCAATTACATCATCATTGTTAAAGGGGCTCTTAAAAGTACTATATTTCTGGGTACCTCTGAAACAAATAATACATTATATGTTAAAAAAAAAAAAAAAAAGACCATAGTAGGAAGGGAAAAATGAAGGGGGGGAAATCGGAGGGGGAGACGAACCATGAGAGACTATGGACTCTGAGAAACAAACTGAGGGTTCTAGAGGGGAGGGCGGTGGGGGGTTGGGTTAGCCTGGTGATGGGTATTAAAGAGGGCATGTACTGAATAGAGCACTGGGTGTTATACGCAAACAATGAACCATGGAACACTACATCAAAAACTAATGATGTAATGTATGGTGATTAACATAACATAATAAAATAAAAATACTGTATTTCACGTTTTAACCAAATTTCCCAGTATTTGTCAAATATTACCACCTAAGCAATTCAAAGTTATCTCACCAGGTCCTAAGAGGCTAGTTGTAGATTATAAATAGATACCATTAAATTAATAACACAAACATAGAAAGATGAATAAGAACTACATTTAGTGTGTGCTGTTTGTTTTCAGAAAAAATAATTCTAAAGCATTTATCTATTAACTGTGCTACATATGACACATCAGACATTGAAAAAGAACATTTAGGACAAAGCTTACAAGGTGCTAATGCCTTTTATTTTTAATACAGAAACATTGAGACCAGTACAAATCCTCGTTAAAAAAAAATGACTGTCAATTCATCTTTAAGTAAATTAAACATTTATAGAATAAGCTTCCACAAATACCAGACACCAAAAGTGCTAGTACTCTGTATCTATCTTTGAAAAGATGAAAAGCTGAGTCAACCCTGTGGGGATTTAAAGTTACGGCTCCAGAGAGTCTGAATATTTTGAACAGAGAGCAGAAGGCAGAGAATCCAAACATTCATTTATAATATAAAACTCTCTGCTACACTATGGTGTATGTTTATTTGTATTAACTGTTCTATGGACCTTGATGACTAGTTAAAAATGTATTTATCAGAGAAGAAAAATAAGATTTCAGGTTCCCACAATAAAAGAGATCATAAATATATTAAATCTTATCTTCTACTTAAATCATTGCACTTCCCTAAAATTATTTTAATTAAACTATTTTGTGCAGTTATTTTTTTGATCACATGTTTTAATTCCTTCCTAGAGGGAGTTATATAAATCTTCAATTTTGAATTTCACCCACAAAGTATTTTTTTAATTAGTAAGCAGATAGGTTTTACCTTTACAAAGTTTTATATAGCAGTTTAAAGTTTCTCCTTCCAATTTTTTTTTTTAACATTGTTAAGCTCACATGGGTATGTCATTGTCACGGTCCAAAAAATAGTGCTCTTTGGGATACTTGAGCATGCCATAAGGAAAAAAAAAAAAGACTTGCTTCTGTTATAGGCCCTGGATATGAAATATTAAATGCCAAAGTTTCTTGAACTGTTCTGCAAAAACTACAGCTTAAGAGAGAGAACTTAAAAATTTTTGAAAAGTTTTAAATCCCATTCTTTTTTTTTTTTTCAGAAGTATTTGACAGTGGATCACACATTGGCTTTTTGAGACTGTTACTTCTCCTGGCTTTTGTAAAACCTGACTCTTAACATGTTAGTCTTTCAGGTCTGTGTCTGACTATTACTTCTCCTGGCTTTTGTAAAACCTGACTCTTAACATGTTAGTCTTTCAGGTCTGGTCTGACTATTACTTCTCCTGGCTTTTGTAAAACCTGACTCTTAACATGTTAGTCTTTCAGGTCTGTGTCTGACTGTTACTTCTCCTGGCTTTTGTAAAACCTGACTCTTAACATGTTAGTCTTTCAGGTCAAGCTATGTCTTTTTCATTCACTATATTCTCAGGCTCTTTCTTTGGCTTTGTACGTCAGCTATACACTAAAACTTGGAGGATTTAGGAAAGGATTTCCTGGAGAGAAAATATTTGGTTAAGTCTTAAAGCTTAAGTAGTAGTTAGATATTCTAAGGAAGGAAAGTGGAATTTGAGAAAAGGAGTAAAATATCAAAGAGTGACAAGGAAGTGCTGAAGCTCTGAAACTCGTAGAAAGATGTTTCTTTCAAATATGAGCTGTACTCTAAATTTCTCAAATGTAAGTATCAAGTTCAGACCTCTTCTCTCAGCTCGAGTCATCTATCCAACTTCCAAGCTGACTGTTCATAAGAATCTAAGATATATCAGATCCAAAAAAACCACACACACAAAAACTGAATGTACTTTAGGTCTTGCTCTTCTCAGTAAGTAAACTCCCCAACCACACCCAGGACCTGGAAGTCATCCTAGAATATCCTAGAACCTGGAAGTCTTTATTAACAACTCTTTGTCCTGTAAGTTCTGATTCAGGAAGTGCCAGAATATCTACCAGCAAATTGACCTAAGATTGCTCCTAAAACAGGCAAAAATTGTTTCTCACCTGAAATAAAAGTCTCCAGTAGTTGTACCCATTTCCATTTAGATCCTGTCCAAATCATTTTTCACCTTTTTACATATATGTATATATATAATATATATATATATAAAATAATGGAGAAAAACTATAAAATCATCTAAGTAGATGCTAGAAAAGCATTTAACAAAATTCAACATGTATTCATGATAAAACTACGAAGAAAACAGAGATAAAAAAAATCTATGGTTAAAATCATACTTAAAGACTGAATACTTTCCTCCTAAAATTAGAAAAAAGGCAAGGAAGTTTGCACTCACAGTTTCTAGTGGTTAACTGGGGGGGTCTAGACTGGTACAAAGGGCAGAAAGGACAGAAGGTCATAGAAATTAAAAAGGAAAAAGTAATAATAAATTTATTTGCAGGTGATATCGTGTTTGGATAAAATTCAAAAAAAAATCATTAAGATGATTCAAAATTATTAATTTAGCAAGGTTGCAAAGTACAATGTCAATACATATAAGTCAATTATATTTCTATATTGACAGGCCAGAAGAGAAAATGAAATTTTAAAATGTCATTTAAAATAACATTAACGGGGCTCCTGGGTGACTCGGTCATTAAGCGTCTGCCTTCAGCTCAGGTCATGGTCCCAGGGTCCTGGGATCGAGCCCCACATTGGGCTCCTTGCTCCATGGGAAGCCTGCTTCTTCCTCTCCCATTCCCCCTGCTTGTGTTCCCTCTCTCGCTACATCTCTGTCAAATAAATAAATACAATCTTTTAAAAAGATAAATAAAATAGGGGCGCCTGGGTGGCTCAGATGGTTGAGCGTCTGCCTTCGGCTCAGGTCATGATCCCAGCGTCCTGGTATCGAGTCCCGCATCGGGCTCCCTGCTCCTTGGGAGCCTGCTTCTCCCTCTGCCTCTCTCTCTGTCTCTCATGAATAAATAAAATCTTAATAAATAAATAAATAAATAAATAAATAAATAAAATAACATTAATAACATGAAACACAAAGGGATCGACTTAGCAAAATATGTGCAAGCTCTGTGTAATGAAACATATGAAATTCTGCTCTTAGAAATTGAAGATAAATGGTGAGATATACTGTTATAAATTACAAAACATTTTTTAATTTTAAAATGTTTATTAAAAGTCCTCTAATCTGTCACCTCCAGATCCCACATTACTGAGTATTGCTCAGGATTATATGGTTATCTTTAGTACATATTTGTACTTTAGTACATATTTAGTACATGTAATCCATATAACTTATCCATCTATGCAAGTAATATATTTGGATAAACTGGCCCTGACATTTACCTGGTAACTCCTGATAGGTGATATCTAAATTGTGAAGTTATAAATGTCAGCATCACAATAGCAAATTAAGGATTTTCAGATTTTGCTGTACAACAGCATACATTACAAAACATATTTTTAAAGTACTTATTATCCTCAAATTGGTTCACAGAGTTAACATAATGTCTAAAATCACCATAGGTTTTTGTGGGGGTTTTAAATTAATAATTTATCTTTATTGAAGTTTAACTAAAATATAACATTATATTAGTTTCAGTTGCATAACATAATGATTCAATATTGTGTATGTTTCAAACTGTTCACCACAATAAGTCTAGTTAACATCCATTAACATGTGTAGTTATACATTTTTGCTCTTGTGATGAGAACTTTTAAGATTTACTTATTAACAACGTTCAAATATGCAATACAGTATTACTAACTGTAGATACCATGCTGTATATTAACATCCCTATGTCTTATTTATTTTATAACTAGAAGTTTGGACCCCTTTCACCCATTTTGCCCACCCACCACATTATGTCTCTGGCAAACACCAGTCTGTTCTCTATGAGTTTGCATTTTTGTTTGAAGATTCTACATGTAAGTGAAGTCAAGTGGTATTTGTCTTTCTCTAGCTGACTTATTTCACTTAACACAGTGCCCTTGAGGTCCATCCATGTTATCACAAATGGCAAGATTTCGTTCTTTTTTTATAACTGCATAAAATGATATGTGATAAATGTATCTCTCTCACATTTTCTTCATTCATCCATTGATAGACACTTAGGTTATTTTCATATCTTGACTTTTGTAAATAATGCTGCAGTGAACATGGTGGTGCAGATATCTTTTTAAGTATTTTTTGTTTTCTTCAGATGAATACCCAGAAGTGGAATTGCTAGAGTGCGTGGTAGCTCTGTTTTTAATTTTTTTGAGGAAGCTCCGTACTGGCTACACCATTTTGCATTCCCTTTTCTCCACATTCTCACCAACACTTGCTAGCTCTTGTTTTTTTGATAACAGCCATTCTAACAGGGGTGAGGTGATACATCATTGTGGTTTTGATTGTATTTCCCTGATGCTTAGTGCTGTTAGGCATCTTTGCATATACCTGTTGGCTCTCTGTAGGTCTTCTTTGGAAAACTGTCTATTTAGATCCCCTGCCCATGTTTAAATCAGATTCTTTGGGGTTTATTTGCTATTGAATTGTATGAATTCCTTATACGTTTTGGTTATTGACCTGTTTCATATATGTATGATTTACAAATATTTCCTCCCATTCAGTAGGTTGCCTTTTCATTTTCTTGATAGTTTCCTTTGCTGTGCAGACACTTTGTAGCTTGATGTAGTCCACTTGTTTATTTTTCCTTTTGTTGTATTTTCTTTTGGTGTAAGATCCAAAAAAATAATTGTCAAAACTGATGTCAAGGGGCTTATCACCTGTGTTTTCTTCTTGGGTGTTTTACGGTTTTAGGTCTTATGTTCAAATCTTCAATCCATTTCAAGTTAATTTTTGTGTATAATGTAAGAAATGGTCTGGTTTCACTCTTTTGCATGTGACTGTCCTCAGGGGTGTTTTGTTTTCACTTTGCTTTTTGTAGAGATTGTCATATTGATTGCAGAATTTATATAACAAAACAAAAAATCTGAAATAGCCGAAACAATTTTGAAAATGAAAACAGTGTTTGAAGACTTTATTTGAAGACTTTAATAAGGCTATAATAAGGAACAGAATGTGATAGGTGTAAGAATAGACATAGAAATCAATCAAACATAAGTGCTAAAATGTATTCTTCTTGAAGGAACATTGCGGGGAAAACTGTCTGCAACTTCTGTGATATTGTTTTGTTGTTGTTGTTCGTTAGATAGGAGTGCCCAAAAGCATGGACCATATAAGAGAAATAACTCTGACTTTATTAAAATTTAAGTTTTCCTCTTTGAAAGAGATCCAAAAGAAAATGAAAATGTCCAGTGCAAATTGGTAGAAAATGTACATACATGTGAAAAAGAACTAGTATCCAGCATAGATAATAAATTCTTACAACTCAGTAATAAAAAGATTATCAGCCCACTAAACATGGGCCAAAGATTTAAACAGACATTTCATACAGAAGGTTTAAATATCAGCACTAAGCCCATAAAAAGATGCTTAATTACAAGAAAGTGCTACAGTAAGTTCAATAAACCACAATGTATACTACTATACAACCATAAGAATGTCTGAAATTAAAAAGACTGGGAATAGTAAGCGTTTTCAAAGATACAGAGCAACTGAAACTCTCATGCACTGCGGGTGGGGATGTAAAATTTTATAGTCACTTACGAAAACTGGAAGTTTCTTACAAAGTTAAACGTACACCTACCATATGACACAGAAATTCTATTTGTAGTTACTTACCAAAGGGAAATGAAAACATACTTTCATAAAAAGACTTGCGTGAGAATGACCATAATAGCTTTAGTTAGAGTAGTCAAAAACTAGAAAAAAATCCATACATCCATCAGTGTGTGAATGGATAAGGAACTATGGTATATTAAAACAATGAACAGTTGTTCAGCATTCAAAAGGAAGGAGTTACTAGTACATAAAATATAGAGAATAGACTCAAAACATGCTGAGTGAAAAAAGATTAAAAAGTACATATTGTATGATTGCATTTGAATGGAGTTCTAGAATAGGCAAAACTAAACTATATGTCTTAAAGCAGATCAGTAGTTCCCTGGGTCTGAAAAGGAGCAAAAGGAACTTTTTGGGTGATGGAAACGTTCTATACTTTTATTTTGGTGGTGGTGGTGGTGATTACACAGAGGTATAGCGTTGTCAAAATTTCATCCTGCTGTAAACTTTTAACTGGGGTCTTTTACTGTATGTAAGCAAACAATGTTACTTTTTAAATTATAAGTGAGAAAAGGAAGAGAATTAAGCTTACTGATTTATAATTAAAAAAAATAGCTACCATTTATTAAGTACTTAGCACGTGCCAGGCCTTTGTCTAAGCACTTGAGATGTACTATTCCCACCTAATCTTCACAACATCCATAACAGGTAGGCAATATTACCGTTGTAGAGATGAGGGAAGTAAGTTTTAGGGAGCAACATAGCCAAACTTTTTTCTTAGGTTTAAGCACTCAAGGATCATTTAGTATTTTCTTAAAGTTTCTAGAAAGCTCAAGAATTTCCTCTTTCTACTTTTTAAATTGCTTTTTCTTGGCATTGAGATTTAGTCTAGTTCCCGTGGAGTGAAACCCTGAAAATCAATACATCTGTTTAACAGTTTGCAATCTCTGGAATTCTCATTGAGGCTGTCTTCATATATAAAAAAAACCAGGCCAAAATGATGACTTTATGATCAAATGTAAAATGAAAACAACAAATGAGAAAGTAGTCTAGTTTTGAATGTAAGCTATATATAATTATCTATGATATATATATATATATATATATATATATATATATATGCAGTTTCTTTCACAGTTCTAGGTAATTTTCCCATATTTAATTTTTCTTTCCTAGGAATAAACTAAAAAAAACTTATTACTGTATTGATAATATCCTAAAACAATATTTAAAATAAACATTCTGAGGATGGGAAAGTTAACAAGATTGGCATTAAAGATTATGTTTTGCCAAAAGGATCCCATTCTGATGGCAGCACCATTAGATTTTACAGACAATAGGTTATTAAAAAGGAGCATTTCTGAGGAATATTTGATCTTCTTTGGATCTATTTCATTTCTATATAAAAAAGAATAAAAATGTCATTTTTCAGTACTGTTCTCAGTACCTACTGAAGGTTCCTTTCTCCCACAAGTCTAATGTACCCTTTCACGATTAGTTATTATAATAAGCAGACATCAAGCATGTAAATGAAAATGAAATTTATTTGCTCTAGCATTCTAAGAGTGGTATGTAATATTTGTAAAATAATAATTTGTCCCTTTTCAAGAACTTACCTCACAACCAGAAGTTATCTGTGCAAAATCCAGAATGTCTCACTACAGGTAATGAATTTCAGAGAACAAAAACGTTATGCTCATCTTGGTTTTGTATCTTTATGACTTCAGTTTTCTCCCTGCAAAATTAGGCAAACTGTGTTCCTAGATACCTTACTTAGAGAAAAAAAAATATATATATGCATACACATATATACACATATGTATATGCACATACATATATGCATACATATACACATATATGTATATATTTGTATTTTATATTCCTAGTAGTATCCTAAACAACAAAAGTACAATATGAGCAATGATCTAGGTTATCCCTTGAAGCTCACTATCATTACACCTAACGAGTAATATCTTATCACAGAGAATGCCATATTTCTAAGAAATAAGAACGCATTCCATATGGGAGTTTTATGAAAATCCATGGTAAAATAATATTTGTCATAGTGTACAATGAGTTTTCTACAAAGAATAATTTTGAAAAATTTTTTCCTTGCACTGCTTGACCATATAACTGGTCTTGTCCAATAGCTCTGGCTCTATGTTCAGGCACACAGGTGAACACACACTCACAGAACAAAACTAAGCAAATAAAAGCCACCAAAGATGCTGATATTTTCAGTGCTGTAGGAGCAGGGAGAAGAGAATATTTGCTGACCTTTTGTATACAGACGTCAAAGAGCGATTTCTTTGCCTTTCTTTTCTCTTAAACAAGGCTGACAACCCCAATTCAATATTCATCTGAACTCCCAAAACCTCGAGTAGTCACAGGAAAACTGCATTCTACAAGTTTTGAGATTCGAAGGGGGGAACAAAAGCGTCACATGGTGAAAACTACCTCTGTGTGTGTGTGTGTGTGTGTGTGTGTGTGTGTGTGTGTGTGTGTGAAATTCAATAAATTCAACAAAACACATTGAGCGGATAGTACATGCAAGACATTGAGGTAGGGCCTGGGGAGAGAACAAGGACAACTTTGTTCATGCTTTCTTTTTTTTTTTAATATATATTTTTTAAGATTTTATTTATTTATTTCACAGAGAGAGACAGCGAGAGAGGGAACACAAGCAGGGGGAGTGGGAGAGGGAGAGGCAGGCTTCCCGCTGAGCAGGGAGCCTGATGTTGGGGCTTGATCCCAGGACTCTGGGATCAGGACCTGAGCCGAAGGCAGACGCTTAACGACTGAGCCACCCAGGCGCCCCTGTTCATGCTTTCATGTAGCTTACACTCTACTGCCCAGAGTGCTGGGTTGTTCTATTTATTCACAAACTCACTCAGTAACATCTGTGATCCATGTGAACTTGTGTGAGTGGAGTGATGAATATTAGGTGAGGTCTTCAAGAATGAATGGCCAGTTACAGTGTTCAGCACGGTGATATAAGTGATGTGCACTGATGGAGGATAAAGTAGTGTGTCGTGAGAGAATGTAAAGAGGACACCACCCCCATAATTCCCTTTAGAGGCCAGAATTCACGAAAGCTCTGCCAGGTTTGTAAATAGGATTGACAGATACTAGCAAATAATAGAACTGGGAAACAATTCATGATAATGTGCCTCTACGAATAGTTTCAACTCAACATGGAAATTGCGGAGAGTGAGTAGTTCTCTGCCAAGTCGTATTAGCCTGTTTAACAAATTTCAAGATAAGCTGATGCTTCAGTTATTAGGTTACACAGTTTAATTTACAGGCACAGAAATGGAAAACATGTTTCTTTGTTTTTTTTTCAATGCAGACTTGACAACTAAGTGGCTGTGGTTCTGACGAGTCACTTAAACTGTGAGCATATGATACCCTAGATATTGAGAAGAGTAATATTTATCTTACCTGTTTTTACAGAGTGTGCATGGTGATAGATGGGAAAGGAGCAACACATGTTCCACAGAAGAAAAATGGCACATAAGAACAAAATACTCTCATGCCATCATTTGGCATTACAGAGGGAGAGTACTAATAAATGCCAGCACTTTTCAAAGGACCCTTCTGTTCATTAAGCTCTCAGTGACAATGGAGGAGGCTGTTTCAGGGTACCACCAGGACAGGTGGGAGTAAATTCCCTCCAGGCCCAGATTGGATTTTAACTTTCATTTGGAAAAATAAAAGGACTCTGGACCCTTTTAGATGGTCAGGAAAAAGCAACTGACATTCTTCCTCCTGAAATGTAGTTACTGAGCACCTTAACTACAGGGAAGCTCATTAGTCCAACTCATTACTGTTCAATTCTGCATCAAACTGGTAATAAATGCACAATTGAGAGTGACTCCAGTGTTTCCTTACACATTCTTGTAAAAGAATAATGCTTGCAAGTTACTGCCTATGCTTTGCTAGCTATTATAGGGTTACCAGTGATTTGTATATACCAGGAATGTGCAACACACACAGATGATTCATATTTAGGTGGTCAAATGTGAAAGAGTAAGTTACAATGAAATACTTTAAGATCATTTCAGAGGCCCTTGGAAGAAAGAGAGAAGAAGGCATTAAGCGACTTCTACTGATAGCCCTGACCCAGGTTCACGTGTATGCCACAAAAGTAGCATTGGTGTTTCATAAAAACTGTTTGGTGAAATTCCAAAATTAATATTTAATAATAAGCTAAGTAAGCAAATTAAGGTTGTGTATTGGTGAGTGGCCTGCCATTCAGTTTGTGAAAATCAAACCAGCGGTGGATTTAATAATTAAAGGACACTTACCCAAGCCACCCAAGTGCATTACAGGTATTGCTAATGTTCATTTTGTGAATTTCACAAACAAGTGAGAATGAGAGCCAGAGGAGATGGGGTGGGGAGGATAGAGAATGAGAGAGACAATGAGAGGGAATTACATAGATAAAATTAAGTGACTTAAACATTCCCTCTTCACTCTTTTCTACTCGTTGCACAATCCGACACACATATATTGAATTTTTAGACTTCTAGTCATCCCGAGTTCTCTCAACCACTTTATCAAGCTGCCCTCCCCAAAGCTCTGGAATAATACATTTACAAGTTAGAAAGGATATAAATCCACATGTCACCTTTCCCAGGGGATAAGCGCTTCATCACAGAAGACTTAGAGCCCCATGAGAGGAATTCTTGGCACGAGTTGAGGGAGGCTAAGGGAAAGAAATCAGAGCAGATATCAAACGTCATGGAATTCATTGCATTTAAAATAGAGAGTTGCACCTTCTGTGAGTGGCTGGTATATGGAGAGCAAGTCAACTTTATGATCCATAAACATCTATAAATCTCATTTAACAATTAATATAACAGCACCTGGGATGGTTTAGAGAGAATAAGGAGGCATAAGACATAATCCTTTTCCTTTAAATGTGACTGGGACAATCAAATAGACATGCATAGAATTTTAAAAACTCTAAGAAATGTATAACAATTAACTGTTGATTTATTACTGCATTTCTCTTTTGAGCTCACATGAGATTTTCTGTTTTTAATGTTTGTGCTTGTAAGATCTTTATAAGCTCTTTTTCTACTCTTTTAAAAATAGAAAACTTCTTGGTGATTATGGTATTAAGAAAAAAATCATGATTTTCTTAGCACTGTTTGATAGCCTCTAGTAACATGATAACGTGATATAGATATAACACGATATAGATAAATAAAAACACAAATTTTTTTCTCTAGTGAAAAATGACAGATTAAACACCTTGTATTATGAAATCACAAGCAGAAACAATGAGTCACTTTTTATTTTGTAGCCTTACAGGAAGATTGGTAAGTAAACAATTGTGCTAAGAACATAAAGAACTAGATTCTAATTTAATCTCTGTGATTTACTAATACGAGCTCTTTGAGCTTGAGTTTCCCCATCTATAAAATTGGAAAGCATCATTGTAGTTAGGAGCAATTAAGATAATCTATGCTTAACTGCTTCACTTGTTTGATTTTATTCTAAGCATATGCTTAGTTCTTAGAAATGTATTTGTAACACAAAAAGTGCCTTTGAAAAGAATTTTGTTTTGGCTATGAGATTATTTTAATGTTAACTTTTGACATATGGCAGATGAAATCAAACCTCCTAGATATTTGAATGGAAAAGTAAAGAAACATAAAGCTTCGAGCATTAAAAATCACCTTCCAAAGCCAGTGTTTAGTGGATATTACCACTTAATTCTTCTCCTAAAGCTCTCACCATGTCATCCAGATTAGAAGGGATGCAGCATGAATGCGTCCTAGGAAGTCTGCATATTTTCTATGGCCAAGAATTATGCAAGTTTTGCTGCTGCTGCTGGTGTTGGTGGTGGTGTTGGCAGAGTGTTTATGTATGCACATATACAAAAAGGAAAGTATTGTAAGGGATGGGGCCCCTGAACTTAGAGTTCTCAGTTTCCTTTTCTGAATCCTGTGATGTCAGAGACTTGTGTGAGTGGGTCAGGGCTGGAAAGTCTTTCTGCAGACAACCACACATTCCATATCCTCAGCATTCCCCAAAATGTACAACAGTAACTAGCTTCCTTTCCAAACATCTTCAAAAAACATTTTTGATATATGTAGCTCTTAGTAACAATTTATTACTCCCTTCCCACTCCTTACCCATTTATTTTCTCCTATATTCAAAGTATGTGGAAGAGTGAACACAATTTGAATTTTTTTCTTGTGCTCCAAGAATCTGACATCAATCAAAACACAGTGCAATTCTAATTAGATTCCAGTATGCTTCTAACATTTTATTAACCCTCAAAATCTCAGTGTCACATACTATTGAACATTTAAAATTGTATTTGAGGAGTCCAAAGCCAGGGTGATATTGCCTGATGGAAAGCCTACTCAAAATTCAGATGAGCCTATAACTGGAGGAAGGAAATCATGACCTCCCATGCAAACTTACTTTGGGTAGAAAGAAGGCTCTTTGTCTGTTTAGACAGACACACATGAGCAATAATATTCATAGCATCACTGTGTCTTGGGAAATGAAGAGTATGATTCCAGACTGCATTTGGGGCTAGGGCATGGAGAGATCTTAATAATATTGCAGATAAAGAAGACTTTTTTTTCTTTTACCTTGAAAGTACTTTATCATAGTAAGAGAAAGTCACGCAAGATGAAATAACTAGAGTATTTTTAAAAACAAGGATTTAAATCATTCTATGCTAATGCAAAGAGCTAAAATTTTAACCCCCTTCCCTTTTCCTAAACATTCAGGAAAATATACAACACAAACTAAAATGTGTGGGTATCTATACTGTATTCATCGTATGTGAGTATATGAAAAATCTCTCCAATACACAAAATAGTTTAGCTTAATAATTTGTTAGGGAAGAAATGAACAGCCACAACATACAATGCAGAGAACAAGAATTGAACAGAGACAGGAAGTCCAAGAAAAAGGAGTCCCTGAAAACTCTTTTCTGGGATTCTCAGAAACTTTTTTTTTTTTTTTTTAAAGTAAGACAGAGAAAGGGAGGTTCCAGTCATACTTAGATCTCAGGGGACAGAATAAACTCTGCTGATGGTCAGACTTTAAGTGTATCTGCCAGGCACTCTTTGGGTTCTAACTTAGCATTCAAGTTTAATTTGTCATGCAGATTAGATTTGCTAGATAAAATACAGGAATCATAGCTAAATTTGAATTTCAGATTTTAAAAAATGATTTTTTAAAAATATAAGTGTGCCCGAAAAATACATGAAACATATACTAAAAAAATTATTCATTGCTTAATGAAATTCAAATTTACCTGGGGGTCCTGTATTTTATCTGCCAAATCTGACAACCATAATACAGATACAAATTTTCTTCTTATTTACCTAAATTTAATTTTTTCCTGCTCAGTTTGTCTTGTTAGTCTCATTCATCCCCTATCTCCTCTGCCAGAGTCCCTTTCATCTTATTCATCAGCTTGATGCTAATACCAGTATATTATTGAATGTCATTTAATGTGATAGTTAAGAGTAGTAGCCTTCTGCCTCTGGTTGACTGAATATATGTAGTTCCTCTTCATCAGGGAATAACTTCTCGCCATAAAATATTCTGAGATCCCAGGATGAAACTAGACATTCCAATTATTATAATTATGGTGGATACAATTTTAATCCATCTTTTCATTTAATAAATTCACCATAGACCAAGCACTATCCTGGGTAATGGAAATAGAAAGTAGAAGAGTAAGACAAGATTTTTGTCCTTAAAGGTCTCACATTGCATTTGGGGAAAAGATGAACAAAAAAGGAATTGCAAGATTAGAGGTTTGTACCAGTGGCAGGTAAGTGATAGAATTTCTGTGAAAGATCAAGGAAGGTGTCTGTTCTGAGACTGTGACAGTAGAAGGTGATTAGGAGAAGGTCACGTCTATACTTATACACAAGAAAGGGTTTTCCAAGGGAAGGAGTAGGATGAGCAAGGACAAGAGAATGTGAGGTTTAGAAAGTTTTAAAGCATGAAAGTAGCTCAGTATTTCTAGAACAATAGAATGCATGTAAGATAAACAAGATGATAAATCCTGAAAGAATTTTATACAAATTTTAAAAGGTTTTGGCCTTTATTTTGTAGAAGTTGGCAGGAGTTAATGTCTCTTAAGCAGGGGGGTTACCTTATTAGATACTCCTTATGAGTCAGAGAGAGAACTCTAGTAGTAGAATTAGAAGGCAGTTGTTGGAAGGCAAACAAACTGGAGGGAAGGAGATGTGGGAACATGCTATTCATAATGTGAGGCCAGGGGAAACTAGTGCATTAACTAAATTGGGGAGAATAAGCAGATTTCAGGAATGTGATGAATCTAAGAGATATTTAGTTGGCTGCATTAACAAAATTTACTGATCAGTTCATGGGATGATAGGGAAAAGCTAAGGGGAAGATAAGAGCCTTAGATAATTCCACTGTTTGGGGGGTCAATGATTTAATTGACTAACTCAGTCAAGGGCCAGGGGTGTGATGAGACGAATGAGACCGTTGCCTGAAGCACAAAATTTAACTGATTTTAAATTTGTCTCTGCTGCTTGACTTCCATTATGAACAATCAGCATAATATTTCTGATTATTTACTCAAACACTTTTTGCCCAAGTCTATTGACACTCCTTTATTAATGGGAAGAAATTTTGTTAAATTGATCTCCGATTTCAATATGATATTTATCAAATCCAAACAAAGTTTTCCATAAAACTTGACAAACTGACTCTAAAATTGATATAGGCATCATTAAGCCAACAATAACCAATATACTCTGAACAAAAAAGAATGAGGTGGGAGGAATTGTAGTATTAGATATTAATACTACAATACCATAGTAATTTTACATTGATGCTTGAATAAATAAATAGATCATTTCAGCTGAATAGACTTTCAAGAAACCTACACTGCATATATGAAAACTTGATTCATACTGAGTGGGCATTAGAGATCAGTGGAGAAAGTACTGAGTAGTCAGTAGTAGTGCTAATACACCTGATTATCCATATAGAAAACACAGAATGACCCATTTCAGGTAGAATAAAGACTTAAATATGAAACACAATGCTACAGATCTTTTAGAAATCAGTAAAGATTATCTCTGGTTTTGGAGTAGACAGTATTTCTTCAAGTATTTCTTAAAGAAGACACAAAATTTGTTCATCTGAAGAAACCAAACTGAGGGCAAAAAGACAAACCGTAAATTGACAAACCACAACCCAAATAACTGATAATGGATCAAAACTGAATTATGTAAACAAGTCCTACAATCAATATGAAAAATATCAGTACCATAGGAAATGGGCAAAAAATATAACTAATCAATTCAGAGAAGGAGAACAAATAATGGCAAAAACTTGTATTAAAAGTATACTGAGTATCATTATTAAACAGATCGATAAAAGTAACACACAATGAGGAGAAGTTATATTTTCCATAATGGTAAAAATTAAAATGTTTGACAGTACCAAGTGTTGTATGTATATACATTATGACTAGGTACTGCTTGTTAAGAGTATGACTTGGTGAATAATTTTTGAAAATATTTTGGCAATATGTAGTAAAGTTTCATATGCACAGACTCTGTGATCCAATAATTCCATTCCAAGGCACATACTCTGAAGAAATCTTACACTTGTACACCAGGAGACATGTACAAAAAAAGCTCAAAATAGTAACATTCAGAATATCATTTTTTAAAAACCTAGAAAAATATTAATTATCAGATGAATAAATTATAGTACATGCATTGAAGCAAATACAGAGCAGTGAAAATGAATGAAATATAGTTGCACAAATTATCAGGGATGAATTCCAAAATAGTTTTTAAAAAAGGAGGTAATAAAAACATACATATTGCTCCATTTACATAGAGTACAAAAACAGATAAAATATAGTAGTTATCTTGAGAAAGAAAGAGGGATGCAATTAGAGTGAAGTCCAGAGACCATTCAATGTACAGGGGATGTTTTATTTAAGCTCAATAATCCGTTCGTTAATGTTCATTTTACTTTTAAACTTCTCATATGTTATATGTATTGTTTTTATAGTTCTTCTTGGTGTAAATACAAAAACTGATGCCTCAGTTGCCATGTTTTTAATGTCTTGAATAGACACAAAAAATTGGTGCTCATCATGATATTCTTCTGGATATTATCATGCCTGATAATTATTATCACATGTTCCAAATCCATTTGTTTCTGGCTTCCATTATGAATGACCAAACAACTCTACTGGTGATCATTTTTGAAAATACAGTTTACCCTTGAATAACAGGTTTGAACCATGCAGGTCTACGTATACATGGATTTTTTTTTTTTTTAATAAATACAGCAGAGTAGTGTAAATGTATTTTCTCACAACTTTCTTAGTAACATTTTCTTTATTGTAAGAATATAGTTTATAATACATATAACATAGAAAGTATGTGGTAATTGAATGTTTATGTCATCAGTAAGGCTTCCGGCCAACAGTAGGCTATTAGTTAAGTTTTGGGGGAGTCAGAAGTTATACACAGATTTTTGACTGTTCAGGGGTTGGCACCGTTAACTCCCCCCTTTGTTCACAGGTCAACTATATTGTGAATTGTCTTCTAGCTCTATCACTTTCTGAATTTAGATATCTGTTTAGTACCTAGTGTTACCATTGGCTGGCTCCTTTGTTATTGCCCAAATGTGCACAAGTTATTACCTGGGCAAATACTGGTGATTTGAATTTTTGTGATCATGGAGTTATCCTTTTTCCCTACAAGCTGCCACATCTCCCAGGTAACATATTTGTTAACTACCTGCAACCAATGGTATTTTGTTCAGCTTTTACATTTCCTTCATCAAAATGTCTTTCTGCATGCTTGTCACTGATAGTCATGAAATTCCTTTCATTTCAGCTCATCTTCTTAAAACTATTGAGGTTGTTTGAACCTACAGAATATTTTCAATCCCTAAGAGATTTTTGCTTCAGAAATGTCATGAAGTTTCTTACCATCAGCCGAATAAATTTTAATCAAGTTGCCAATGTTCTTTCTCCAACTGGAGCCAGTTTAATGACAACTCAATGCATTTCCTCATTGAACTTGACTATAGTTCAATACACACAATTTTTTAGACCAATGAAAATTGTTACCTCTTCCAGATAATAATGGAAATATTTTTCTACCTAATATTCATTTTTAAAGGCAATCTAGACATGACCTCAGAAGAGAAAACCAGTAGCAAGGGATTTTGATAAAGTAGGTTGAGCGATTTCCTGCCATGTAAGGAGGCTATGGTTGCCTCAGAGTGAGAGGGGTAGGGTCTTTCCAATTCATTTTTGCACTGCTCGGCAAAAGATACTCTAATCTTGGCACTTCTCAAGAAATGTCCCTGTAGAGGTAGTAGCTTTGGCCAGTAGATTCTGCCGAGCCCTTGAAACCTCAAGGTTCAATCTATAGTACAATCCCCACCCACTCCTGCTCTCCCATTTTTCAACATGTAATTTCTATACTTCAATGTTGATAATTATCCATTAGTCTTTTTTTGGATTTGTTGCAAATACGGATAAAATAAGTGCCAGTTGAATTAAATCCAAGAACAAAAATACACACAACCATACTATCAACACTACCACAAACACTACTGCTACCAACAACAATCAGTAGTGCTCAAATTTGTATAAAAGGGAAAGAATATATCTAGAAAGTTAAGGCATTTCCAAAACTATAAATGTGATTAGATATTTGAGAATTAAGTTTCTCTTTCTTAATGTAGCTACCACTAGCAACATTGACTCTCATAATTATTTGAAACTTTTGAGAAAAAGGAAATATAAAATATGATTTATTGTCATTGTGTTTTATAATCAATTTATAAATAGAGAATGTAATGCAGTCACACGCACCAAGTTTTGTATTATTTTGTTTTAAATTTGGCATACACAGAATAAATGCTATTTGTTAAGGCTAAAAAAGTGCACACAAAAGCTTTCTCAATCCAGGGTTTAACAGTGTAAACTCAGAGGTATTACCTAGTGGATTTACCTTACATCCCTGAGTTGAATGTGTTTGCAACTGGCTTTGATCAAAACTCAACTAGAGGCAAACCCTCTCCTGCCTAATGAGTTTCAGGCAGATCTGAAGCAGGGTGTTATGAAATCTACAAAGTTGTGACTAAATCTTGGCTTACAAAGATAAAATGCCCATATTATTACCATCTTTATTTTTAATGCATTAGCTGCCCAAATCTAGTTGTATACTCATATTGTTAAATATTACTATAACATAAAGGTCTAAAGAATTTCTCAAAGCTAAATTATTCAAGAGGGAAAAAATACTACAAATAACACTGGTTTGGAATTTAAACAGACTTGGCTTCAAATTTTGTCTACAATTTAGTATTCATGTGATCTGAGGCAAAGTACTTGAATTTTCTGTGTTTGTTTCCTAAGCCTTAAAACAAGGACATTATTTACAGTAGGGCTTTGCCAATTTTTCAATGTATAGAATACAAAAACTGAAGGCAATTTGTAGGTATTTATATGGGACTTGGTAAAAAAAAATTGTAATTTCATTAGAATAATATAATAAAAGTATTAGGTAAAATATTAATGTTAGTTGGTATAACACTTCCAAATTGTTTCATAAGCAACTTGATGTTGATTCATTAACATAAGGATTTTTGTTTTTATGAAGTCTCAATGTTGATTACATTTTCATGATAATCTCTTCAAAATATTGTTAGTTGTCATCAACATGAAACTTTTTATAAATAGGTGAAAAAATGTAAAACCTCTTAGAACTATTACAAAATGTACAATTAAATTATATTTAAAGAATTGAATAACTCTAACTGTAGTGATGAATAGGACGTTAAATTTATTGTTATGTGAATATATTTTATTATAATAACTTCTATATAAATAATTTCCAAGTAAGATAAGGCTTTTATTTGCAGAATTTTGTGTACTTTCTGAGCAATTAATTACTCTGGAGCAAGTTTAGATGGCACTATTAGTTTCAGTTATCTATTGCTATATAACAAGCCACCCTTAAGTTTTATGGCTTAGAGCAAAAATATTTGTTTCGTTTTCTCATGAATCTCCAGCTCACCTTTTTTTCCAAGTAGTGTCACCTGGGATAGCTTTACTGGGATTAGAGGATCCATTTTCAAGAAGGACCATTCACATGGCTGACAAGTTAGTGTTGGCTCCTAGATAGGAGCTCATCCATTTCCTGTCAGCCAGGGACCTTGGATTAGTTCCATGTGAACTTTGTTACAGGGTTACTTGGTTGCCCTAACATGATGACTGCATTCCAGTAGGCTACCATTCCAAGGGACAGGAAGTTGGAGCTGTTAGTCTTTTATTTCGTGGGCTCAGGAACTGGGCATCACTTCTGTTCCATCCTGTTGATGAAGCAGTCACAGAGGCATCCAGATACAAGGGGAGAGAGCAGAGACCCTCACATCTTGGAGGGAGGAGTGTGAAAGAATTTACAGCTGTCTTTAAGCACTGCAGTAAAGGTACAGATTTGAAGGTGCCACACATAGCTGTGCAAGTCACAAGACACTTCTGCTCATTCCTTCACCTGACTGTGGCTCTTTTTTGGGCTGTCCTCTGTGATCTATTGAATCCTGAAACTTAAATCCCTTCTGCAGAGTCACCAGTTCCTTGTGGGTGAGGGGCAGTAGTACATTTTACATCTAACTATTGAAGTAGATGTTCACATAAGAGAGCATCTTCTCTGCCATACTCTGGGCATTAAGAATAGCTAGCAAGTATTTATTCTTCTCACTCCTTGTGAAGATTATGGATTGTCCATTTGCCTGTGCTCTGCTCTGCCTTCCATGGAGTATTTCCTATTGACAGAAGCCAGGTCCAGGGGTTTTGGCAAACCTAATCCCTTCAAGTTTGCTGAGTGTGGGGAGGTTACAACATGTTGCTGTATGCCTGTAACCAGTTGGGGCATGTCAGGTGTAAAACTTTGATTTACCTCCATAGGATTAGTCATGATTCATAGAAACTCTCTAGTAAATCATAAAAGGTATGTGAATACAGGGGTCGAATATGTGGGCTCTATATTCAGATATTCAAACCATCAGAATTCAAATTCAAGTTCTATCTTGTTCTGGTTCTGTGACCTTATGAGTAAAACAGATTTTACTTAGGGTTGCTATAAGGAATAGACAAGGCATACAAATGATGTGGCACCATGCCCACCATATAGTCCCAGTATAATAAGTATAACTTATTAGTCTAATTATAATAAAAGTTATAAATCATACCACACATCTATCTGTAAGTCATATCCAAATCCATGCTTTTCAGTAATGCTTACTTTTATATTTTTCTTAAAATAATAATTTATGGCCTTTTACCCAATTTTATCCCTTTATTATTTTTACCCATTTTACTTTACAGTTCATGTTCCCTAACTCTTTTCCTCTCATTTGCCTTTGAGATGTTTGAAACATCTTCTACTTCAATATTACCTGTGGTGTTTGATAATGTGCTATAAATCTCATATACTAAAATGTTAATAAAGAGATTAAGGAAAAAAACATGGATTTACTAGATCTGTAAGTGGAGGCTTCAGAGGCATCACTGTCTTTTGTTTATAGTCTTGATGCCAGTTTTCAATCTATAAAGCTCAATTTTTATGCAAAATCTAATTGTAAAAAAAATTAGGAAACTCTATAATAGAGAATCTCATAATTAAAAATTTTATTTAATTCATTTTTAATTGTGTACATTAAGCTTGAATAAGGGAAAGGTTTTAATTCAAATAGCAAAGGCAGTTAAAGATATGGTCCTCCCCTGTCTTTCCCCCATATACTTCTGTTAAGATTGGTATCCAGCAGGGGACTGGCGTAACAGCACAATGTAGAGTGACATCAGCCTATTGGTGTTCTGGGTGTCATTGAGGAACACAGCCAAAGGGAGAAGGAAGCAGAGAGAAGAGAAGCACAGACTCAGGAAATTGGAGCAGAGTAATATCTTCAGGAGGTCACTAAGGATGAGTCCAAACAGAGCCACAGTACATCCAATCCACTTGAGTCCAGGTAATGTTTAAAAACAAAGGGCATCAAATTTGGTGGAAGCAGAATAGGTTGCATATCTGCAGACCTCAAAGCATCATTAGAGAGTCATAAAAATCCAGTCATTTTGGGAACTTAGACAAGCAAGACCGCAGAGACAGAAGAAAAGGTCAGTCCCTGGAAATGGGGGTTGGCAGGAAAAGAGATTGATGCAAGCTTAGGCCAGATGGCTGAGGTTCTTGGCAATATTTCATTCTTATAATATCAGTACCTTGGAGGGCATTATAAAGTTAACCCCAGTGTACCAAGGGCCTATGTCAGAAGTGAATCTAAGAGAGACTCTGAAATTTGACCAGAGAGTCTAGAGAATGACCTATCCCAAAGGTTTATTATTGGGATGCATTTCCTATTTGAAGAGCAGTAACAAATTGTGAATCGTGATTGTACAAAGAGTCAGCTGCCTGCTCCTGTTATTTTTCACCCCAATTAGTCTCCCAGCTAAAAATCTTACCTTCTTAAAATGTAACAGGGGAACAGAGGATCTGACTCCTGCTTCTGTAGAAAGAGGTCTATACTAACTCTAATGAATCTTCATTGAATAAAGGAAAGCTGATTTCCAGAAGGGAAATTTAGGCACCAGGGGATTGGATGGAACGCAGCACAAATATGAGAAAATCTACCACACTACTACACAAAACCTTTCATCAGGGCTTGATAATTAGGTGCTTAGTATTTGATATTTCTTCCTGATTCTTCAATCTTTCAAGAGAATTATCTACTTAAATACTCTTTTCAGAGAGAGATTTTGCTTTTATTGATCTAGGTTTTTAGATTTTTCTTTTGTTAAAAAATATGTAATGTTTAAAACTTCTATATCCTTACCTAGTTTCCTTGTGATTTCCTTTAATACCTGGAATATATGTATGAACATTCTCCAAGTTGATTAAGGATTTGTCAGTTTTTCCTTATGTATTTCAATGTTGTATTTATCTTGTATTATTTTCAAAACTTCCTGTAGAATTCTGAAGGCCTTCCTTCATTGTCTACTAGTATCTAGTCTCATAGCTGATAATTTCTCATTTTTTAGAGCAGGGTTGGTCAACTGCTCTTACAAAGAGTCAAATAGTAAATGGGTTGTTAGGCTTTGTGACTTAGATAATCTCTATTGCAACTACTCAACTCCTGCCTTTGTAGTATGAAAGCAGCCATAGACAATATGCAAATGAGTGGGTGTGCTTGCGTCCCAGTGCAAATTTATTTACAAAATCAGGCAGCCCAGGGGGCTATAGTTGTAGTTTGCTGACCTTTGTCTTTAAAAAATAAACTCTCCTGGGCGCCTGGGTGGCTCAGTCGTTAAGCATCTGCCTTCAGCTCAGGTCATGATCCCAGGGTCCTGGGATGGAGTCCCACATCGGGCTCCCTTCTCAGGGGGAAGCCTGCTTCTCCCTCTCCCACTCCTGCTGCTTGTGTTCCTGCTCTTTCTGTCTCTGTCAATTAAATAAATAAAATCCTTAAATAAATAAATAAATAAAAAATAAACTCTCCCATTCCTCCTGGAAGAATTTAGGATTATAGTTGGTTTTTTTGTTGTTTTAATCCTGAGTTTGGCAGTAGGATAATCTACATGAATATTTTCTTTTTTTCCATCTATTTTCTCAATTCTATTTGAAATTCTTGAAGCTAATTATTATATTGTGTAACTTTTCTGTTTTATATTTTTTCATTGGCAATCAGGAAAAATAACTCAGCCCTTTCTTTCATCTCACTAATTTTATATAAACATAAATGGGTCGATTTTATTATTTACTCCTTTCCTGTGTGTGTTTGTTTATTTGTTTAAACAAGATTTCTTGGTGTTTCTTTTTCACTATAGCATCTTTAAAAATTCCATCTTCTCCATTTTTGTTTATTTGCGTGGATTATCTGTTTAATAAATTTACTATATTCCCAGTAGCATTCTAAGATCTTTACATATATTATCATGTTCAGTCCTCACAATGACTCTATAAGAAGAGTTGTTCCTGATATACCAAAAGAGAAATTGAAATCTGTAAAGTTATCAAACTTGCACAAGTTTACATTGTTAACAAGTGGGATATTTGGTATTAATCCCATCATACAGTAATTCCTATCACTTGCTGACCCATACCTGAGTCATCCTCACGTTGTCAAACAGTAGTTGGCCTCATTCCACCTACCATGAGTGGCCCAGTTCTTCGCTAATACTTGAATGACTTGATCTGGGAATTCCAAGATTCTTCTGGAAAATCTTAATTATTTAAGATGTCTATTCTATTGCCTGTATAGGATTAATTCCTCGGTTCTGATGAGTTTCACTGCCAATTGATATGATTCATATTACTAGAAATTATTCAGTATTCCATTTTGTGTCTGGCTTCCTTTTACTTTTCCAGTGTTTCAGTGTTATTATGCTTATTTTTAAATACTTTCTCTCTCCTTTTTTTTAAATCTTTGTGAGAAGTTTTTCATTTAGGAAATTTAAACATCTTTTTTAGGATTCCTAGAAAACACTTATTTTCCAATTTTTTTTTTGCAAGAATAGGTTTTTTTTTTTATTTTATTTTATTTTTAGTCACCATACAATACATCATTAGTTTTTGATGCAGTGATTCACGTATAACACCCAGTGCTCCATGCAGTACGTGCCCTCCTTAATACCCATCACTGGGCTAACCCATCCCCCCACCCCCTCCCCTCTAAAACCCTGTTTGTTTCTCAGAGTCCATAGTCTCTCATGGTTCATATCTCCCTCCGATTTCCCCCCCCCCATTTTTCCCTTCCTTCTCCTAATGTCCTCCATGCTATTCCTTATGTTCCACAAATAAGTGAAACCATATGATAATTGACTTTCTCTGCTTGACTTACTTCACTTAGCATAATCTCCTCCAGTCCCATCCATGTTGATGGAAAAGTTGGGTATTCATCCTTTCTGATGGCTGAGTAATACTCCATTGTATATATGGACCACATCTTCTTTATCCATTCATCTATTGAAGGGCATCTCGGCTCTTTCCACAGTTTGGCTACTGCGGACATTGCTGCTATGAACATTGGGGTGCATATGGCCCTTCTTTTCACTACATCTGTGTCTTTGGGGTAAATACCCAGGAGTGCAATTGCTGGGTCATAGGGTAGCTCTATTTTTAATTTTGTGAGGCACCTCCATACTGTTTTCCAAAGTGGCTGTACCAACTTGCATTCCCACCAACAGTGTAAGAGGGTTCCCCATTCTCCACAACCTCTCCAACATTTGTTGTTTCTTGCCTTGTCAATTTTTGCCATTCTAACTGGTGCAATGTGGTATCTCATTGTGGTTTTGATTTTAATTTCCCTGATGGCTAAAGATGATGAACATTTTTTCATGTGTCTGTTAGCCATTTGGATGTCTTCTTTGGAGAAGTGTCTGTTCATGTCTTCTGCCCATTTTTTGACTTGATTATTTGTTTTTTGGGTGTTGAGTTTGAGAAGTTCTTTATAGATCTTAGATACCAGCCCTTTATCTGTAGTGTCATTTGTAAATATCTTCTCCCATTCTGTGGGTTGCCTCTTTGTTTTGTTGACTGTTTCCTTTGCTGTGCAGAAGCTTTTTATCTTGATGAAGTCCCAAAAGTTCATTTTTGCTTTTGTTTCACTAGCCTTTGGAGATGTATCTTGAAAGAAGTTGCTGTGGCCGATGTCAAAGAGGTTACTGCCTATGTTCTCCTCTAGGATTTTGATGGATTCCTGTCTCACATTGAGGTCTTTCATCTATTTTGAGTTTATCTTTGTGTATGGTGTTAGAGAATGGTAGAGTTTCATTCTTCTGCATGTGGCTGTCCAATTTTCCCAGCACTATTTATTGAAGAGACTGTCTTTTTTCCATTGCATATTTTTTCTGCTTTGTTGAAGATTATTTGACCATTGAGTTGAGGGTCCATATCTGGGCTCTCTATTCTGTTTCATTGGTCTATATGTCTGTTTTTGTGCCAGTACCATGCTGTCTTGGTGATCACTGTTTTGTAATAATAGCCTGAAATCGGGCAACGTGATGCCCCCAGCTTTGCTTTTCTTTTTCAACATTTCCTTGGTGATTTGGGGTCTTTTCTGATTCCATACAAATTTTAGGATTGTTTGTTCCAGCACTTTGAAAAATGTCACTTATTTTCTTATTTTAATGAGATTTGGGATAAAAGCAGAAGTAAATGATTTTAAACAGTCATCTTGAACCAAAAAACTCCCCCTGAGCTTTACAACAATATAAAGTCCCAAAAGAGTTGCACTGGATTTTGATTGAAACTGTCATTAATTATATATTTATCTAGGGATATATGACACTTTCTCAAAAAATTTAAAGAAGTGTGTATGTGTGTGAGTAAGCATGTGCACATGCTTTTCTGGGGATCTAATTTTTTATGTTCTGTGGTCCTAAGGGGAGTAATGTGATATTATCATGAAATGAATTTCTGATTTGTTTTTTAAACAAACATAAAATGTTACTCTTCAATATATGTATAGTTAGGTCTTTCATTAAGCAAATATTGAACATTCACTAGGTTCAATGTTTTCTACATGCTTGGTATATACCAATGAAAATGACAGAAAGAAACCACTGCCAGGATATAGTTTACTTCTAGTTGGGAGATTCTGTAATCTAAAATAATAAAAAAATAGAAAAGAAGATTTTAAATATATAGCTTAAACAAAAACTACCATCCAATTCTTTAAAATTTTGGAAAAGTAAAATATTACCTCATTGTCTAAAAAATCAATTCCAGATTAGCACTTTCCAAATTTACATAACCTTGATATCATCTTGCATGTGTGGGGATGGGGATTTCTTGTAAATATTCTGGTAAATAGAGTTAGAAAGTAAATTCAAATTAACAAGAATTTATTGACTATTTTCTGGTCAGGACCAATTCATTCAGTCAGACAGGGATTATATAGACATAACAGTTATCAAGACCAGACTATAAATGATTAGGACATTAATGTACAGATAAGAGCTGCTACAAGAGTTCAGAAGTTATATAAAGTTGCACATTAAATATAATTATCATTTCACTGAAATAAATCTAATTTTTATTTAGTAATTCAATAGACAGTTCAGCATATTTCCTCTTCCTCAAGATCATGTTTGTTATGAACTTCAAAATATGACATGGTGCATAGAAATATAAATGAAGATATTTTTAATTCATTAAGTGTATAATAAACTACATTTAAATAAAAAATTTAAAGAACACTTTTAACAATTAGCATTTATATCTGTTTACTTATCAAATATTTGATGTATTTTCCTGTTTTAAACATATCATTATAGGGTACTTTATTGTACTTTGCAAAATATTATGCTTTGTTAAAATAAAGAAATATACAATTATTTTAAAGCTTATAATGCTTATATGATGTCTTCTTTTATTGCCTCTGATGATCTCTATAAATAGTATAGCATTCTCAATGAAAAGATTTTGAAACACATACATGTAGAGATGGTACAGTATATATGTATAGCATATGTATTCACGAGCTATCTTATTAGTACCATTTTTATGCCATTCAGTGTTAGCAAAACATAAAGATAGTCTTATGTTGAACTTCTAAAGCCCATATTACTGTCTCTTAGATATCAAGAGAATAAATGTGAAAATAAATGTGACTCGGATGAAAGTGTTACTTTTACAGATTGTGTTACCGTGAGACCATCTTCTGAGTCTTTCCCACTAATGCTAATAATACATGAGGGTGATGCTGGATAGCTAACAGGAAAATTACTAATTCAGGTATGAATAATACTTTCTTGAACTATCTTTCTGACAGTATAAGAGTATTCACTATGGGTACAATATGTAGTTAAGTGTCTTTTCTTTGAGTGTCCTAAGTTTTGACTAGACATAACAAAGATAAAGATCCTATAGGGCAATATACCCAAGATCAATTTTTATTTTTGATTAAAGATTTGATGCAAAAAGGGAGTCAAAATAGGGATGAATGTAAGAGTCTGATACGCAAATGAATACTCAATATTTCATTTCCTACTTCACCTGTCTTCTAGTTAAAGCAAAGAAGGCAACTAGGAAAAGATAATGACTGATCTGACAGGAGAATCTGGAATTAACTGGGTTTAGGAAAGAAACCAAAGCCAAAATTTTCCTTGTTTCTGACTTTTCCTCCACTGAACTGTAAGGTCCCTGAAAGCAAGGGGAAAATGAAAATAAACCTTGACTTTATCTCTAGTACAATATTCAAAGAGATATGAGCTCTACCAATTGTTTTCTCACACATTTATGCAGCTGTGATCAATGTTTTTATTGTGGTGAAATATGTATAGCATGATATTTATAATTGTAACCACTTGTAAGTATACAATTCAGTAGCATTAAATACATTCATGATGTTGTGTACCTGTCACTATTAACTATACCCAAAACTTTTTTATCATCCCCAACATAAACTCTGTACCTGTTAAACAGTAACTCTTCTGCCTCCTACCTTCTTCCCTTCCCCATATTTAGCCTCTGATAACTTCTATTCTGCTTTCTGTCTTTGTGAATTTCCCTGTTCTAGATACCTCATATATATAAAATCATATAATATTTATCCTCTGTGTTTGACTTATTTCATATAATGTTTTTAAAGTTCCTTCATGTCATAGCACATATTAAAATTTCATTCTTTTTAATAGCTCATTAGTAGTCCCTGCGTATATATACCACATTTTGTTTATCTATTGACAGACATTCAGGTTGTTTCAGTCTTTCAGCTAGTTTGAATAATGTTACTACGACATGGGTGTAGAGATATCTGTTCTCTGCTTTCAGTTCTTTTGGATATATACCTAGTAGTGAAATTTCTGGGTTATATGACAGTTCTATGTTTACCTTTTTGAGAAACCATGAAACTGTTTTCCACAGGGATTGTAACATTTTACGTTTCCACAAGTCATGTACAAGGGTTCTCATTTCTCCACATCCTCACCAATGTTTATTATTTTTTATCTTTTAATAATAGCCTTTCTAATAGGTTTGAAGTGTTATCTTATTGTGGTTTTGATTTGCATTTTCCTAATAACTAATGATGTTTAGAATCTTTTCATGTGCTTATTAGCCATTTATATATCTTCTTTGGAGAATTGTCAATTCAAATCCTTTGTTCATTTTTGAATTTTGTTGTTGTTGAGTTGTAGATGTTCTTTATAAAGTCTAGATATTAATCTCTTAATACTTAAATAATTTAAAAATCTTTTTCCCATTCTGAAGATTCTTTTTACTTTCTTAATAGTGTCCTTTGATGCACAAAAGTTATTCATTTTGTTAAAGCCCAATTTATTTTTTTTCCTGTCTTTTAATTTTGGTGTCATCCATGAAATGATTGCCAAATCCAATGTCATGGAGATTTTCCCATGTTTCCTTCTCAGACTTTTAGTTTTAGCCCTGAAGTTTAGGTCTTTGAACAACTTCAAGTTAATTTTTGTATATGATATAAAGTAAGGGTTCAAGTTCATTCTTGCACATGTGGATATCCATTTTCCCCCACAACATTTGTTGAAAGATTACCCTTTTCTCCATTGAGGTCATGGTACCCTTGTAAAAAAAAATCAATTCACCATACCTGTGAATTTATTTCTAGACTATTTTATTCCATTGGTCTATATGTTTGCTCTTATGCCAGTAAGATACTGGTTTCAGTATTTAGCCTTGTAAGTTGAAAGTCAAAAAATGATAGTGTTCCAACTTTATTTTTCTTTTTCAAAATTATTGGCTATTAAGGGGCCTGCTAAAATTCCATATGAATTTTAGAAACTATTTTCTATTTCTGTGAAAAATGCTGTTGAAATTGTCAGAGATTGCTTTAAATCTATAAATCACTTTGGGTAGTATGGAGATCTTAACAATATTAGGTCTTCCTATCTATGAATATGAATGTCTTTTCATTTATTTAGATTTTCTTTAATTTCTTTCAGCAACATTTGTAGTTTTCAGCATACAAGTCATTCACGTACTTGGTTTAGTCCAATTTAATTATTTGAGATTCTATTTTAAATGAAATTGCTTTCTTAATTACCTCTTTGGATTGTTTATGCTGGTGTATAGAAACAACTTATTTTTTTTGTTGCTTTTATATGCTACAATTTTTCTGAATTTATTAGCTCTAGTAATTTTCTTCTGGATCCTTTGGGGTATTCTGTGCATAAGGTCATAATATCTGTGAATAAAGATTGTTTTACCTTTCAAATCTGAATGCTTTTCTTTCTTTCCTTTTTATTTTCTTTATTTTTCTTTAAGGTCTGGTTTGAACTTCTGGTACCGTGATGAATAGCAGCAGTGGTGAAAATGACCATCCTTGTCTTGTTCCTACTCTTAAAGGGAAATACCATTGACTATAATGTTTGCTGTGGGTTTTTCATAAATACCCTTTATCATGTTGAAGAATTTTTCCTCTATTTCTACTTTTCTGAAAGTTTTTATTATGAAAGGTATTGGATTTTGTCAAATGCCTCCTCTGCATCAATTGAGATGTTCATGTTTCTCCCGCCTTGTTCTATTAATTTGAGGTATTATATGAATTTATTTTCTTATATTGAACTACTCTTGCAGTCTTGGTATAAATCTCACTTGGTCATGCTGAATAATACTTTTTAAACATTTTATTTTATTTTAAATACAGTATAGTTAACATACAGTGTTATATTAGTTTCAGGTGTAAAATATAGTGACTCAAACATTCTATGCATCACTCATTGCTCATCAAGATAAATGTACTCTTAATCCCCTTCACCTATTTCACCCATCTCCCCACCCACCTCCCTCTGGTAACCATCCATTTGTTCTCTATAGTTAAGAGTCTGTTTTTTGCTTTGTCTTTTGTTGTTGTTTGTTTGTTTCATTTCTTAAATTCCACATACAATGAAATAATATGGTGTCTGCCTTTCTCTGACTTATTTCACTTAGCATTATATTCTGTAGCTCCGTCCATGTTGTTGCAAATGGCAAGATTTCATTCTTCTTTATGGCTGCATAATATTCCTCTGTGTGTGTGTGTGTGTGTGTGTGTGTGTGTGTGTGTGTGTATGTGTGTGTGTGTGTGTGTGTGTACATACCCATTCTTCTTTATCCATTCATCTATTGATGGACACTTGGACTGCTTCTATATTTTGGCTATTATAAATAATGTTGCATTAAACATAGGGTTGTATATATCTTTTTTAATTGGTGTTCTCATATTTTTGAGGTAAATACCCAGTTGTGGGATTACTGGATCATACAGTAGTTCTGTTTCTAATTTTTTTGGGGGGGACTTCATATAGTTTTCCACAGGGGCTGAACCACTTTGCATTCCCAAGAACAGTGCACAAAGATTCCTTTTTCTCTACATCCTCAGCAGCACTTTTTGTTTCTTGTGTTTTTTAGTCATTCTGACAGGAATGAGTTGATATATCATTGTGGTTTTGATTTGCATTTTGCTGATGATCAGTGATGTTGAGCAGCTTTTCATGTGTCTGTTGGAATCTCTATGTGTTCTTTGGAGAAATGTCTGTTCATGTGTCTGCCTTTTTTAAAATTGGATTATTTGATTTTTGGGTGTTGAGTTGTATCAGTTCTTTATAGATTTTGGAAACTAACCCTTTATTAGATATGTCATTTGCAAATATATTCTTGCATTTAGTAGGTTGTCTTTTAGTTTTCTTGATTTTTCCTTTGCTGTGCAGAGATTTTGATTTTGACATAGTCCCAATAGTTAATTTTTATTTCCATTGCCTCAGGAGATGAATCTAGAAAGATGTTGCTACAAATGATGTCAGAGAAATTAGTGCCTGTGCTCTCTTCTAGGACTTTCATGGTTTCAGGTCTCACATTTAGATTCTTAATCCATTCTCAGTTTATTTTTTTTTTTTATAGTGTAATAAAGTGATCCAATTTCATCCTTTTGCATGTAGCTGTCCAGTTTTCCCAACACCATTTGTTGAAGACTCTGGCTTTTTCCCATTGCATATTCTTGCCTATTGGTCAAAGATTAATTGACCAAACAATTGTTTGTTTATTCCTGGGTTTTCTGTTTTGTTCCATTGACCTGTGTGTCTATTTTTATGCTAGTACAAGACTGTTTTGATCAGTACAGATTTATACTATAACTTGAAATCTGGGATTGTGATCCCTCTAGTTTCTTCTTTTTCAAAGTTTTCTTGGCTATTTGAGGTCATTTGTGGTTTCATACAAATTTTAGGATGATTTGTTCTAGTTCTGGAAAAAATACTATTGATATTTTGATAGGGATTGCATTAAATCTGCAGATTGCTTTGGGTAGTAAGGACATTTAACAATATTTGTTCTCCTAATTCATGAGCATGGAATATCTTTCCATTTGCTTGTGTCATCTTCAGTTTTTTTCATCACTGTTTTATAATTTTCAGAGTATAATTCTTCTACTTCCTAGGTGAAGCTTATTCCTAATATTTTATTATTTCTGTGCAGTTGTACATGGGGTTGTTTTCTTAATTTCTCTTTTAGTTGCTTCATTATTAATGCAACTTATTTCTATACATTGATTTTGTGTCCTGTGATCTTACTGAATTCACTTATCATTTCTAGTCATTTTTGGAGGAATCTTTAGGGTTTTCTATATATAGTATCATGCCATCGGCATATCGTGAAATTTTACTTCTTCCTTACTGATTTGGATGGTTTTCATTGTCTGATTGTTGTGCTAGGACTTCCAGTACTATGTTGAATAAAAGTGGTGAGAGTGGAAATTCTTGTCTTGTTCCTGACTTTAGGGGAAAAGCTCTCAGTTTTTCACCATTGAGTATGATGTTTGCTGTGGGTTTTTCATATAAGGTCTTTATTGTGTTGAGGTATGTTCCCTCTAAGCCTATTTTGTTGAGGTTTTTATCATGAATGGATGTTGTACTTTGTCATAAGCTTTTTCCGCATCTATTGAAATGATCAATGGTTCTTATCCTCCCACTTATTGATATGATGTATCATGTTGATTGATTTGCAAATATTGAACCACACATGCATCACAGGAATGAATCCCACTTGATCTTTGTGAATGATTTTGTTAATGTATTGCTGGATTCAGTTTGCTAATATTTTGTTAAGGAATTTTGCCTCTATGTTCATCAGAGATATTGGACTGTAGTTCTCTTTTTTGTAGTGTTTTTACTTGGTTTTGGTATCAGGGTAATGCTGGCCTCATAGAATGAATTTGGAACCATTCCTTCCTCTTCTATTTTTGGAATAGTTTGAGAAGAATAGGTACTGACTCTTCTTTAAATATTTGGTAGAATTCACTTGTGAAGCCTTCTGGTCCTGGACTTTGGTTTGTTGGAAATCTTTTGATTACTGATTGAATTTCATTGCTGGTAATCAGCCTGCTCAAATTTTCTATTTCACCCTGCTTCAGTTTTGGTAAGTTGTGTTTCTAGGAATTTATCTACTTCTTTTAGGTTTACAATTTGTTGGCATATAATTTGTTATAATATTCTCTTATAATCCTTTGTATATCTGTGTTGTCAGTTGTTATTTCTCCTCTTTCCTTTCTGATTTTGTTTGAGTCCTCTCCCTCTCTCTCTCTATCTCTCTTCCTTTGAGGAGTCTGGTTAAAGGGTAATCAATTGTGTTGGTCTTTTCACAGAACCAACTCCTGGTTTCATCGATCTTCTCCACTGTGGTTTTTATTGTTGTTGTTGTTCCTATTTCATTTATTTCTGTTCTAATTTTTATTATTTCCTTCCTTTTACTGGTTTGGGGGTTTGCTGTTCTTTTCCTATCTCCTTCAGATGTAAGGTTAGGTTATTTATTTGAGATTTTTCTTACTTCTTGAGGTAGGCATGCATGGCTATAAACTTCCCTCTTAGAACCACTTTAGCTGCATCCCAAAGAATTTGGACTATTGTGTTTTTATTTGCATTTGTCTCCCTGTATTTTTTTATTTACTCATTGATTTCTTGGTTGACCCATTTTTTAGTAACATGCTATTAACTTCCATGTATTTGTGCTCTCTCCAGATTTTTTCTTGTGGTTGATTCCTATTTCATAGTGGTGTGGTCAGAAAAGATGCATGGTATGACTTCAACTTTCTTGAATTTGTTGAGGCTTGTTTTGTGGCCTAATATGTGATCTGTTCTGAAGAATGTTCCATGTGCACTTGAAAAGACTGTATTCTGCTGTTTTAGAATGGGATGTTCTGAATTTATCAGATCCATCTGATCCAATGTGTCATTCAAAGCCACTCTTTGTTGATTTTCTGTTTGTATGATTTATCCATTGATAAAAGTGGGGTGTTAAAATCTCCTACTATTATCATATTACTATCAATTACTTCTTTTATGTTTATTAACTACTTTATATATTTGAGTACTCCCATGTTGGGTGCATACATATTTATAATTGTTATATCTTATTAGATTGTTCCCTTTATGATTATATAGTGTCCTTTGCTGTCTTTTGGTATAATGTTTGTTTTAAAGTCTATTTTATCCAATGTAAGTATTGCTACTCTGGCTTTCTTTTTACATCCATTTGTTTGATAAGTGTTCTTCCATCCCTTCACTTTCAATTTACAGGTGTCTTTAGGTATGAAATGAATCTTTTGTAAGCTGCATATGTATATACAGGTCTTGCTTTTTTATCCATTCCATCACCCTAGGTCTTTTCATTTGAGCATTTAGGCCATTTATGTTCAAAGTAATTATTAATAGGTATGTACTTATTGCCATTTTGTTACTCATTTTATGGTTGTTTCTGTAGTTCTTCTATGTTCCTTTCTTCTCTTGCTTTCTTCTCTCATGGTTAGTTGTCTTTTTTAGTGATATACTTGGATTCCTTTCTCTTTATTTTTGCATATTTATTAATGGTGCTTGATTTATGGTTACCATTTGGTTTGTATGTAACATCTTCTTTATGTAGCAGTCTATATTAAATTGATGGTTGCTTATATTTGAACCCATTCTCTTTTTTTTAAGATTTTATTTATTTATTTGACAGAGAGAGATCACAAGTAGGCAGACAGGTAGGCAGAGGGAGAGGGAGAAGCAGGCTCCCTGATGAGCACAGAGCCCAATGTGTGGCTCGATCCGAGGATGCTAGGATCATGACCTGAGCTGAAGGCAGATGCTTAACCGACTGAGCCTCCCAGGCACCCCTGAACCTATTCTTTACTCCTATCCCCCTACCTATGTTTTAGGGACATGATGTCATACCTTACATTCTTTTATTTTTTGAGTCCCTTATCTGATAGTTATATATATATCTCTATTGCTTTTGTGCTTTCTACTTTTCTTACTCCTACTTCTGATCTGTTCTTTCCATTCTTAGAATCCCTTTTAACATTTCTTATAGGGCTGGTTTAGTGCTCATGAATTCCTTTAACTTTTATTTGTCTAGGAAACTCTTTATCTCTCCTTCTATTCTGAATTATAGCCTTGATGGATAGAGTATTCTTGGCTTGAGTTTTTTTTTTTTTTTTCCTTTCATTACTTTCAATGTATCATACCATTCCCTTCTGGCCTGTAAAATTTCTGCTGAAAAATCAGCTCTTAACCTTATGGGGTTTCCTTTGTATATAACTGCTTTCTTTTCTCTTGCTGCTTTTAAAATTTTTTCTTTATCACTACTTTTTGCTATCTTAATTACTATGTCTTGATGTGGACCTTCTTGGGTTGATTTTGTTGGGGGCTCTCTATGTCTTGTAGATCTGAATTTCTATTTTCTTTTCATAGTATTCTCTTACAGTTGTTTGTATTTTTGTGGTGTTGGTTATTTGTCCTCTCTTATTTGTGATTTTATTTATTTGAGAATTTTCTGTTTTTTTCTTGGTAAGTCTGGCTAGAGGTTCATCAGTTCTATTGATTTTTTTCAAGGAACCAGCTCCTCCTGGTTTAATTGACCTCTTCTATGATTTGTTTGTTTGCTTTAGTTTCTATATCATTTATATCTGCACTAATCTTTATTATTTCCTTCCTTTTATATGTTTGGGGCTTTGTTTGTTGTCTATCTCTTTTAGATGTAAGGTTAGGTTGTTTGAGATTTTTCATCTTGAGGTAGGCCTGTATTGCTATAAACTTCCCTCTTAGAACTGCTTTTGCTATATCCCAAGGGTCCTGGATCATTGTGTTTTCATTCTCATTGTTGCCGTGTACTTTTTTATTACTTCTTTTATTTTCTGGTTGTCTAAGTTATTGTTTAGAAGCATGTTATTTAAACTCCATGTATTTGTACTATTTCAAAATTTTTTCTTATGGTTGAATTCTAGTTTCATAGCATTGTGGTCAGAAAAGATGCATAGTTTGACTTCAGTCTTTTCGAATGTATTAAGGCTTGTTTTGTGGCCTAATATGTGATCTAGTCTGCAGAATGTTCCATGTGCATTTGAAAAGAATCTGTATTCTGTTTTAGGATGGAATATTCTGACTATGTCTTTTGAAGCAATCTGTTCCAATGTGTCATTCAAAGTCATTGTTTCCTTGTTGATTTTCTGTTTAGATGATCACTCCATTGATGTAACTGGGGTGTTAAAGTCCCGAACTATTATTATATCATTATTGATTAGTTCCTTTATTATTTTTTTTAACTGTTTTATATACTTGGGTGCTCCTGTTTTGGGTGTATAAACATTTACAATTGTTATCTTCTTATTGGATTGTCCTGTATTATTAGAGTGTCCTTCTTTGTGTCTTATTATAGTGTTTGTTTTAAAGTCTATTTTGTCTGATGTAAATACTGTCACTCCAGCTTTCTTTTGACATCCATTTGCATTATAGATGTCTCACCATCCCCTTAATTTCAATTTTCAGGTGTTTTTAGGTTTAAAATGAGTCTCTTGTAGGTAGCATATAGATGGGTCTTGTTTTGTTTTATTTTGTTTTAATCGATTCTGTCACTCTATGTCTTTTGATTGGAGAGTTTAGTCCATTTATATTCATAGTAATTATTGATATGTATTTATTGCCATTTTATTACTTGTTTTATAGTTGTTTCTGAAAATTTTCTCTGATCCTTTTTTGTTTTCTCTCTTTTATGTTTTGCTGGTTTCCTTTAATGATATATTTGGATTTCTTTCATTATTCTTTGCATAAAGAATAGTGGTTTCTGATAAGTGATTACCATTCAGTTTGTATATAACCTCTTCTGCATATAGCAGTCTATATTAAGTTGATGGGCATTTAAGTTTGAACCCATTGTTTTCTTCTCTCCTCTCCATATTTTAGGTCCTTTTTTGTGAGTTCCTTGACTGATTTTTTACAGAAATATTCATTTTTACAGCTTTTGTATTTCTTACCTTCATACTGTCACATTTAGTCTCTCCTCTCCACTCAATGTGTCCCCTTTAACATTTCCTGCAGGGCTGATTTAATGGTCATGAACTCTTCTAGTTGTTGTTTGTCTGGGAAAATATCTCTCTTTCTATTCTGAATGATAGCCTTACTGGATAGAGTATTCGTGGCTACAGATTTTTTCCATTCAGGGAAAATTTTGAATTTATCATGCCACTCCCTCTGACTTGCAAAATTTCCATTGAAAACTCTCCAGCTAGCCCTATGTGTTTTCCCTTATAAGCTATTGACTTTTTTGTCTTCTTTTTGAAAATGTATTTATTATTATGTTTTGGCAATTTGATTACAATATGTCTTGGTGTGGGTCTGCTTTTGTTGATTTTGATGCGAGTTCTCTATGCCTCCTGGATCTGGGTATCTGTTTCCTTCCCCAGATTAGGGATGTTTTCAGCTATTATTACTTCAAATAAATTTTCTATCCTCTTTTCTCACTCTTCTTCTTCTGGGACTCTTATAATACAAATGTTATTATATTTGATGGAGTCACTGAGTTCCCTAAGTCTATTCTTATTTTGCCTAATTCTTTTTTCTTTCTTTTTTCCAGCTTGACTGCTTTCCATTAATCTGTCTTCTAGGTCATTAATTCATTCCTCTGCTTCTTCCAACTTGCTGTTCATGCATCAAGCATGTTTCTAATCTTTATTGTGCTCTTCATCTCTGACTGGTCCTTTTTTTATCTGTGTTAAGGGTCTCACCAATGTTTTCCACTCTTCTCAAGACCAGTGAAAATCCTTATGATCATTGCTTTAAATATTCCATCAGGCATGATACTTATATCTGTTTCACTTAGATCTCTGGCCATGACCTTGTTCTGTTCCTTAATTTGGGACAAATTTCTCTGTCTTCTCCTTTTGTCTAAGTCTCTGTACCTCTTTCTGTGTGTTAGGAAAGTCAGCTATGTCTCCTGTTCTTGAGGGTAATAGCCTCATGAAGAAAAGATCCAGTAGTGCCCTGCTATGTAGTGTCCCCTGTTCCTCAGGGCCTGGTGCTTCTGTGAGTGTCCCCATGTGTGCTGCCTGTGCTCTGCTATTTTGTCCTGGCTGATTTATCCTTCAGGCCGTTGCCTGCAGGGGCTCTCTCTGCCTGTCATGGGCAGTGTTTCGTCCCTTGTCTGAATGTGGCATGTTTTAACTAGATGCATTCTGGTTTGCTCATGAAATAAGATCTGTCACCACCACTGATGGGACCAAGGCTCCACAAAACTCCTGGATGGGAGACATGGTATTGGCAGGGGTTTGGGCCAGTTTTCTAGGGTAGATGGCCTGCCACACTGGGACTAAGGCAGCATTGTGGAGTGGTGCTTGGTGTAAGCAAGTTAGGTAGCATATATAGGTGCTGCATTAGCTCCTACAGGTGGCTCTGTTTATGCTGAGGGGTGGGGCAGGGAAATGCTGCCTTCCAGTTCCTTTGTTCCCAGAGGGGTCACTCTATGAATGTTTCCTGTCTGGGACATCCTCTGAGAGGAGCAAATCACCTCCCCAATGTGTGCCCCGGGCACTTTTCAGATCACTGTTTCCACCCTCTGCATCTGTGGGTTGTTTGCCTGCCTTCTCTCCAGGAGCAGCACAGTGACCTCCAGGCTCTATCTAAGCCGAGCCTGCCAACCTTTAGAACTCCAGGCTTTAAACTCTGCTCATTGCCAGAACTCACAAAATTCATTCACTCTTGCTTTCCAAGCCAGTTGCTATAGGGATTTGGTTTCCCTGTGCACTCTGCTATGTTAGTCTGTCTTGCACCCTTCTCAGTGACTGTGTCTCCCTCCCCACCAGAGTGGCCATGATTCATTTTTCTTCCAAACCATGTCTCTGCATTTCCTGCCTTCTTCAATGTGGCCTCTTCTCTACCTTTAGTTGTGGAGTTTGTTCTATCAGTTTTCAGGTCACTTCTGGAATATTTAGGATGATTTGATAGTTACCTAGTTGTATTTGTGGGACAAGGTGAGCCTAGGGTCTTCCAACTCCACTGCCATCTTCTAAGAAGACCTTTTTCTGTTGTTCTTTGTAAATCTAGCTGAAAATTTGTCACTTTTTAAAATTTCTTTTCAAAGAACTAACTTTTGGCTTCATTGATTTTTTTTTCTCTACTGTTTTTCTATTCTCTGTTTTCTTTATCTCCACACTAATTTTTTATTGTTGGTTTCTTTTTTCTCCTTTAGCTAGATTCAGGTCTATTCTTTTCCTCTTTTTCTAATTTCTTAAGGTATAAAGTAAGGTATTGATTTGAGACTTTTTTCTTTAACGTAGGTCTATGCCACTATGTCAATCTTTGAGTAAGCTACAAAGGTAGATTTAAAAGAAAATAAACAGATTTCAAGAATTTTAAAGGAAAATAGAGAGTTTCCTCAAAGAGCATTGTGTAATATCAATATAAGATATTTTGAAAAGTTGCTTTTCTGCTTGAATTTTCTGTAAATATATCATTTTGAGTCACTTATGGTTCATGAAGTTATTTTGAAAATAAAAATTTGGATCTAAAATCAGCTGAGGAATGTATAAATATCATCATTATCATTACCCATTCAGTCAAAATGTCAAGGAAGTTACCCTTTTTGGACTTAGCATGCTGTAAAATTTATTATAGTGAGTGAATGAAAATCAAGGCAAGGATGTGCCAATCACAGAAATTAGAGTTTGAATGAATTGAATTATTGATGGTACTGAGAAACAACAGTGATGAAGGGATGAGATTTGGTTGTTGAGGAGTATCAAGTTAGGGACTGAGTGACTAATAAACTGGAATATGTTTATGTTTGGAACCATAACTAATTCCATAATCTATTTGCATGGGTTGAAAGTGTTCATGCTTTATTGAGGCTGTGATGCACTTTTCTTTAAAAAAAAAAAAAGATTTTATTTATTTATTTGACAGAGAGCGCACAAGCAGGAGGAGCAGAGGGAGAGGGAGAAGCAGGCTTTCCCTCGGGGCTTGATCCCAGGACCCCAAGATCATGACCTGAGCTGAAGGCAAATGCTTAACCAACTGAGCCACCCAAGTGCCCCTGTGCTGCCAATGTTTTCTGAAAAAACAACAAAAACAAACAAACAAACAAAAACGAGTATGATGCCATACTGAAAAAAAAAGGCTTTAGGACCCTGCCAGAAATTAGCCATTTGACCCCATACAAAAATTAAACCTTAAAATTAATTAATGACTACTGGCACTACAATCACTCATCTCAGCTGTTTCCTTTTTCTTTGTCAGTGACTACATCTTTTCCAAATCATTTAATGAGTCAAAGTCACAGGAGGCTTATGACACAGTGAAAAAGTCAGCTGCTCTTAACCATAATCAATGTTCAGAGAATATTTACCTGTGGGGCACCTGGGTGGCTCAGATGGTTAAGCATCTGCTATTGGCTCAGGTTCCTGGGATCAAGCCCCACATCAGGCTCCTGGCTCAGCAGGGAGCCTGCTTCTCCCTCCTGCATCTCCCTCTGCTCATGCTCTCTCTCTCTCTCTCTGTATCTCTGTGTCTCAAATAAATAAACAAAATTAAAAAAAAAAAACATTTACCTGTTTTCAAGATTAATACCATAATGCCCAGTTAAAATTACCTAAGAAAGACTGTGTTATCACAGAATTCTGATGTCTGATATGCATGCTAAGTCTGAAAATGTTATCAACATTAACCTATTACCTTCCTCATCCATGGTTACGCAGTGACCTCTGATATTAAAGAGTCACTGTTTAAAATCATCACTCATCTTTTCCACTTCCCAAGTACCTGTCTGCAAAAGAAATGCATTTTGTAAACTAGTCATCCATTTGTCATTTTCTTACTCAACATGGCAAACTGCCATACTTAAAGCCAATTCAATAGCCAAAGCTTCAGAAAGCCACTTGACATGTAAACATATTAAAATCCTCTAATCTTTGAAATTTCTACATTTTAAGGAGAAACTTCATATATTTCTGCTACTTTGTCACCTTCAAGCAACCACATGATGCATTGTTCCTCTATAAAATCCTCCTCTATAAAATGAAGGGTTTAGACTTTATAACATGCTTAAATCCTATATGTTGATGGTTCTTCTCTTTTCTAGTTTCACTGAAGTTTTATTGTTGACTTTGTAAACTGAAGGAAAGTCATTTAGGACCTAGGCAGCTACTTCAGTTGTTCACATTCACTAAAGAAACAGGTTTCCTTAGGTACCTACCATAGTTTGGATTTCTGCCTTCCAAAGTTGGTTGAAAAACAATGTATATTTAATATTAAGGATATTCCCAAGGCATCAGACTTACTAACGATGCTCTCTTGGTATCAAATTGTTACAAGGCTATTTAAAAAGAAAATACAATGGAATATTATTTAGACTAATTTGGGGAGAAATACAGGCACCACTTTTAATTAGAAAACTAGCAATTCAACTATGTCATTGAGAAAGATTGTAAGCATGGTTTATTGGAATGACTGGGGATTTAGATTTAGAATGACTATGAAATTTATCTCTGTCTTTTAACAGCTATATAAACTTGAATAGTTTTTTTTTAAGATTTTATTTATTTATTTGACAGAGAGAGACACAGGGAGAGAGGGAACACAAGCAGGGGGAGTGGGAGAGGGAGAAGCAGGCTTCCCCCGAGCAGGGAGCCTGATGTGGGGTTCCATCTCAGGACCCTGGGACCACGACCTAAGCCACCCAGGTGCCCCCATAGTTTTTTTTAATTTATCTTCTCTAAGCTTTAAATAACTCATCTGTAAAAATATATAATAATGACTAACATAATGTTTCACAGTTTACATAAAAAATACGTTTATCAATGAGTTTTTGGGGCAAAATCCCAAACAACTCTAAAATCACAATGGCTTAGAAAAACATATCTTGTTCAGGTTACATGAGGGATATAATCCTGGCCCCATATTGAATGAGTAGCCACTGACAAGGGTAGGTTTTTCTCATGGAGAGGGCAGAAGCAAGAGAGAGAAAATCAACCACATGCACTCCTGCTGGGACCTGGCATACATCCTACTACTCACATTTATTGTCCAAAGCAAGTTTCATGGCCAAGGACAATGAGGCAAGGATGAGTAGTCAACATACATAGAAGCATGGCAAGGGTAAAGAAGATTGAATAATTATTAACAAATAATAAATTCTACCATAGACTACATTCTTGATTATAAACGTTTACCTCCCTCTCACACACAAAAAAAATATATTCATCTTCTTCATAAGATGCCTCAAAAATGTTATCAAATCAGTGTTTGACCCTCAAAGTCTAGGATCTTGATCTATATAATATTCATAAAATTCAGGTCCTCTTAATTTATGGTGCCCTACATACCCTACATGCAATAGTAGAACAGTAACATAAACAAACAACAACAACAACAAAACAAGCACCCCCATTCAGTAAAAGAGGTAATTATTAGTCCTTAGGAGTTCTGAAATCCTATAGTATTGGTTAAAATGACTCCCTATTTTGGCTAAGGGATAATCCTTGATTATACCTCTGACAGTGACTCCCCAGTTCATTGTTCTCTATGGATCTTGCCCTGTCTCTGGGAGGGCCTTCTTTTTCTACTACCATCTTAGTCCACCTCTGTAAATATCTTTGGAGAATATGCCCTCCTTTGTCACTGAGTAGCTTTCTCAGCCTGCTTCGTGTCCTTAGAAAGTTGGATGTCCAAGGGTTGTTTTAAATCTCTGTTACGTCTTTTAAATCCAAGCTGGCAGCACTTAGGTAGTTTTGAAATATTTATTTAATCGATTGCAGTCACCTCAAGGTGTCAATAGCTATACCAATAATTTCCGAGACACATTTGTCTTCCTGGACTATGGCACACATCTTTGAAACTTATCAAGCTTCTGTGAGACACCACCTTGTTCTTTACCCTGAGCCATTTTGTCCAACTATTTTCTGGAGCTACATTAATTTTAGACCTTAATAAAGAATTTGGAGGTTACATCCTTGATTGAACTGTTGCCCTCTAAACATGCCCATAGTTTGGATTTGTCCTGAGACTGTATCACTGAAATTTTTGCTAATTGGGGATGAAAAATAGATGCATCTTTCAAGTCTGAAAAGTCATATAAATTCTAGATTTTCTTTGTGTGTTTCTATTACTGCTTGTAAACAAGCCAACTCTTTTCCTAATATCTTTCTTGTAGAAGTATATCAAATGCAACTAATGAGAACCAACTCATTGTAACATTTTTTTCAAGAAAATTGTGTGTTCAAGGCTATAGTTTCATTAGATATATTTTCTATCTTTCAATTTATTACAGTTTTATCAACATTATACAACATTTACCTCAATTGTCAGTCCAAATCTAGAGACATATATTTTAGATATTTTTGTTACATCCTCATCCAACTTCCAGTATAAATTTCCATGTTGTTTAGCTTCTTCTGGAACAATAATCAATCCAAATACCAGAGACTTAAAATAAATAGATATTTATTGGTCAGTTTAGGTGAGGTCTAATGCTTAGCTGAACTCAGCTGAGCCCCATTCATCATCTTACTTTAGAACCCAGGCTTACTGAGGAGTCATCATTATCTAAGACATAATGTTCTCATAGTGGAGAGCAGAGGCAAAAGAATTGGAGAAAAAAAAAACAAAACACAAATGCATTCCTCTGTTGGGACATTCATATTGTCATGTTTGGTCCTATTCAATTAGCCAAGCAAGTCATAAGGCAAAGCCCAAGTCATTGAGTAAGAGGGTATATTCTACCAATAGGAAAACATAGCAACAAAGAGGAAGAATTAATAACTGTGATGAATCAAAACAATCTACCACAATGTGCAGTGTAAACCATCTTACTGAAGGGCAGATAACAAGTGTCTAATAAAGGTAACTATTATATTATTAACATTACATTAAGTTTTAATTATTGGTAAAAATGTGGCAAACATACCAAATTCTCAGCAATTACATACTACCCTTGAGTCTATAACGTAGAAGTTATTAGTGAAATAATTTGGTATTTAATAAATATTATTTGGGATGGTTTACTGTCAATCTTAAGTACAATCTTTTTCTGTAAATGAATTCATCTTTAAAGATATGGAGCTTAAGAAGTAATACCTGTACTTTTTAAATTTAAAGAATAACATTCTGGTAACTGTTGGTAATACTTTATTTAGAGGGAATACAATAGAAGGCAGACAGCAATAACTTTAGGGTTTTACATAAGAAATCGGTGTCTCTTTCTTTAAATGCATCAGTAGTCCCCCAATTTATATTTGTGTTTGAGAGATAAGCCAAATGCCATTACTCTGACCTATAGTGGTTTGTATTTTTAAAAAAGATAAAATAACCAACACTTGCATTTTTACATCTATGATATGAACCAATAACCCCATGAAATTGGATGAGCACTAACTTTCTATAAAAAAATGATTAGTCTCATGTTCTAAGAAAAAAATAATAAAATATGAAAATATTTGAAGGAAAAGATTTCCTTCTTCTAAGCTGTGAATTAAATTTCTTTGAGAAAATGTTGAAAGGCACACATTTTCCACCAGAAGATGAAAAACTAAAGTTGTCTTATTTATTGTTTTGAACTTAGTAGGGAGTGTTAAAAAATGTTATTACATATTTCCTCCTACAAACAATTGGCTCCCTAGCATTTTATCCCAACCTCTTTCACTGCTATGTACAAAGCCAATAATAGTGCAGAGGCTGAGTGTGCCAATGGTCATGTCAACTACGCAGTATGGGTTGATTTAGAAGGGTAGGTGGCATACAAAAAAATAAAGTGTAGCAGACATACAAGTCACTGCATTCTAAGAATTGTTGAAACCCAAATCAAATCTGATTTTTCTGAAGCAGTATGTTTCTTTGCTTGAGGCATCAAACGTTACAGCATCACATCATTTCCAAAAAGAACGTTTGAAGAGAAATATTTTTGAACTTTAATAATGAATGCATGCTCAGAAATTTTAATGTAGAAATTCTAATCCTCATGTGTCACAATGTGTAGATGTAGTTTATAATTTAAATTTTTCATTCTCATCAAAAATATTAACGAATGCTATGACAACTGTTTACTAAGTTAATTTTATGTTGATAAATACAAGACATATGCTCATGACAGTTTTTAAAAATCCATATCTTCCTATGCTATATACCTCCTCTGTTCTATTGTGATAGCAGATTATTACAACAAAAATGAGGATGATGCCATAACTGTTATGATTTTAGAAATTCTCACTTTTAGAATTTATTTGGCCTCTTGGCTTGTGCAGAAAAATTACTGGAAAAAATGTGAAGAAACAATGCTGCAAATTAAGATTATGCAAAATCGCCCCTAGACTCCATATCTTTGGAAAGTGTTTAATGAAATTGCAAATAATATGGCAATATGTCTTATATGTTGGCTTTTTAAGAGCCAAAGTAAAATGTAGACCAATTAATAGCTTAATAAAATGTTTAAAATTTCCAATTAAATAGATTAAATACATTTAGTTTATTTATGATGATATAACTATATGCTTAAATGACCAAGAACGCTTCTTGAGGAGCCAGCAATATGATTTAAATTTATCAACTCTAAAATGTTGGTCTGAGAGCTTTATTTCTTCTACCTTTTATTAGCTCAAAGGTATTATTCAAGGCTAAGGCCAACATTGGATCTGAGGGCTGGGGATGAATCATACGTATGAAGAACAAAGAAATCACAAGCTGTTGTGCTTATGGGGTGGTGTTTTCACAAGGTGTCCCTCAGTACACCTTTTCAGAGATAGTCTGTGTCTTTCAGCCTTTTTTAGCTGTAATCCACTTTTTTTTTTTTTTTTGCTGCCACAGTGTCTTGCACATACTTTATTTTTTTATTTTTTTTTTTAAAGATTTTATTTATTTATTTGACAGAGAGAGAGATAGTGAGAGAGGGAACACAAGCAGGGGGAGTGGGAGAGGGAGAAGCAGGACTCCCGCGGAGCAGGGAGCCCGATGCGGGGTTCGATCCCAGGACCCTGGGATCATGACCTGAGCCGAAGGCAGACGCTTAATGACTGAGCCACCCAGGCACCCCTACTTTATTTTTTTTTAATTTGTTTTATTATGTTCTGTTAATCACCATACATTACATCATTTGTTTTTGATGTAGTGTTCCATGATTCATTGTTTGCATATAACACCCAGTGCTCCATTCAATACGTGCCCTCTTTAATACCCATCACCAGGCTAACACATCCCCCTACCCTCCTCCCCTCTAGAACCCCCAGTTTGTATCTCAGAGTCCATAGTCTCTCATGGTTCGTCTCCCCCTCCGATTTCCCCCCCTTCATTTTTCCCTTCCTGCTATCTTCTTCTTTTTTTTTTTTTTTTAACATATAATGTATTATTTGTTTTAGAGGTACAGGTCTGTGATTCAGTAGTCTTACACAATTCACAGCTGTAATCCACTCTTACTGTACTAGAACCCTGTAAATGACAAGGTGTGTTAGAGAAGAAACATTCTCTAGCCTTTCAATTAAATCTCAAATTTTTTTCATTTCTTGTGTTTTGCAAGTGTTTCTTCTCGCATACAGTCCTCCATTCAGTCAAACAGACAAGAGGCTGGAGTAAGAGGAAGGCCCTTTCCTCACAGCTCTAAGACAGGGTGCTGGAGAGTAGGTTATTGTTAAGGAGAATGTTTTGTGTGTATTGGATAAGGACCGTTCTTATCTCCCCAGTGCCAGAGCACAAAGAACTCTTTCCTGGATATTTACTTTGAGAATCTAGTGGGATTACTGGAAACTGTGCTTCTCCCAAGACTACATCCACCAGGAGTTTCTCACTGTCACACTAGTCCAGCTTAATTTCCAGTAATTCATCAAAATTATTATATTAGTGTTCATACCAGTTTACAGCTACAGAGGCTTCTGTTTCAGAAAAGCAAATCTTTGCTATGGCTCTCTGGATTCATCTGTCTCTCCAAATTTTGGGGTAATTTTTTCTCCTAAAAACCTAGTTCTCTGACACATTAAAAAAAAAAGTCATTTATTTTTTCAGTATGTCCAGATTTTTCTTTATGTGAGAATGGGATTTCAACTTCTAAGCTCTTTACATACTGGAGCTGAAGCCAGAGCCACCTGAAAATATCATTTTGAAACTTTAAAAATAATATTTTTTTAGTAGCACATGTATGTCTAAATAATATTTGGAAGAATATACATTCACTACACTAGGGTGCATATTATTGCGGTAAGGAAAATAGATCTAGATGATATAGTATGAAGAGTGAAAATAATAAAGCATGCCATACTTTTTGTTAACTATGGGCTTTAAAGAATGTGGAATTATGATCTTACAAGCATATATTGGGATTGGTCGATACTTGAATTCAAAAAAGTTACTAAATGTATGGCATTTTAGGTCCCTCCTCTCTGCCATCCTTAGTTCTGGCTCCATACAAAGACCGGTTTGAATGCTTTATTATTATAAAATATTGCCATTATTAGGCAGCACTACACACTCAGAAATATACAGAACACCTCCACTTTATTTTCTTGGCCAGATTTGGTCTCATGGAAATACGTGATACTGAATTATGCAGGAAGAAAAAAAAATTAACCTCAATAATTCCCTTAGTGTGTACCAAATAAAAGACATGTACAGAAAAACCCAGGGACTTTATGTATGACATGCTTACTTTTATGCTGTACTATAGTTTCAAACTCATCCTGTCAAATCTAAACTTATCATCTGATTCCTTAACAAGGTGCCCATCATCCAGTATTTATTTCTGGTACTACTTTTTTTTTTTTTAAGATTTAATTTATTTATTTGAGAGAGCACAAGTGAGAGCAGGAGTGTGGGGGAGGGGCAGAGGAAGAGAGAGAAGAAGACTCCCCACTGTGTGTGTGGGGGGGGCTTGATCCCAGGACCCTGGGATAATGACCTAAGCAGAAGGCAGACACTTAACCAATTGAGCCACCCAGGTGCCCCTGGCACTACCTATTTTTCATTCTCTCTTAGCTTTTATTCTATACTGTTTCCACTTCTTCTCATCTGCTATATCCAAAATGTATACATTTTTAATATTTGTCTTAGATATCCCCCCGGCTTTTTCCTTTTCATTTCCCTACACCAGACCAGGTCTGCTTTATCTTAATTATAGACCACCATTGCAGTCTCCTATTAGGTCATGCTTCACATACATTTTACCCTATAATTTCCTCTTTAATTTATCATTTCCTTTTCAAGAGCCTAAAACAACCTCTGATTGCCCCAGTAGCTGGCACAAGTCCTTTCCTAGCTTTTAACTGATTTTCTACCCTTTCTCAACATGCAATCCCATAGTATCCCACTACATTTGAAGACAACTTGCTTAATTCTACATTCTGTTCTAGGGTCTTTTGAATGCTTTGCCCCCAGAAGTAATCATGTTTTCATTTTTATCAATCAAAAGCCCACTTCTGTTAAAAAAAAATCCAAATATTACCTATTTATAAAGATATTTTTGATAGTTCATTATCTTTGTTTGCACCTCCCATCTCCTCTTTGTTTACATATAATTGTACTTATAGCCACAGAGAAGGACTGAGATGGGGAGGGGACAGATTTTTATGGATCACAGTTCTAGAATTTACATGTTATCTTATTTAGTCTTAAAAACAGCCTTACATGACATTATGATTATTTAGTACATGAACAAACTACATGATTGTATAGCAAGTAAACATCAGAACCAGGATTCAAATTGTGGTCTGACAGATTCTAAAACTTACCTCTTTCCAAAAGGAAGGAAGGAAAGAAGGAAGGAAGGGAGAGCGGGAGGGAGGGAGGGGTAGGGAGGAAGAAAGGAAGAAAGAAACTTCTTAGCATCTATCTTTCTTTCAGTAAAATCTGGTTTCAATCTTAAGTGGTCTCGGGTAATTTCTTCATGTTAGTCTTACTCCTTCAACTAGATTAAGAAGAAGGACATGAAGAACATACCTGATTAATTATACATATCTGATTAATATTCATCACTCTATTTGACAACTAGTTACTTAAATGTCTGCCTCCTCTTCTTGACTGTGATTTATTTAAGAAATGAACCATAGGGGCACCTCAGTGGCTCAGTCATTAAGCATCTGCCTTCGGCTCAGGTCATGATCCCAGGGTCCTGGGATCAAGCCCTGCATTGGGCTCCCTGCTCCGCGGGAAGCCTGCTTCTCCCTCTCCCACTCCCCTTGCTTCTGTTCCCTCTCTTGCTGTGTCTCTCTCTGTCAAATAAGTAAATAAAATCTTAAAAAAAAAAAAAAAAGAAGAAGAAAAAGAAATGAACCATAAATGGGGCACCTGGTTGGCTCAGTCAGTTGAGCATCTGACTTCAGCTCAGGTCATGATGATGGGGTTCTGGGATTGGCCCCATATGGGGGTCCCCACTGGGTGGGGGGTCTGCTTGTCCCTCTCCCTTTGCCCCCCCATCCTTGCTCTCTCTCTCTCTCAAACAAATAAATAAAATCTTAAAGTAAATGTTTTCTCTTTCTCCATTAGTTCTATAAATGAATGAATTTAGTCAAATAATTAAATAATTAATAAAGGATATAATCTTGGCACCACAGGTGGGTTTTAGAAAAGTGCTATTATCCCGCTGATGGATATTAAAGAGGGCACATATTGCATGGAGCACTGGGTATTATAAGCAAACAATGAATCATGGAACACTACATCAAAAACTAATGATGTACGGTATGGTGACTAACATAACATAATAAAAAAGAAAAGTGCTATTGTCCTAGTATTAGGCAATAAATACAGTTAATAATGACTTGGTAGATAAAAATGTAGATATAAAATTAGGTCATATAAGCTAGATGCATTTATTTTTTACACTTTAAAGAGTACTGATAATATTTTAAAATTAAATTCCCATTTTTTAATGTGCCCTTGTATTTACTCCATTCACCTTTCTAACTCCTTTTGAATTTTTGTACTTAAAGAATATCTGTCTGCTATAGAAAAATTATTTGATAAATTTCATGTCATAAAGCTGTTCTGAGCTTACCAGCAGCTCACTTAAGAATAATAGCTTATTTTTTTCCTTATCACTGCTTATACATACAAGTAGTATCTATAAATACTAGCCCTTTTAAACCAGATTCCAGAATGTATCACCTGATCTCACTGATGACAGTGTAGCATAATATTTCTTTATCCAAACATTTAGAAATAAACCCTTATGTCTCCCTAGTATTGTTTTCAGAAAAAGTGGCAGACTCAAATTTATGGTAAACTCTTCTCAATCTTGGGAGTTTTGGTTTTAAATCCTCATATTTAGTGAATGACCACAGTGAGTTTCAGAGGATAGTTCTCTGTATGATCCAAATCCATTATTGAAATACGGCATTGCAAAATTTTAATTTAGAAAATTAATTTTCTAAAATTATATACTTTCACTACTATTAATAACATAATAAAACAATATTATTGCAATAGCATGGTTAATATTCTTGCACACCAAGGGAAATTAATGACTAATTTTCAAAATGTGTTTTTTTAATTAACATAAAGAAGATTTAAAATTGTTCTTAACTTTAAATACCACTTGTGAAGCTGAGTGATAAAATAATAGTGAAATTATACAACATACACAATCTTAATAACTCCTCCTGAGGCTCAAGGTGACCACCAACCAGCTGTTATTTTGGAAAAAATAAAACACTATATAATAAAAACAAAAACACACTTTGTTTCATGTCAGGGAATGTATTTGTGCTGTCCTTTGTGAAGACTGCATTAAGGAAACAAAATAATTGTACGTATAATATCTAGAGGCCAATGTAAATTTTATCATGTACCCCAGAAATATAAAACTATATTTTCAGTCTTATATTTAAAGTCAAACTTCTTTTGGATTTGAGTAACTTGTGAAAAAATATTCTTGAATCCTTAATGTTACTTGTTGACATTTAAAGAATTGATATGACTGAAGTTGATAAGGTATATATGGTAAATGGAGAAGGTGACTGTAGGTAGCATTTTATCAGTATTAAAGAATAAAAAGTAAAAATTAACTTGTGTGGGACTTTTGGCATTCCACTTGAAATATGCCAGTCTGGAAAGAGCATTGTTCTCACTCTAACAAAGGAAAAAGCAAATAATCTCCAAAGTATAACTTTTCTTGAACCCAATACAGGTTAGAAAACTATGGAATTTTGACCAAAAAGAGTTTTCAGGTAAATTGTACAATTAACATTTGTCACAGCTGGTAAATAGGAACATGAATATTTGTTCAAATATTTGCTATTCTTTTTATATGTTTAAAAGAGTTCATGAATAAATAAAAACCCTAGGGTTCGTTATGACCAGGAGAGATTATCAATAGACCCAGAGATGGGAGGTTTTGGTCCAGAGTCTGTTATACGTGTGACCTTAGGCATCTTACTTCATTTGTACCACCTTCAGTTAGTTTCTTCTTAGGTCACTTCTCTTTGCTTTGGCAAGTTTTCCATGGTTTCTCTAACTTTTCCCATTGTTTGAAGATGGCTATATCAGAAGAAATGTTACCCTGGAATTTAATTTTTATCTTCTTTGTGAAATGTTAATATAATCCTAATTGATGCCTACGTCTGAGTGCAATATATTCCAATTTGAGTAACTACTGAATGAAAGGCTTTGGATTTTATAACAGTGTGTTGTATTTGAGGTTTATGTGGAAAATGGACACCTATATATCTTTGTCCAAGTTATACTGACCATATGAGAAAGATATAATAATTAGTATTTAATTGGTAGGGTCAGCCCACATATGAGTATGCATTTTAGCTTATTCTTGTGATGATTCCTCACTGATTTTCACAGAATACTATACCAATAAAAGGTCCCATTGCATGCAATTTTTAAAAGGAAGCAAAGGAAAAAAGGAATGTGCATAGAAGTATTGAGCATTTCCTTATGAAGAGCAAGGAAATAGCAATCTGATTAGGAACTATGATGTAGTATACGGCTGCTAGATAATCTGACTTCCTTAAAATACTTTGAAAGCTCTCTTGAATATTCCTATAATTAAGACATAGGTTTTCTCAACTTACATATTTCTTGAAGTTTGCAGGCAGTTTGCCTCAATAGGCAAAGTTTACAACAATCCTTTTATTCTCTTAAATTCTAGGCTTGCTTGGGACAAATACTTTTTCTTCAAAACCTGTTTCCTTCTAATAGCTATAAAATATTTGTAGGATTTCACCATTCTCTGTTTGTTCAATAACATTAACCAATAAGAAAGAAAGCAAAACAAGTGCAGCCTCTAAATGCCATTTTTATGTTTGTAGGCAACATTTGGAACACTATCAAAAATTGTAATTCCAACAAACAGCATTCTTTTAAAATAATTCTGCAAACCACTGGGCCAGTTGGTGCTTTCAGAAAGAATAAATGGATAATAACGCTAGTTTATTTGGGAGTTTTCATACTAGAAAATAAGAGAGAGGCTGAAATTACCCCAAAAGTTAAATTCTAAAAAATGTTGATGAAGCCATGTATTTCTAGGGGGTTCTTCCAACCAGCCAGCTATTTCCTGAAGAGAGAATATTCTCTAAACTCTTTCAAATACTCAGTCAACTCTCTGTTAGTCCAGCAGTGATTATTTAACTGATGGACCATTGCAAATTCTAAAAATCACCTTTGCCTCCTACCCCTGATAGTTTGACTTTTTAGCCATTAGTCCTTTAGAGAGTGTATATGGAACATTGTGTTGGCTTGTTTCTACATGTAAAACATAATGGGGCAGATAAAAATTCCTGAAAGGAAATTCAAAAAGCACAAATTATAAAGAAATGATTGAAAAAATTTGACTATGCCAAAATCAAAATTTTTGGCATAATAAAAAAGCCATTTAGGAGACCATTCTGCAATACATAAAAATGGCAGATTATTTGTCTCCTAAATTTCATTGCAAAGCTATACCCCTCCCTTCTAGCGTTTTGGTAGAAGGTTTTTTACCTAGCACTTCGTCCCACCCCACTTTAGTGTCTCCATTGTAAAGGCTGATGTTAATTTTAAAAATAAAACTGTCAGTTATTTTACCAGGAAAAATGGGTTTATCTGGAGAACTGTAATCTGGGTCCAGCAAGCTATGGGAAAACAAAAAACAAAAAACAAAGCAAAACAAAAAAATAGGCAAGTCCACAGAACAAAGGAGAGGTATACTCTTTTATAGAGGAAAGTGTGACTTTGGAAAGGCTGTTAGGAACATAAAGCCCATTGGAGTGAACTGGGAGTTTGAGTAAGTATAGTGGCTTTCCATTGGCTGAGTTGTGGCTGTTTCTCATTGGCTGTGCTGTTGCCGTGGTGATGAAGAAAACCTCTTTTCCTTCTGCTGGGGTAGCAAAATAGTATCCTGTGCAGGGTGCAGCTGTTCCTGTTGGATTTGCAAACGAAGAGGAGTGGTAGGGTAGGAGAACTCCCCCTCTTGAACCTCCTGACTCCATTTTAGTGAGCTTTCTCTTTATTATTTTCACACTGGCCTTCAACCAGCAACTCACAGTGTTTTTCTTTTGATTATATGAAGGACGTCACAGAGTCCCAAGCCCAGAGCTGGCTTAGCCCAGGTCTGGCTTCAAAGATGTTTGCTCTTTCCAGCACTTGAACCTAGGTAATTGAGAACAGCTTTTAGGCCCACCCAATCTCCAAGATTACAGCACTGAGCCTGGTTCCAACCCACATTTTTCAGAGGGGTGTGTGTGTGTAGAGCAGGCCAATTTTAATTTCCATTACCTCCTCAGAAGTTGCATCCCATGATTAGATTAGAATCCATAGTGTGCAACTTTTGATGAAAATATTTAGCTGTTGAGTGCGGTTATGTTATTTATCTTTTAAGTTTTTCTTAATATCTTTGCTATATGTTTTCATATATATGTTTTCCTATATATGTTTAGAATTTTTTCAGAGGGTATATTGATACTTATGAGATGTTTCCTAAAAATTCAGTCCTTGACTTTTTCCCAAACCATTTCATATCTTAGGGAAAAAAAAATCATGTCATTATTATTTAGAACATGAACAATTTTAGTGAAAAGACTAACCCTTAATTATAATATTCTTTTAAACTAATATTGAAATAGAAATTTTCAACAGTTTTACCCTCCTTCATTGTCTTCATTTTTTTTGAATAAGCATTTGTAGTACTCAGCATGAATTGGCATTTAAAGTGAATAATTTTACTGGGTGTTATGATTCTGCTGCTATTTAAAGTAAACGAGTCTTTGTGTCAATGGAATGCCTGCAGGCCAGAAACCCGTTTGATAGTTCTAGCAGGAGACTCTATAGGAAATTTAACATAAAATAATTGATAGTTTCATAAATAGAAAAGGTTTAAGAAACAAAAAGGTTTTGGCTTATTGATTCTGCCTCTTCTTCCACTATACTGTACCAATAATTATAATTCTATGTTTGACTTTGTAACATTTACAGTAAATATATTTTACAATGTGCTCATATTTATCACTATTTAGAATCAATGGCATCTTTTGATATTCCTACTACTATCTACTAAGGTATTGGAAAGTTTAGTTTTCATCAGTAAATAATATAATATTAAGCTCTCTATATGTAAGGATAAAGGCAATACAACACACTGGTGAAAACTCAGTTTAAATCCTGCCTCTATCAATGATCAGCTGTGTGGCTTGAGCAAATAACATTACCCTTCCTATCCTCTGCAGATCCTTGAGGTAGGCTTAGGGCTCTTTGAGAAGGAAATTCTGGGGTCTCAGATATGCCCACTTAGAGCCTACACCCCTCCCTATATTAACCATGCTCTGCATATCTCTTTGACCCCATAGGGCACATGCCCTACAGGAAGGGCACAGCCAGAAGAAAGCCAGCATAGAGCTTTCTAGAGCTTGGGCCCATGGCAGGAACCCCTGTAGCCCACATCCCAGGGAGGTACTAGATGGAAGGAAATAGGCAGGTTCATACACTAGTTATTTCAAATAAATTTGGGGAAAGGGGGAGCAATTTGGAAATATTTTCCAGAATCCAACCTGTCAGTTCCACTTCTAGAAATGTATCATCTATGTTTAGTTGTAGAAGTGCCCAATGGTGTATGCATAATTACATTCTCTATACACTATAAAATCAAAAAGCTGCAAACAATATAAACATCGACCACATGATGAATGGGTAACTAAATTATGGTACACTCATGCACTGAAATATATTTTGCAGCCATTAAATAGGATAGGCTGGTGTGAAATGATCGTCAATATGTATTTTTAAAGATTTATTTATTTTAGAGAGAGAGTGCAAACAGAGGGAGGGGCAGAGGGAGAGAGAGAATCTCCAGCAGACTCCCTGCTGAGTGCAGAGCCCAAAGTGGGAGTGGGGGGGTGGGGGGGTGAGGGGTGTAGCTAGGATCAATCTCACGACCCTGGGATCATGACTTGAGCCAATGCTTAACCGACTAAGCCACACAGGGGCCCTTTCAATATATATTTTTTGAGTGAGAAAAGCAAATTAATGATCTGAGGCATAATATGACCCACTGTGTGTGTATGTGTGTGTATTATGCTTGTATTTGCTAAAAATTTTTCTAGAGGAAATTACAAGGAACTATGAAGTTACTGCCTCTGGTTGGTAAGAGCAGGGGTTAATGGGGACAGTTTTTACTTTACACCTCCGTCCGTCCGAATTTTTTTGTCATAGCAGTTAATATTTTCATAATTAAACAATAACAAAAAAATAACATTACCCTTTCCAGAACTGTCAGAGGATTATGTATGAGAGATAAATGTAAAGCGCTAGAAAAATACCTTGCACATAGTATGTACTTTATATATAATAGCCATCATTTTTATGGGAATTGTATCTTTAAATTCCCAAATGATCTATTGCACTCCCTTACATATTACAATTGTTCATTAGATTTTATGTCATTAGATCTTTTTAAACAAATGTTACGACCTTAGAATTTTTCATTTTTGGGTTCTCAAAAATTTCAAATGAAAACTAGAGTAAGATAATCATTAAAATATTATAAAAAGGATACCAATTGTGTTGGAATGGACCTTCTTTTAAAGATGGTGGTACTATGACTATAAGGTGTACAAGTGGTGATAGTTAACATATCTAAAAGTGTGAGCAGCAAATGTCTCTCTTTTGCATTGTGTGCACATAAAACTTTTTTGGTGCTGTTTATTTTGAAATAATTTGAGGGTTTAGTGGTTTGCTTGCTTCCTTGATTGTTTCTAAGACTCAATATTAGCTAGGATGAATCTTATTTTCTAAGTAGTGAAATAGCGTGACTGTGTTTATTTAGTTGTCTTTAAAGAAATGTTTCAACTTCAGAACAGTACATAGAGAAACAGAAAGCTTAAGTAACTTGACAGCTAGCCCAGTGCATTGTCTTCTGAAGAGTACTGCTTCCTTTTCTCGGAATGAATGCAAAAATGTACAATCACTACAGAAAAAAAATGATTTCTATTTTAAAATAGATGAAAGTTCACAAGAATATTAGAATCAGTGTCTATACTTTGCTCTTATCTTGTCTACTTTACCTGAAATTTCAACATTTTAAAAGGAGGTTAATTGAGAGGTTTATTTTCCTGTGATTTTTATCATACTCTCTATAGATATTCTCAGAAACAATTAATTACCTCTTAAAATCAGGTTATTTGGGAACTAAATTACTCCCATCTCTGGGGGACTGATTTTTCAGAGTATAGTCATGAGAGTTTTAAAGAAACTATCTTTCAAATCCCTTCTGTCTGTACATATTCTTTCCAAAGATTACTCCCTTTAAAAATATACTTGCAGTCTCATATTTGCTTTGCATGTTTCCATCATTATCATGCTTGAGAGAGTTTAACAAGGTTTGAAAAACAGGGAGGCCTTTTTTGTGAATTAATAAAGGAGCAACCCCTTATTTATCTGAGGCTTGTTGTATACTCACAGCTAGTCTTGTCTTTCCAATCCATCTATATGTCTGTTTGTATATATCTCTCCATTTCTCAGTGCACATATGTTAGAATTAGATTTCAGAAGTGAGATGTCTGTAATTGTGACGCATGAACATGCTTATTTGAATAAAAAAAAAAAGTAAGCCTAATTTTCCTGAATTCTCTGACAATAAGAAATGGCCTTGCCTACTAGTCATATGGTAGCATTTTCTTTAAATTGAGTGAGTTAAATCCACAATTCCAAAGTCCTAAGGAATATATATATTTAAAATGTGTGTGTGTAATTTATCATTTATGTATTGATATATATTTATTTCAATCTTTTTAAGGTACTATATATTAGAAAAATACAGTATTTCTTATTTATGGTCAATTAGGCCTTTTTTTTTTTTTTTGCTATAAAGCACCATAAACATCCTTGCATATATCACCCTGTGTACAAATTGAATATAGGGAATACACTTGGACGAATGCCACATCATAGTGTTTGAACTTTTCCAACCTTATACTAGATATTTCAAATTTGTTTTCAAGCATGGTTATTATCAAGTTATATTGCAACTCCACCAGGGTTTCAGAGTTTCTATTTATTTATGCCCACTTGATGTTTAGTATGCTGGTCATTATGGTTTTGTAGCTCCAAATCCACCTTGTGATGCTGTAGCTGGGACCAACACTGCATTTCTGCTTTGGTTGAGGGATCCCTGGTAGGCTCTGCTAGCAGGATGTACTAGAAGTAACTGCAAGGATGGAGAAGGAAAGGGCCTTGCTCCTAGTGTGCTACTTATTTCTGTCAGCATCATAAAGTGTACCCTGGTAACAGCAACTGGTTCCCATTTAATGTTGATTTCCTAGTCCCCAAACCAGCTGTATCATGCTCCTGTGGTGATAACAGTGCATCAGGAGGTCTGAATGCCAGGTGCTTGGAGCCTCCCTCTGAGATCCTCAAGTCCAGAATCAGCCAGCCTCCTCCCTAGAGGCCTAGCTTCTAGTGCTACAGGAGCCCACCTTCGTGGGCACCAAACAGGAGACAATCCCTCTTCAGAGATTATTCCAGTTTTTTGAAGCTGCCTGCTTCAAATATTTAGGTTCTAATACCCTGAAAGTGTTCCATTTGTTTCTTCAGCCCTGGAGTGGCAACTGCTTCCAGAAGTTGTTACTTCTATGAAAACTTAATATTTTCTTCTTGCCTTTTAAGCCCTCCAATATCTAATTAACCAAACTTTTATATTAAAATATCTCTGTTAAAGTAATCAGCATATTTTTCTGTTTATGATTGGACACTGATAAAAATGATATATTAAAAAGTACCCTAATCTCTTAAATAATGCAGTTGAGGAAATTTTCATATGAGAATTGCTTAATCCGATTTCCTTTTCTATGAATCTCTTGACCAGTTCCTTGCTCATATTTCCTACTGATTTGTTGATCAACTTTATTTGATGGATTCTTTACCTTGTGGGAAACCTATCCTTTTTCTTGTATAAATGCTTCAACTGCTGCTTGTTTTTTGAGGTATTGTGAGGAGACAGCATTCTCTGTTTTCATTTTAATGTAGTCAAATTTTGTGTTACTTTCTTTTGTAATTTCTGCTTCTTATTCTTTCTTTCAATATCCTTCCTGAAAATGAGTGGTTCTAGTGGGGTGGCAAACCAAGATAATGTAAAAATTCTGGTAGTATGAACATACAGATGCTAAATAATCTATAACAAAAATTATTTTCAATGCATGGTTGAATCCACAAGAAAGAAAAATCTCCAAGATTTAGTAACTTAAAAGGAACACAAGGTAGAAAGCTAAGCATGTGGGTTGAAGCTGGGTCCCAATCCCAAAACAGGCTGTGGTTGTTAAACCTGAAAAGATTGTTTTTATATTTTCATTTTAAAACATTATAAAATATTTTAAATAAGTAAAAAGAACAAAATGAATCCCTATGTTCCTATCACCCAGATCAAGAATCATTAGATTTTTTCCACTTTTATTTAATCTCTTTTTTTAAAAAGCAAATTTCCAGACGTAATGTCATTTCATCCTTCATTTTTCAATAATAATCTCTCAAAAAAGGACAAAGTTCTTGACAGCAAATGTAGAAGCAAAACAGGTGATGGTGAAATAAGAGGTACAAACTTCCAGTTGTAAAATAAGTCACAGAGATGAAAAAGTGCAGCATAGGGAATATAGTCAATAATATTGTAATAACATTGTATGGTGTAGATGATAACTACACTTATCCTGGCAAGCACAGCATAATGTATAGAATTACACCTGAAACTAATATAATGTTGTATGTCAACTATACTTCAATAAAAAAAAGTAAACACAATGGAAAAATACTTTATAACATCTGAGAGAATATAACTATCAGTCTAGAATTTTATAATCAGATTAGCAATTACCTAAGAAAAAGTAAGAAAGACATTTTCAGACAGATTTAACACTAAACTACTAACAGACCCTTACTAATAGAAGTCCTATTAAACAATTTACTTCAAGAAGAAAATAGGAGTTAATTCTTGTTATTTGTAGTAGTTATATTCTGTAAAGTTGCCAGGAACACTGAGTGAGCAAAGACTGAATTCTTGCTCCCAGAAGAAATAGAGACTTGGGTTCCTTTGGGCCTCTGGGCACATTATTTTTGTTAATCAAAATGCTGTTTTGGTCATGTAGGTTTATATGTCAATGTCCTTCTGAAACGAGCCATCTCCTGCATTTCTTCCATACAACCCTTTCCTGTACAACACATAGCAGGTATTTTTAAAATTCTTCTGTAGTCTCCTGGTCTGCAGAACCTGCACTACGTGCAAGTTTAATATCTTTCATTCTTCTCATCTTTTGACACAAGAAATGTTTAACATATTTTACCCTCGGTGATGTGGACCTAAATTTTTTTGGCTTTTAGCCTAATAATAGTGCTGTCCACTCTGTTTTTTCATCATCCATCATCCCATGAAACCACACATTGAGCTGTTTCCCATCTTTCCCATAGCTTTATCATGCACCATAGAGGTGACTTTAGCACTTTCTGTAGGGGGCAAACGTCCTCTTCCTTCTTCTGGATGGATGGTGTTGTTGATTTATTACCACTGAACTCACATTGGCAGTGTAATTCATGCCTAAGGGAAGCTTATCTAATGCAAGTATTTTATCCATGAGGCACAGCATAGCCTTCTAATGCTAAGGAACACCATACAGCACATCAGCACTATGCATAACAATTATGAATAATTTTATATTAAGAAGAAAAAGTTGTAATTAAGATATTGTGAAACAATAGCATATACATGTAATGGGGGAAATCAAAATTAATATTTGATATATTTTCTCGTAGGGTAGTGACATTTAAATAAGAATGTTGAAGTACTGTAATTACTAAAAAAAAAGATACAGAATATTTTACATCCAAAGAATATAGGAAATAAAGGGAAAATAAAACAATCAACTAATGATAGAAGGGAAAAAGCATGGTAAAGAGAAAGCATAAATAACAAGGTAAAAAATGAATACAAATATAATAAAAGGTTGGAAAATCTATGTGCTATTTATAAATAAATGGCACAAAAGTTTAGAAATAAGGCAAAAAATTATATCAGATAAATTCTAATTAAAAGAAAACTGGACAACAATATCAATACCAGGCAAAATGAAATGCATAGCAAAATGCATTAATAGTGATATATAATAAAGTCCACCAAGAAGATTAATCATGAACTTGTATTCTCTTAATATAATCTCAGAATTTTTAAATTGACAATGAACTGTCTTTTATTACAAGCTATTGCATGTTTAAAGATAGCTCTGGTTTACAGAAGTAAATAACCTAACCATTCAGTGATTATTTGGTTCAATTGAGGAGGTATTGATGTAAATAAAAAAGTAGTTATTGTAAATCTTTAGATTTTTAACAGACCAATAACAGCAATTAAATATCTTGGGTTAATATAAACATTCAATTGTGGCAACAGTGTTTTAAAACTGGACTAATAGTTTTAAAACTCTATTAATGGCATGTATGTGATTACAGGTAATAACCTGTACATGCATGGGGAATGGAGAAACTAGTAGGGAAGAGAGCAAATTATTTTAAAATAATTTAAACTGACATATAACACTTTCAGATATACAATATAATGATTCAACATTTGTATGCATTGCAAAATGATCACCCACAATAAATCTGTTAACATTCATCACCACACATAGTTAAAAATTATTTTTCTTGTGCTGAGAACTTTTAAGATTTACTTCCTTAGCAACTTTCAAAGATGCAATACAGTTTTATAAACTGTAGTCACCATGTTGTACGTTACATCCCATGACATCGCTTTCATAACTGGAAGTTTGTACCTTTCTGACACCATCCATTTTGCTCCCCCTCCCTTCCTCTTGCAACCATCAGTTTGTTCTCTGTATCAATTAGTTCTTTTTTTATTTTATTTCCACATATAAGTGAGATCATATGGCATTTGTCTTTCTCTGACCTATTTCATTTAGCATAATGCCCTCAAGGTCCATCCATGTTGTTGTAAATGACAGGATCTCCTTCTATTATGGCTGCAGAAAATTCCATTGTATATATGTACCACTTTTTCTCTATACATTTACCCATTGATGGCCACTTAAGTTGCTTCTCTGTCAACTCTTGAAAATAACACTGCAGTGGGAGTGCATGTATCTTTTCAATTCGTGTTTTTGCTTCCTATAATCTCAATTTATATAGCAAAGCAACAGAATTTCAAGGGAAAAAACAGCAATCTTTTAATACACCTTTACCAGAAGCTGACCTATCAAGCAGACCAAACAAAAACTTGTAGGAAATAGAAGATATGGATAACATGCTAAAAAAGCCATATAAAATATTATATGAAGACCTCTTTACACAACAGTAGGTCAGTATACATTCTGCTCAAACATATGTGGAACTTTTATAATTGATCATATTTCAATTAATTTAGAATTGATAGCAAAAGCTAATTGTTAAATCTTTTTCTGTAAACTTTATTCTAAATTTTACAATTTTACACTTACAGAAAAAATTACAAATACCATATAAAGAACTTTTTCCTATTTTTCTTGTAACAGTTGAGAGCAACTTGCCAATCTGATGCCACGTCACACGTGTATATTTTATTGTGTATTTCCTACAAACAATGGTCTCTTACAATACAACCATGGAAATCATGAATTTACATTAGTACATTATTAATCTGAATTGAGTTTTGCCAGTTGTTACAATAATCTCCTTTATAGGAAAGGGATCGGGTCTGGAATTATACATTGCATTATCATGTCATTATAGTCTTCTTCAATTTGTAACAATTATTTTATGACTTTGGCATTTTTGAAGATTTTAGTTAATTACTTTGTACACTGTCTCTCAGTTTGGTATGTCTGATGTTGCCACATAATTAGATATGGGCTATACATATTTGACAGGAATATCACAACAATGATGCTATGTTCTCATCACAAACTACTGGGTGGCTAACGATTTTGTTTGATCACATTACTAATGATTACTTGGATCACTTGATCAATGTGGTGTCAACCAGTCTTCTCCCCCGTGAAGTTGCTCTTTTTCCCTTTCATAATTAGTAAGCATTTTGTAGGGAAGTAATTTAAATCTCAGAAGGAGTTCATTCTATTCAAACTTTCAATTTATTCATATGTTAACCTATATTGATACGGACTTATATTCCTACTGCCTAAATTCAGTAGATTATATTAGTATCATTGTTTATTTGGATGCTCAGATTCTCTGAAATTTGGTCAGTGGGGGCCCATTCAAGCTGGCTCTTATGCCCTTTTGACATGACCCCATCATTTCCTTGCTTTCTGGTATAGCAAGATGTCCAGGCTCATCTTTGTCTTTTCCCTGATATTGGCTTGAATTCAGTCATTTGAAAGAAACCTGGTTGGTTTTGGAGGATAATGGTATTTATAAGCCATGCTCTGGGGATGGGTTGTTTATTGGTACTTGTCATTTGCTCCTCTGAGGCACTCTTCATGAAAAGAGCTGGGAAATATATGTACATACGTGTGTACGCATATGTAGCTGGCCATTGTGCAAGACAGATTTGAACCGTGAAGGTCCATTAATATGTGGGTTTTTTAAATAAATACAGAACAATACAGTAAATGTATTTTCTCTTATGATTTTAAATAACATTTTCTTTAGCTTTTAAGAATATAGTATATAATATAACATAAAAATATGTGTTGGGACACCTGGGTGGCTCAATCGGTTAAGCATCTGCCTTCGGCTCAGGCCGTGATCCCAGGGTCCTGGGATGGAGTCCCGAGTCAAGCTCCTTGCTCAGTGGGGAGAGCCTGCTTCTCCCTCTGCCTGCAGCTTCCTCTGCTTGTGCACACACTCTCTCTCTCAAATCAATAAATAAAATATTTTTAAAAAATGTGTTAACCGACTATTTATGTCAGTATGTCTCCAAGTCAACAGGTTGTTAGTAGTTAACTTTTGGGGAGTCACAAGTTATTAATGGATTTTTCACTGCATAGGGAGGTCAGTGCCCCAACCTCTATATTATTCAAGGGTCAACTGTTTGTATTTAAATCTGTATTTCCAAATCTATTTATCTAGCATCCGTGTCTCCAATTCTAATTCAACATCAGAGGGTTTATTTTAGACTTTTGTGTTTGTAAATCCCTTCTTCAAAAGAGAGAAAACTGGATATTCCCTTGTAAAACTACTGATATAATCAATCTCTATGCAACCAATCTCTGGTTGCAACTGCCTCCTTAGGTTGCCTCTCAATGTGGGCGTTCTGCTCAGGCTCTGATACCTGGGCCGGGCTGCCAGAGAGAATAGGCATGTTCTCACATCTTTGGAGCACTGACTGTTTACATCAGGTCACTCTCATGCAAAAACACCCTACTGCGTCTCCTTGGACTCTGATACCCTATGGTAACTATCCTCTGAGATGGCCTCAAATGATCTCTGCCTCCTGGTACTTACTTACAGATTTATGTAATCCCTAGTGACATTGTACCAGTGTTAGTATATGTGATGCACAAGTGATGGAATGTCACCTTTTAATATAAGGTTATACAAATTGGGGCATTCTCTGTTAGAAGTATATATTCCTGGTTAATTAGACTACTCTAGGAGAAAGAAAGCTTCCATGTATTGAGTAGCTATATGCTGATACCCACATAGGGAGGAACTAAAGCCTCTGGCCAACACACAGTGAGGAACAGAGGCCTGCCAACAACCACATCAGTGAATCTGAAAGTGGACTCCCCAGCTCCAGAGTCTCCAGGTAAGAAGACTCAATGTCAAGTTCATGATTGACCCTAAGTAACAAACACCCATATAAGTTGTTCCAGATTCCTGACTCAGAAACTGCATGAAATAATAAGTATCTGTAGTTTTAAGATGTAAGTTTTGGGCTAATTTGTTACATAGGAATGGATAACTGATAAACATCCCATGTTGGGTGCTACCCTCCAGCCTCTACATGACACCATTTCTACCTGTCGGGGCTCCGAAACATTACACCAATCATTAACACATATGGAGAACTTCCTCATCACACTTGGGCTCTGACACACCAGGCTAAGCTGCCCCTTGGCACAGATACTTTACTGGCTGTGCCCCCACCTAAATGCTTTAGAAATGAAAAGATCAAAAATGGAATTAAAGAAGAAAGAGGGAATGGGAAGAAAACAAAAATTTTAATGTATGTAGACATTTAAAATAAAAACTAGAAAACACAACAAAGAAACAACAAAATCTCTCCTGTCAAAACCTGTGGTAAGCAGCCAAAGTATGTGTGTATAGATATTGTATAGATATATAGAGAGATTTATTCAATAAGTAAAATACAAATGGAAAGGATAAACCCAAATAAAGTAAATGAAAAAATGTTTTTAAAGCCATGCTTTAATGAAGTACAGGGCAAATCAATAAATATAATCAACAAAGCTAAGAGATGGCTCTGTGAAAACACTAATAAAGTGCATTTACTTCAGACAAAGTAGATTAAAAAAGAGAAAGATGCAAAACAGTAAGAATTTAAATGAGGATTACAGATTTTTTTTCCAAGCACAAAATATAGAAGGTGTGTTACATTGAACCTGAAAATTAATAATTATTAAATTTCGGTAACTTATAAATCTGTATCTCAGAAATGTATACATTTATATATTTTATATAAATGTATTATATTTGTATTTACCAAAGTGATTTAGGAAAATATGTAAAATTCAAATATATCTATGAAAATAAATTAAAATGATATTTCAATATCTGTTATACATATATACCACACACACACACCGTTAAAATACCTTGGTGGATTTAAAACTTACAGGCTTTTTTTTCTTACTTTTTTGCAGGTTTGAGGTATAATTGACAAAATTGTGTATATTTGAATGTGATGATTTTATATGTTGCATACATTATAATAAATCCATCATCTCACATAGTTACCTTTTTTTGTGTTAAACACTATCTTAGCAAATTTTAAGTACACATACAATATTATTAACTGTAGTACAATGCTGTACACTAGATCCCTAGAAATTATTCATTTTATAAATGGTAGTACATACCCATTGACCAACAAATCCCCATTTCCCCTAACTCCCAGCCCCTAGCAACCACCATTCTACTCTGTTCCTGTGAGTTTGGGTTTTTTTTCTTTAGATTCTACATCACACAGTATTTATCTTTCTCTGACTTATTTCACTTATGTCATATGCCCTCAAGGCTCTCCATGCTGTCACAATGCTTTCCTTCCCTTTTATGGCTGAATACTATTTCATTGTATATATATCTTTACTATTGTGAGTAATGCTGCAATGAACATGAGAGTGTAAATATCTATTCTAGATATTGTTTTCATTTCCTTTAGATAAAGACACAAAAGTGGTATTGACAGATCATAGGGTAGCTGTATTGATCCATTCTGGTTGCTATAACAATATGCCACAGACAGGTAGCTTACAAACAGGAAACATTTATTTCTCACAGTTCTGAAGGCTGGAAGTCTGAGATCAAAGTGCCAACATGGTCAGGTGAGAGCCCTCTTCGGGGATGTAGACTTCTTGTTGTATGCACACAGGGCAGAAGGGGCAAGGGAACGCGGTGGGGCCTCTTTTATAAGAATACTAATTTCATTCATGAGGGCTCCACCCTCATGATTTAACTACCTCCTAAAGGCCCCACTTCTGAATGTCATCACATTAGAATTAGGATGGATTTGAACATATGAATTTGGGGTGTGGGAGACATGAATCTCTACAAAATAGCAGTTCTATTTTTAATATATTGAGGAATCCCAATATTGTTTTCCATAATGCCTGTACCAGTACCAATTTATGTTCCTACCAACACTGCACGAGGATTCTCTGTTCTCCATGTCCTCCCTGGCGTTTGTTATCTCTTGACTTTTTGATAACAGCCATCCTGACTGATGTGTCAGGTAATAAATATCTCATTGTGGCTTTGATTTGTTTTTCCCCCATGAATATTGAGTACCTTTTCTTGTACCTGTTGGCCATTTGTAGGTCTTCTTTGGAAAAAATGTTTATTCAGGACCTCTGACCATTTTTAATTGGATTATTTATTTTCTTGCTATTAAGTGGTATGATTTCTTTATATATTTTGGATAATAACCCCTTACCAGCTATAAAGTTTGCAGATATTTTCTCCCATTTCACCCTGTTGTTTCCCTCTTTGTGCAGAAGCTTTTCAGTTTGATGTAGTCCCACTTGTCTGTTTTTGCTTTTGTTGTTCATGCTTTCAGTTTCACATCAGAAAATCATTGTGAAACCAATGTTGAAGAGATTTTTTTCCCTATGTTTTATTCTAGTTTTATGGTTTTTAGGTCTTACATTTAAGTCTTTAATCCATTTGAATTAGTTTTTGTGAATCGTATAAGACAGGGGTCCAGATTCATTCTTTTGTACATGGATATCCACTTTTCCCAACACCATTTATTGAAGAGACTATTCTTTCTCCATTGTGTGTTCTTGCACTCTTATCAAAGATTAGTTTACCATAGATGTGTGGGTTTATTTCTGGGTTTTCTTTCTGTTCCTTTAGCCTATATCTGTTTTTATGGAAATACTATGCTGTTTTCATGACTACAGCTTTGTGATATAGTTTGAAATTAGGAATTAGGATGTCTCTAGATTTCTTCTTTCTCAAATTCTCTGTGGCCATGTGGGGTCTTTTGTGGTTCTATGCAGTTTTACGGTTGTTATTTCTATTTATCTGAAAAATATACCATTGAAATTTCAATAGAGATTGCAGTGAATCTATAGATTGCTTTGGCAAGAATGGAGATGTTAACAGTGCTTCTTCAATTTATGAACATGGAATATCTTTCCATGTATTTGTATCTTCACCAATAGCTTACATATTTTAGTGTAGAGGTCTTTAACCTCATTGGTTGTATATATTCTTAACCATTTTATTGTCTTTGATGCTGTTGTAAATGGGATTGTTTTCTTAATTTTCTTTCAAATAGTCTGTTGTTAGTGTATAAAAATGCAACTAATTCTGTATACTGATTTTGTAGCCTACAGATTTTTTCATTTGTTTATTAGTTATAACAGTTTTTTTGGTGAAATCTTTGGGGTTTTCTATATCACATTATCTACAAACAGAGAAAATTCTACTTCTTCCTTTCTGATTTGGATGCTTTTGTTTTTCTTGCCTAATTGCTCTGGCTAGGACTTTCCATACTATGTTGAACAAAAGTGGCAAGAGTAGCCATTCTCTTGTTTCTGATCTTAGAGTAAAAGCTTTCTGATTTTCACTGTTGAGTATGATGTTAGTTGTGGGCTGTCATATATGGTCTTTATTATGTTGAGGTACATCTTATATCAAATTTGTTGAGTTTTTGTTATGAAAGGTTATTAAATTTTGATAAATGCTTTTTCTGCATCTATTGAAATAATTACATAACTTATTTTTCTTTCTTTTAATGTGATATATTACATCATTTAATGTGATATATTACATCAATTGATGTGCATATGTTGAACCATCCTTGCATCCCAGGAGAAATTCTCACTTGGTTGTGGTATATAATCTTTTTAATGTCCTGTTAATTTCAGTTTGTTCACATTTTATTGAGGATTTTTGTATTTGTGATCATTAGGAAAATGGCCTGTAATTTTATTTTCTTAAAATGTCTTTATCTGTTTTTGGTATCAGGTGCAATGCTGCCCTCATAAAATGAGTTTGGTAGTGTTTCCTACTCTTCTATTTTTGGAGGATTTTGAGAAGAATTGGTATTAATTCTTCTTTAAATGTTTGGTAAAATTCACCCATGAATCCTAGACTTTTTTTGTTGGCAAGTTTTTGATTACCAATTCATTCTTGTTATTGGTCTGTTTAGATTTTCTATTTCTTCATGGTTGAGTCTTTGTAAGTTGTGTGATTCTAGTAACCTACCTATTTCTTCTAAGTATTCAACTTATTGGCATAATTGTTTATAGTAGTCTTATGATATTTGTATTTCTGCAGCATTAGTTTTTATGTCTTTCTGATTTGAATCTTCTCTTTTTTATTGTTAGTCTAACTAATGTTTATAATTTTATTTATCTTTTTAAAAAACAAGCTCTTAGTTATAGTGATCTTTTCTACTGTTTTCTAGTCTAATTTATTTCTTCATTGTTCTTTGTTTCCTTCATTCTGCTAATTTGAGTTCAGAGATTGTTGTTATTTTTCTGGTTCCATGAGGTGTACAGCTAGGTTATTTACCTGAAATCTGTCTTTTTCCCCCCCCCCAATATAAGCATACATCATTATAAACTTCCATCTTAGAACAGTTTTTGCTGCATCTCATAAATTTTGGTAGGTATATTTCCTTTTCCACTTGTCTCAAAATACTTTTTGTTTTTCCTTTTTTTTTTTTTTTAAAGATTTTATTTATTTATTTATTGGAGAGCGAGCGAGAGAGAAACAGCATGAGAGAGGAGAGGGTCAGAGGGAGAAGCAGGCTCCCCGCTGAGCCGGGAGCCCGATGTGGGACTCGATCCCAGGACCCTGGGATTATGACCTGAGCCGAAGGCAGTCGCTTAACCAACTGAGCCACCCAGGCGCCCATGTTTTTCCTTTTAATTTTCCAATTTTCCTACAGGAATTAATTTCTAGTTTTATAACATTGTGGTTGAAAAAGATACTTGAGATGATATCAGTTTTCTTAAATTTGTTAGAACTTGTTTTGTGGCCAAATATATGCTTTGTCCTGGAGAATGTTCCAGTTGCACTTGAGAAGAATGTATTTTTCTGCTGCTGTTGAATGGAACAGTCTGTACATGTTTATTAAGTACATTCGGTCTTTCATGTTATTCAAGTTTATTTCTTTATTGATTTACTGTTTGGATGTTCTATCTGTTGTTGAAAGTGGGATATTAAAATCCCCTATTACTTTATTGTATATCTCTCCCTTCTTACTCATTAATATTTGCTTAATATATTAGGTGCACCAATGTTTGGTTCATATATGACTATTATATCCTCTTGATGAATTGACCCCTCTATCATTATATAATGATCTATTTTTTTCTCTTGTTACAGTTTTAGACTTAAAGTCTATTTTTTTTTCATATAACTACACCTACCGTGTTCTGCATTTCAATTTACATGGGATATCTTTTTCCTCACTTCACTTTTCAACTTAAGTGTGTCCTTAGAGCTAAAATGAATCTCTTCTAGGCAGTGTATAGTTGGGTCTTGTTTATTTTTTTTTAATCCATTCAGCCACTATGTCTTTTGATTGGAGTAGTTAATACATTTACATTAAAGTAATTATCGCTAGGTGAGGGCATAGTATTGCCATATTATTATCTGGCTTTAAATTTTTTTTCTTTATTCTTTTCTTCCTCTTTTGCTATCTTTCTTGGTAATTTGATGATTTCTAATGTTAATATGCTTTGACTCTTTTCTCTTTATCTGCTGTGTACCTCCCATATTATTTGTGGTTACTGTGAGACTAACATAAAACATTTTATAGTTATAACAGTCTATTTTAATCTGATAACTTCAATTGCAGACAAAATCTCTATTCTTCAACCCACATTTTGTTTTTGATGTTACAATTTATATCTTTTTATATAGCTTATTAAAGTAATATAATTATTTTTAATAATTTTGTCTTTTAACCATCTATTAGAATTAAATGATTTATATACCAACATTGCAGTATTATTCTGACTATATACTTAGCTCTATATGCGAGTTTTAAAAATGCTTATATTTTCATATTCCTAATTAGTGTCCTTTTATATCAACTAAAGAATTCCTAGTAGCATTTCTTATAAGGTAGTTCCAGTGATGATGAACTCTCTCAGTTTTGTTTGGGCTAGTATCTCTCCTTCATTTCTGAAGAACAGCTTTGCCAGGAAAACTATTCTTGGTCAGCAGGGTATTTTTTCAACACTTTGAATGTATTTTCCCACCTTCTCCTGGGCTATAAGATATCCGCTAGAAAAAAAATTCATATATAGCATTATGATATTTCTCATGTATGTGATGAGTTTCTCTTGCTGCTGCTTTCAAAATTCTCTCTTTTATTTTTATCTTGGGTTGAATCTGTTTAGAGACTTATGTGCTTCATAAACCTGGATGATCATATTTTCCTCAGATATGAGAAATTAGTCATTTTTTTAAAAATAAGCTTTCAATCCCATTCTCTTTCTCTCTTCTCTTTTGAGGAGTTCCATAATACATCTATTACATAGTTTGGGCTGTCTTATAATTCACCTAAGCTTTCTTTCCTCGTTTTTCATTCTTTTTTCATCTTTGATTAGATACTTTTTTAATGACTTGTCTTCAAGTTCACAAATTCTTTTTCTGCTGCCTCAAGTCTATTGCAGTTTCTACTTCATTCATTGTATTCCTCAGCTTCATAATTTCTGTTGGGTTCTTTTTTAATGATTTCTTTTCTCTGTTGAAACTCTCATTTGGCTCATGTATATAGTTTCCTAATTTCATTGAGTAGTCTGTGTTCTCTTATAGTTCACTGAGCTTCATTATACTAATTATTTTAAATTCTTTTACAAACAATTTATAGATCTCCATTTTGGGGCTGGCTACTAGAAAATTACTGTGTTCCTTTGGTAGTATTGTTTCCTTGAATTTTCATGTTCCTTGAGGTCTTTCCTTCAAAATGCTGTATTTGCATTTGAAGAAACAGTCACCAACTCCAACTTTTGCTAACTGGCTTTGGAAGAAAAACACCTTAACTAGTCAGTCTGGAGATTCTGAAAATTGTTCAGACATTTTCTATAGATGCACCAAGTCCACACTTCTTATTCCCTCTTTGGAATGAATTCTTGTAATTTTATGCTTTTTTCTCAATTCTGTAAAGCCAGGCCAGGTGCTAAGAACTTTCAGTTTGTCTTCCCTAGCATGATGCCCTGAAATGTTTATTAGCTTTCTCTTAATTCTACAGATTCAAGTCAGCCTTGCATACATGCTCACTAGCCATCGCAGAGGCTTCCACTTGATGTCTGTGGGAGCACATACCAAAAGTTGGCCAGAAGTTGGGGGTTGAGACACTTGCAGCATTGGGGGTGCCCATGAGCCAGTTGGGAAACTCCGCAGGAAAGGTATCCCCAGAAATTTGTGGGTGAGCTTTCTGATGGAGTCCACAAAGCAATTAGTAGTATGAGCTGCAAAGTATTTAGTTACATCCCTTTAATGAGTTCTGAGTCCTGGTTACTGTGTTCCCAGACTCTGCTAACCCTTCAACTGTGCAGATAACCTAAGTATTCTAGGTAGAACAAGAAAGAAGTGGGCTTACTGATTTTCTTGATCTTTTAAAGAGGACAATTTTGGTTTTGTTAATTTTCTCTACTGTTTTTCTATTTTTCTTTCATTATTTTCTGCTATTCTTTTCTGGCTAATTTTTCTTTTTTCTAATTTCTAAAGATGAAAATGTACCCATTGATTCTACAAAGTTTTTCTAATACAAGCACTGATTTGGTAACTTTTTACAAGTTACATTTTTATTGTTATTTAAACTAGTTTCTTATCTCCTTTGTGGTTTATTCTATAATCCATGGAATATAAGTATATTGTTTAATTTAGAACTCTTCAGTGTTTTTCTTGCCACTTCAGCATTTTTATGCTTATTGTTGGCACAGTATATTAGTTTGCTAGAATTGCCATAACAAAATACTCTAGATTGTGGCTTAAACAACAGAAATTTATTTTTCTCACAGGGCTAGAGGCTGGAAGTCCAAGACAAATGTGCTGGCAGGGTTGGTTTCCTCTAAGACCTTTCTCATTGGCTTGTAGGTGGCTACCCTTTTGCTGCCTCTTCGCTCGATCTTTACTCTGCATTTATTTCCCTGGTGTCCCTTCCTCTTCTTACAAGGACACCAGTTATACAGGATTAAGGCTCCACCCTAAAAATATCATTTTAAATTAATCACCCCTTTGAAGACCTTATCCCCAAATAGGATTACATTTTTAGGTAGTGGATATTAGAACTTCAACATAGGAATTTGAAGGGCATACAATTCAGTAGGTAACACATTTTATGCTTTTTCACATGTTTACTTTGAACTAACTATGTCTTTATAGTTTGAGTGCAAACTACAAAGAACATATACTTTGTATTGTTTTTAATGCATTATATTTTTAATTTTTAATTTCAGTGTTTACTTTCAATTAATGCAATCATTGATATGGTTGGATTTAATCTTCAATTTTATTAGTTTTCCACTTTTGTATTACTTGATCTTGTATTTCACTATTTCTGATCTTGTATGATTTTTTTGGGTTCCAGTTTTGATTTTTCTATTTTATTAATTATACATTGGTTTTTTTATTTTTGCTTAGTGATTGTCTTTGGGAATAGAATATCCATCTTTAATTTTTCAGAATTTACTTTCAATTCATATTGTACCAATTTACATGAATTACTGAAATCTTGGAAATGTATAAAGTATAGGTTTATATCTTCCCATTCTTTATGGAGCTGTTGATATAAGTGCTACAAAATTTGGTGTTAAAGAATTAGTTCATAAAACAGGGAAAAACAAAAAATTAGCATCTTTTATATTAACTACACATTTACTATTTCTGATGTTCTTTATTGTTTTTGGAGAATCTGAGATTCCATTTGTGTCATTTCTCTTAAGCCTGAAGAATTTTCTTTCTCATTACTTGTGTATATCTTATTACAAGGAATTCTCCTAGTTTTCTTTTGCCTGAAAATATTTTTATTACACTTTCATTTTTGAAGGATATTTTTGCTGGATATCAAATTCTGGTTTTATACTTTTCATTCTTTTTCAGCATTATAAGAATGATCCATTTTATTCTGGTCTTTATGGTTTCTGATAAAAATCCCAGACATTAATTTGATTATTCCTTTTCTTCCTGTAATGTGTCACCTTTCTCTTATAGTTTTCAGGATTAGCTCATAATATTTAGCTTTCAACAATTTGACTTGATGGGGGTTTGTTTTTATTGTACTTGTGTTAAGTATCTTGTATTCTTAAAATTCGATTTTTATCATATTTGTATTACTAAATATTACTACAAATATTTTCTTCCCGATTCTTTCTCTCATCTACTTCTAGGATCCAATTATGTGTATGCTAAATAATGGGATACTATATAACAGGTCCTGAAATCTCTTTTCATTTTCTCAAAATACTGTTTTCTTTGCTTCACTTTTAATTCCTCCTGATGATGAATGTTCAAGTTCACTAATTCTTCTATTTTGCAGTTAAGTCAATGGCATTTGTTTTTTTATATTTTTAGTGAATGTATGTGCTGGTTCTAAGATTTAATTTGGATCTTTTTACTTGTTTACATTCTCTATGGAAAGCTTCTCTCTTTTTATTCATTGTGAACATATTTTACCTAGTTTATTTAAACATAATTGCCACTTGAAAATTCTATTTTGCAGGCCTATCATTTAACTAATATCAGTGTTCAATTTATTTTTGAGAATGTGTCCATTTATAATACTTGAATACTGTGCAAATTTGGATTAAGTTTTAGACAATAAGTTGTGGATAATTGACTTCTGTTTGCTTACTTGTTTAATGAGAATTGATTGTTTAGTTTCGCTGGACTTGAATTGCAAAACTTTCATAGATAGCAACTCTATTCTCAGATCCTTTGTCTTTAGATGAGTTTCTCTGGGTCTCTTTAGCTTCTGCATCTACATCTCTGATTCACCTCTGAGGTGAATACATGATTTAGAGATGTCTTCTCTACATCATTCCCTCTTGGAATTCTGCTACTCTCTTCAGCATTCATGGTTTCTTTGGCTTTCATTTTCTCGTTTCTTAGGATGGAAAATTTACTGTTTACCCACCATCATTACTGACATGCTTTTCATCAATGCTATTCCTGTCACTGACATGTCATACCAACTATGATTCACTCAGGTTAAAAACTTCCAAGATGAGAATGCATTTGTCTTTTGCTCAGGGAGTCTGCACTTCACACCAGAATTTGTCAGTTTCTATTCACTCTCTAATACCTTCAGATAATAGATTTATATTCCAGTTCTGCAGTTTTTTCTGCAGACTGAACGGTTATTTTTAAGGCCTGAGTCCATCATTCTCAAGAGTAGGTGTGTTTAGTATCTACCTTATTTGGATCTTTATTTTCTATTGTCTCTTATTTTTCCCTTCTTTTAATTATAAGCTAAAAATTTCATAGTTACCACTAAAAAATTAAAAATACATGACTAGCATCTTTGCATGCTTTAATCATTCACTGAATCATACAATCCTGGTTTTTTTGATGGTACATAGTTATTTACCAAAACTTTTGCTCACTTTTTTGTTGTTGTTATATTATCTTCTTTTCATCTATGTTAATTTCTCCTAGTGGAGGTTTATTCTTTAGGAATTATTTCATTGAGATGGTAAATTCCCTTAGCTTTTATTTCCTCATACTCTGTTTTGATGATAGTTTAACTACTGAAGTCTAGAATGAGAAGTATTTCCCATAAACTCGACTTTTTTAATTAAAAGGAGTTGAATACCAATTTCTGAATTTGCACCATATTTCAATCCCTACTTTAAAATTGGGAACTTAGAGGGGCGCCTGGGTGGCTCAGTCGGTTGAGCATCTGCCTTCAGCTCGGGTCATTATCCGGGTCCTGGGATCAAGCCCCACATCGGGCTCCCTGCTCGGCGGGGAGTCTGCTTCTCCGTCTCCCTCTGCGTCTGTCCTCACTCGTGCTCTCTCTCTCAAATAAATAAATAAAATCTTTAAAAAAAATAAAAAATAAATAAAAATAAAATAAAATAAAATTGGGAACTTAGAGATATTGTTGTATTTTCACTAGAACTCTAGGTTTGTATTTACCTTAAAACTGAGAAGTGAGTATGAAGCATGACAACATAGACAATTTTTGACTCAAAATGATCTTTGTAAGTCTACTTTAGTCATACCATATAAGGTGACCATGTGGACATTAATGGAATTTACTTTACTGGTTTTCAGTCTCCTCTCTCTCAGCTGACTTGATTTCTTAATGGAGCTGCTCTGGCCCAGTAGATAATAATTCCCTTCCCTAGTTATGCTCTTTTACCCAGTATAACCCATGGGACAGGGTAGGAAATGGTATTGAGAATAAAAAGGAGTTATACATTCATAGGCCCTCTCCTAAGCTCCAGTGTAGCTAATTGATAGAGCCTTCTTACAGTTCCCAAACAAAAGGATTCAATCATGCATTCAGACCCAAGAGCCACCATCCAAGAAGGTAGTTTCCATTAGATTTAATATGTAAAATTTCCTCAGCTGAAATGAGCCAGCATACATTTAATGGACACATATACTTTATAAAATCATGTATATGTATTTGGAAACACAAAGATATTAGTACAGTTATAAATATTATATTCCATACAATTAAAAAGGCTATTATCACCCAATATTTAAACAAATTAAAATGTCTTTGAAAGACATTTTAATTAAGATATTTAACTTATTCATATTTTTATTGAATAACTTTTTTGTAGTTATTTCCATTATATATTATGAAAAGGGGAAATGTTGTATCCCTTTTTCTATCATGAAGAATGACACCCACACCTTACTTAACATGTATATTAGCACCTGCATTGGCAAAAACCTAAAAAGTAAAATATTTGCTTGGTAAAGAAACATATTTGCAGGAGTCTTACTTTCCTAAATATTATTTTATTTGAAGACACTTGTTTTGATGTCAAACACTACCTAAATTAAAATGTTTATTTTAATCATCACTACAAACAAATCTTTGTTTTTGGCCCAGTCTAAATGCACAAATGTTCATGCAAATGTTCCATAGGCCAGCTGCTACTAACAGTCCTTTGTAAACTTTCTTCACCAGGAATTTTGTCTACATTGGTTACATATTTTAAGACATTTATAAAATGTATAAAAATTTTATCCATAGGATACCTGATTATTGGATGAAATTATTTAAAAAATAAAAGGCAAAGATGATATGTTTACCAATTCCTGAAAAAAGAATGAAAATGAATAAAATTACATACTTGACAAACAGCAGTAAGAAGACGAGCATGTAAATCATGACATCATTCCCTGTAGTAGTTGGTAATCTGATATATATATATGTGTATATATATTTCATATATATATGAAATGATTAAACCTAATGTACTAGGGAAGAGATTTAATATAGATTATTAGATACCTAAAAATACTTTGGAATGGCTGCTGATAAAGGCCCCAGACTGAACTTATTCCCAGAATACTACCATAGAACCATCCTTTCATCCAAAAGCCAGGAATACAGATGCTGTAATACTAACTACTCATTCCAGTTCTACCAGGGATCAGGAAACACAACTATAATCTCTAAGATGGCAATTTCTCAGTCTTGCCATTGCCAGTGAAATTTATGTTCAATGCTTGCTAATCTAGGGATTGAACACTAGCTCCCCTGTTACCATTGCTACTGAAATACCACATGCATCCAGTATGATATCTCTGTATAATTTCCATGTTTTACGTCTCAAGATTAATCAGCCTGACAAGAGATAGGCTATATGCAGAACATAAACTGTAAATATTTCCAAGAATTTTAGACTTCTAGTCCATAGAATGTAGTAAGTCCTGAAATAAAGGGGTTGGAACTACATTAAATGAGCAAATCAACTGAATTATTTGGCAGAGGATTCATATAAAAAATACCACTTGTAAACTATATAACCTCAGTTTTAGAACTTCATTTGTCATTAAGTGCAAATCTATCAACTAATGATGCAAGTTTAAATTTTGAATTGCCAAGTGCCTGATAATTCCAGCAAAAAATTTATCATGTTGATTTAAATGGTCTCACTTTGAGAACTTGTAGTGCATAAGCAGCAATTTATCATCTTATTTCAATTAATATTTGACTTGTTTTTAATTACGAAATATTTCCAACATATACGTTCAATTAGGAAGCATGCACAATTGTAACTACTATTCTTAATGTGGACTCTTTATTGGAATGAGGCTGTACTGTTTCTTGTATCTGATGTATTACTCCAAAAGTGGCAGCTATACTGTTAGTTTTTTACCTTTATAAAAACTGCATATTTTTTTATCTGACCACCTTGAATTAGGTTACATAAATTCTTCTCCCTGTGTCAAAATATCCCCCATGGCATCCCACTGATTCACAGGTCTCATACAGCAGGAAATAGTGGGACATAAGCCTCACAAAATCAGGGGTGCTACTTCACTAAAGTATTCAGGGACTCCACTTGTTTGGAGCATGTTGTAATATTCTCTTCAAAGTGAGAAACAAGTTGTTGTTACTCATATCCCCTTCAAATAAAACACAGCAAATGCTTGGGAGACCTTGCTGTATATTTTCTGTGTTATTGAGGTCTATTTATTTATCAAGGAACTAGTAAAGCTGTCATCTTTGAGTTTGACCTAGAGCCTGAGAAAATTTTCTACCTGGTTCAGCATGCTATGCAAAGAAAGCTGTCTCTGCCTTTATGACCCAGATGACCCATTTGCAATGATATGGATGGAACTAGAGGGTATGATGCTAAGCAAAATAAGTCAGTTGGAGAAAGACAAATACCACATGATTTCACTCATATGTGGAACTTAAGAAACAAAACAGATGAACATAGGGGAAGGGAAGGAAAAATAAAATGAACATTGAGAGGGAGGCAAACCATAAGAGATGCTGAACTCTAGGAAACAAACTGAGGGTTGCTGGAGGGGAGATGGATATTAAGGAGTGTACTTGTAATGAGCACTGGGTGTTGATGAATCACTAAATTCTACCTCTGAAACTAATTAAAAAAAAAAACACCCCTGGTACAGAGAACCCCAAATCCCAGAGTTTCTCCCCAACGAGCAAAGGGTTTGATCTATACATTGGACACACCAACTTTTAAGACCTGCCACTGAAAGACAAGCCCTCAAAACATCTAGCTTTGAAAGCCAACAGAGCTCACAGCCATGAGACCCATAATGCTATTGCAAACTGAGAAACAGTAAAGGGCTTGTGTACACACATATACACATATGGCCCAAGGGTCCAGCACAGAGCCATTTGAAAAGCATCCAGAATCTCTGTGAAACAGGTTTATTTATCTTAGAGTGTGGGCCTTAGTGGCAGGCATATAATTTAACACATATCTAGGAGCCTCCTGGAAGGCTAGTGGGCACCATCTTTGCACTCTCCTTCTGCCACACTCCCAATGCCAGTTTTTGACACTGTGGAGCTTTTACAGGTGTCTGGGCCCATCATATTTATGTCTAGTATTCCCATTATTATGGCTTCCACCCAAGGGACATCCCTTGATCATCTGGCTCTGGTGGTTAGCAGGGTTTACATCCCTGGGTCCCACAGTTCTTGGTTGGTTACCACCACCACAGCACTGCACAGACAGCAACTTAAATACACCCCCGTCTTTCTGTGAAAAAGGTGTATTTCCTTATCCTGGAGCTTCTGCCTGAGGAGCATTCTTCTGGTTTGGCACACATCTAGAGGCTATGGAGGGGCTCTCAGAGAACAGAGGTCAATGGATACAATCATCTTTGCATTCTCCCTCTGCCTTTGTCACAGAAAGGCACTTATGCTGGCCATCTGGTATCCCAATGTTGGTGGCTGTTTCAGGGGACACTTCCAGACCACATGGCACTGGTGGCCAAGAGGACATATGCTAAGGGACTGGACTGACCGTACTGGACTGGACTGTAATCTAAGGAGAAAGAGCTTTTAACAGGTTACTACGCACCGGGTAGAGCAAGAAGCAACTTACCTGGGGAAGGAAACAGACTTCTAAATCCAGAAGTACTAGAGAGTTCCAAGTAAGATGAACCCGAAACATATTTCAATTAAAATGTCAAAAGTTAAAGACAAGGAGAGGATCTTAAAAGCAACAAGAGAGAAACAACTTCGCAGGCCACAGGAAGTGGTACAATATATTCAAAGTGCTGAAAGAAACAAAAATTCCAACCAAGAATATTTTACCCAAAATTGAAAGAGTGATAAAAAGTTTTCCAGAGAAGCAAAATGTAAGGAATTCTTCACATAGTCTGCCTTACAAGAGAAGTTAAAGGGACATGTTTTGGTTGAAATGAAAAGGCACTGGTTAATACAGAAAAATAGTGAAAGTATTTTCATGAAAAACGTGAAAGTATGTATCTCACAGAAAAAGGAAAATACTTGGCAAATTTCAGAACAATAGAGAATCAATCACTTAGGAATCCAGTATAAAGGCTAAAAAAAGGTAGTAAAAAAAAATAACTACATTAATTTGTTAAGGTATACACAAGATAAAAAGATACAAATTGTGACATCAAAAACACAAGACATGCTTTAGAATGCACTCAAATTTAAGTTGTTATCAACTTGAAATAGACTTCATAAATGTTTTTACATGTATGCCTTCTGTGAAAGAGGAAGTAATGCTTCAAAACTCACTTTACAAAAACCAATAGTCACTTTACAAAGCCAGCATTACTCTGATACCAAGGAACAACAAGAAAAGTAAAGGCCAATATCACTGAAAAACATAGCTGCAAAAATCCTTAATAAAATGTTAGCTAATTAAAAGGATTATACAAACAAATAATCCTAAAATTTGTATGGAACCAGAAAAGACCCCAAATGGCCAGAGGAATGTTGAAAAAAGCAAAGCTGGTGGCATCCCAATTCCGGACTTCAAGCCCTATTACAAAGCTATAATCATCAAGACAGTATGGTACTGGCACAAAAACAGACACATAGATCAATGGAACAGAATAGAGAGCCCAGAAAGGGACCCTCAATTCTATGGTAATCTTTGACAAAGCAGGAAAGAGCGTCCAATGGAAAAAAGACAGTCTCTTCAACAAATGGTGTTGGGAAAATTGGACAGCCACATGCAGAAAAATGAAACTGGACCATTTCCTTACACCACACACAAAAATAGACTCAAAATGGATGAAAGACCTAAATGTGAGACAGGAGTCCTTCAAAATCCTAGAGGAGAACACAGGCAGCAACCTCTTCGACCTCAGCTGCAGCAACTTCTTCCTAGAAACATCGCCAAGGCAAGGGAAGCAAGGGCAAAAATGAACTATTGGGACTTCATCAAGATAAAAAACTTTTGCACAGCAAAAGAAACAGTCAACAAAACCAAAAGACAACTGACAGAATGGGAGAAGATATTTGCAAATGACATATCAGATAAAGGGCTAGTATCCAAAATCTATTAAGAGCTTATCAAACTCAACACCCAAAGAACAAATGATCCAATCAAGAAACGGGCAGAAGACATGAACAGACATTTTTCCTAAGACATCGAAATGGCCAACAGACACATGAAAAAGTGCTCAACATCACTTGGCATCAGGGAAATCCAAATCAAAACCTCAATGAGATACCACCTCACACCAGTCAGAATGGCTAAAATTAACAAGTCAGGAAATGACAGATGTTGGTGAGGATGTGGAGAAAGGGGAATCCTCCTACACTGTTAGTGGGAATGCAAGCTGGTGCAGCCACTCTGGAAAACAGTATGGAGGTTCCTCAAAAAGTTGAAAATAGAGCTACCCTACGACCCAGCAATTGCACTACTGGGTATTTACCCCAAAGATACAAATGTAGTGATCTGAAGGGGTATGTGCACCCCAATGTTTATAGCAGCAATGTCCATAATGGCAAAACTATGGAAAGAGCCTAGATGTCCATCAACAGATGAATCGATAAAGAAGATGTGATATATATATATATATATATATACACACACACACACACACACACACACACACACACAATGGAATATTATGCAGCCATTAAAAAAAACAACAACAAAAAAACGAAATCGGCCATTTGCAACAATGTGGATGGAACTGGAGGGTATTATGCTAAGCAAAATAAGTCAATCAGAGAAAGACAAGTATCATATGATCTCACTGATATGAGGAATTCTTAATCTCAGGAAACAAACTGAGGGTTGCTGGAGTGGTAGGGGGTGGGAGGGATGGGGTGGCTGGGTGATAGACATTGGGGAGGGTATGTGCTTTGGTGAGCGCTGTGAATTGTGTAAGACTGTTGAATCACAGACCTGTACCTCTGAAACAAATAATACATTTTATGTTAAAAAAAAAAAAGTAGGAAGGGGAAAATGAAGGGGGGGAAATCAGGGTGAGACGAACCATGAGAGACTATGGACTCTGAGAAACAAACTGAGGGTTTTAGAGGGGAGGGGGGTGGGGGGATGTGTTAGCCCGGTGATGGGTATTAAGGAGGGCATGCATTGAATGGAGCACTGGGTGTTATACACAAACAGTGAATCATGGAACACTACATCAAAAACTAATGATGTAATGAATGGTGACTAACATAACAAAATAAAATTTAAAAAATAAATAACTAAAAGGATTATACACCATCAGTGAGATTTAGTTCAGCCATGCATGGATGGTGCAACATCCACAAATAAATCAATGTAATACACCACATTAATAAATGAAGAATAAATTATATAGTCATCTTAATAGATGTAGGTGAAGCATTTAACTAAAGTCAACATACATTAATGGTAAAAATTCTCAACAAAGTGGATATAGAGAGATCATAGTTCAACATAACAAAGGTCAATATAACAAGCCCACAGCTAACATTATACTCAACACAGAGAAGCTGAAAGCTTTCCCTTATTGTCAGGAACAAGCAAAGTATGTCCACTCTTGCTGCTTTCACAGAACATGATATTTGAAGTCATAATCAGAGCAACTAGGGAGGAAAAATAAATAAAAGGCACCCAAATCAGAAAAGAAAAAGTAAAACTATCAGTAGTTGCAGATGACATAATGTTATATACAGAAAATCTAAAGATTTTACTAAAAACTGTTAAAACTAATCAACATTCAGTAAAATTTCAGGATATAAAATCAATATACAAAAGTCTGTTGCATTTCTATACACTAATAACAAACTATCAGAAAGAGAAATTAAGAAAGCAATCTCATATACAATTGCATTAAAATAATAAAATACCTAGGAATAAATTACCAAGGAGGTGAAAGATGTGTACACTGAAAACTATAAGACAATGAAAAAACTGGAGATGACACACATAAATGGAAATATATTCCATTCTATATATGTGCCATATATTTGAACCTTGGCAAGAGATCTTAAAAGTTCTCATCAAAAGAAAAATAATTGTGACTTATATATAGTGATGCAAGTTAACTAGTCTTATTGTGGTGATCATTTCACAATATATATAAATATGGAACTACTATGTCATACAGCTGGTACTATGTTATATGTCAATTATATCTCAGTAAAAAAGGAATTGCATATTTGTCTACGACTCTTTGAGGGAATAAAATGTGCCCTTATCATTCACATTATTAGTGAGATACATTTAATTCATATTTAATGAATGCTGTTTGTAATGCCTAGAGTCCAAGTTCTGGTTTTGAGTTTGGATTTGATATAGTTTATACCTGGGCAAATAAACATTAGTTTCATCATCTACATAATGGGGATGATAAGAGTTGTCTCACTCAAGCTTAGAGAATATTTGGGTTAGAAAGTCAATGGGGGTGATGTCCAGGGTATGAAACTATAGGAAACTATATAGAAGATTCCCCTCTTGGAGGGCTCACCTACAGTTTTGCTTGTGAAGAAATCCAGTGAAGAAATAGCAGTTTGAAAAGAATGTAAATGCAACCCACAAGCAGGACAAATATCACAGGCAATGAGGTCCTCCCTAAGGAGTGAGGGGTTGAAGCCCCACAATGGTCATTTTTCCCTGGGGAATTGCACTGGAAAGATAAACCCCCATAACACATGGCTTTGAAAACCAGTAGGGCCTAGCTCTGGGAGCTTTGAAAATCAGTGATAGTTATCTCTGGGAGTGCCAGAGGGCTATAGGAAACTGAGACTCTGCTTTTAAAGGGCCCTCACACAATCTTTCTTGGTCTGGGACCCATCAAATAGGCAGCAGTTATAAAAGCACCTGGGCCATATATGAAAGAGACATCAACTCATTTTAGGGCATATGCCAGAAGGACCTATCAGAACTTTCTCCAGGAACAAAAGCACTGGTGGGTGCCATTTTCCTTGCCTTGCTGCCTATTTAGTCTGACATTGGAGAGCACCAGTTGTGACACTCTTGGTCTACCTTGCTAGCACTGCTTACCCCACCCCAGTGTTCCCTCTGAATCTACCCTTCCTAACCTGCCCACTGGGCAGGTACCCTTCCAAAGTGTCTCCTTCCTTGAGGAAGGGAGCTAGCCCTACCCACCAGCATACTGGCAACATGCACACCAACCCTCATAGCTAGCCATACCAGGGGCTAACACCACCCACCAACACACTGGGTTGCAGTTGCAGCCAGTTGCAGCCAGACCTAGCAGCCAACCACATGGGTACTATTCCCACATACCGGGATTCTCACACCAGCTGGTGGAATCAGCCCCACCCACCACTGCACCTACAGGGATCTTGACCCAGTCACAACAGGAAGGTAGACATAGTCCACATAGTGGACTTCCCTGAAATGCTTGGTTCTGGTAACCAGGGGGAATTATGCTTCTGGTTCCCCTCAGTGTGCCTTTCACATAAAACCACTTTGTTTCAGACCAGGAGATGTAGCTTATCAAAGAGAGTCAGACAAAATAAGGAAAGAGAACTATGTTCCAAACCAAAGAAAAGATAGAGTTCAAAGTAATGATCACAAAATGCTCACTGAACATGGGAGTAGAGTGGATAAATTCAGTAAGAATTCAACAAAGGGATTGAAAATATGAAAAATAAGCAATCAGAACTCAAGAATATAATAACTAAAATGAAAAATACACTAGAGGAAATCGACAGTAGATTAGAGGATACAGAAGAATCAATAAGCAATCTAGAAGACAGGGTAGTAGAAATCATCCAAACTGAATAGAAAAAAGAAAAAAGAATTTTAAAAAATGAAAACAGATTAAGGGACCTCTAGGATAACATCAAGCATACTATATTTATATTATAGAGGTCCCAGAAGGAGAAGAGAGAGAGAAAGGGGCAGAAAACTTATTTGAAGAAATAATAGCTGAAAACTTTCCTAACATGGGGAAAGAAACAAGCATTCAAGTGCAGGAAGCACAGAGAAGCCCCAAAAAGAACCTGAAGATGTCAATACACATAATTACAATAGCAAAATTTAAAGAAAAAAGCGTCTTAAAAGCAGCAAGAGAAAAGTAACTAATTACATACAAGGGAACACCCATAAGCTTGTTAGCTGATTTTTCAGCAAAAACTACAAGCCAGAATGGAGTGGCATAATATATTCGAAGTGCTGAAAGAAAAAAAAAAAAAACCTACAGCCAAGAATAATTTAGCAAGAAGGGTTCTCATTCAGAATTGAAGGAGATAAAGAGTTTCCCAGAAAAACGAAATTAAGGAGTTCATCATCACTAAACTGGCCTTACAAGAAATGTTAAAGAAACTTCTTTAAGTACAAAAGGCTGTAAGTAGAAGAAAATTATGAAAGAACAAATTTTATTGGTAAAAGCAAACATATAGTAAAAGTAGTAAATCAATCTCTTATAAAGTTAACGTGAAGGGTAAAAGAGAAAAGATCAACTTTATCCACAATAATTAGTTAATGGATACCCAAAATAAAAAGAATAAAATATGACTTCAAGTAAAGAGAGTAAAAATATAGTGTTTTTAGATGTGTTTGAACTTAAGCAACCATCAACTTAAAATAGATCGCTATATACATAAATGTTATATGTGAGCCTCATGGTAACAACCAACCAAAAAGCTAAAATAGATACACAAAAATTTAAAAGAAAGTAATCTGAGCATAACAAAGTCATCAAATTACAATGGAAAGGAGCAAAAGAAGAAAGGAACAAAGAACTAAAAAACAATTAACAAATGGCAATACATACATGCTGATCAGTAATTGCTTTAAATGTAGACTAAATATTCCAACCATAAAGTGATGCAATAGATTAAAAAAAAAAAAGACCCATCTTTACTTGCCTACAAGAGACTCACTTCAAACTTAAAGACACATACAAAGTGAGGGAAAAACATACCATGGAAATAGAAGTAAACAACAACAACAACAAAAAGCCAGGGTAGCAATACTTAGACTGAATATACTTAAAAACAAAGACTGTAGCAAGAGATAAAGAAAGGTACTACATAATGGTAAATAGATCAATCCAACAAGAGACTATAACAAGTATCTAAGTACCCAAGTATTTAGGAACACCTAAAAACAAACAAACAAAAAAATATTAACAGACATAAAGGGAAAAATTGACAGTAATGCAATAGTAGAGGGGAATTACAACACCCCACTTACATCAATAGATAGATCCTCCAGACAGAAAGTCAATAAGGAAATGGTGGCTTTGAATGACACCTTAGACCAGATGGACTTACTAGATCTATACAAAACATTCCATTCCCAAACAGCAGAATACACATTCTTTTCAAGTGCACTTGAAGCATTCTCCAGAATAGATCCCATGTTAGGTCACAAAACAAGTCTCACTAAATTTCGTAGGATTGAAATCACTTTAAGTATCTTTTCTGACAAAGATGGCATGGAACTAGAAATCAATTACAAGAAAAACTGGATAAAACATGAATACATGGAGGCTAAACAACATGTTATTAAATAACCAATGGGTCAATAAAGAAATCAAAGAGGAAATAAATATTTTGAGACAAAGGAGCATGAAAACACAACATTTCAATATCTTTGAGACACAACTAAAACAGTTCAAAGAGAGAAATTTATAGTGATCCAGGCCCACCTCTAAAAACAAGAGCAATCTCAGTCTAACTTCACACTTAAAGGAACTAGAAAAAGTAGAACAAAGTCCAATGTTATTAGAAATAAGAAAATTTATTCCATGAAAACTAAAGATCAGAACAGAAAAAAAAATAGAGGCAAAGAAAAAAACAAACAGATCAATGAAACAAAGAGCTGGTTCTATGAAAAGATAAACAAAATTGATAAATCTTTAGCCAAATTCATCAAGTAAAAAAGACTGGAGACTCAAAATCAAAAATGAAAGAAAAGTTACAACTGACCCCACAGAAATACAAAGGATTAGGGGAAAAAAAATAGTTCAGAAATAAACCCACACTTATATAGTCAATTAATCTACAACAAAGGCAAGAATACACAATGGGGAAAAGATAGTCTCTTCAATAAATGATGCTGGGAAATTGAACAAAGTTGAAGCTCACGTTTGTACTCTTTATATATATATAAAAAAAACTCAAAATGGATTAAAAACCTAAATGTAAAACCTGAAAACATAAAACTCCTGAAAGAAAAAATAGGCAGTAAACTTTTGGACATGTCTTTTTTGGATCTGTCTCCTCAAGCAAGGGCAACGGAAGCAAACAACTGGGACGATATTAAACTAAAAAGCTTTTGCACAGCAAAGGAAACCATCAAAACAAAAAGGCAACCTACTGAATGGGAGAAGATACATGCAAATGACATATCCAGTAAGGGGTTAATATCCAAAATATATAATGAACTAATACAACTCAACACCAATCAATCAGTCAATCAATAACCAACCAACCAACCACCTGATTAAACAATGGGAAAAAGGGAAGAGGACATGAATAGACATTTTTCCAAAGAGTCATATAAATGGCAAACAGATACATCAAAAGATGCTCAACATCACTCATTATCAGGGAAATGCAAATCAAAACCAAAATGAGATATCACCTCACACTTGTCAAAATGGGTATTATCAAAAAGACAAGAAATAAACAACTGTTGGTGAAGATATGGAGAAAAGGGAATCCTTGTTTACTGTTAGTGGGAATGTAAATTATTATAGCCATTATGGAAAACAGTATAGAGCTTCCTCAAAATGTTAAAAATAGCAATACCATATGATCCATCAATTCCACTTCCAGGTATTTATTCCATGAAAACTAAAACACTAATTTGAATGATGTATGCACCCCTATGTTCATTGCAACAATATTCATAATAGCAAAAATACGGAATCAATCTAAGTATCCATCAATAAATGGATGGATAAAGAAGACATGTTACATATATACAATGGAATATTATTCAGCTATAACAACAAATGAAATTTTGACCTTTGTGACAACATGGATGGACCTAGAGATTATTACGTTAAGTGAAATAAATCAGAGAAAGACAAATACCAGATGATTTCACTTAAAAGTGGAACTTAAAAAAGCAAAACAAACGAATAAACAATACTACACAGAAATAGACTCACAAATACAGGGAAAAAAATAGGTGGTTGCTAGAGAGGAAAGGGGTAAGGTGATGGGCAAAATAGGTAGAGGAGATCAACAGGTATAAGCTTCCAACTATAAAACAAATAATAAATATGTCATGGGATATAAAATACGGCATAGGGAATATAGTCAATAATATGCTAATAATTTTGTATGGTGACAGATGGTGACTATACTTATAGTGAGCATTTTATAATGTATATAAATGTTGAATTACTGTTGTATATTTCCATTAAAAATAAAAATAATTGTCTCACAGATTTTAAAGATAGCAAAAGAGGTTTCTAAAGCTTTTGCTTTCACATAGTAGGCCCTTGATAAGCGTTATTTTTCTTCTAACTACACGAATGATCTTTTTGCACTTACCACAGTTTAGTTTGTTTTTGTTTTGATATTTAAAGTTATGTTTAGGGCAGTAGGATGATGGGTAGAGTCCTATTCCAGTGCTTTGAATATAACTTGCAGTAGGTTTCTGATAACTGTCACCACTAGCATCACCCCTCTGTGCTTTGGTCTTACTTCACATACCAAATCACTTGCCATACCTCTCAGTATGGCTTCCTACTAACTACTGGTTGGCAGGTGCTGGAAGAATTATTCAGTTTCAATTTTACTTCAAATCCCCAACCACTATGAAAAAAATACTTATAAGGCATACCCAATTTCCTAACTTCTAATATATTGTTACCTACACGTGAAAGATGTTCAAAAGACTGTTACAGCTGCTATTTTTCTTTAACCATTTTACATTTCTTTTTGCAGGGGAACAATTTCAGTCAATTAAACTTGCAAGTAACTCTTGCTCAGACTTTCCTGTGACTGTCATAAATGAGAAATGTTTTTAAAAAATGAATAGTTGTAAGGATTGAGTCTTCTGATGGGAGCTGTCTATTACCTGTCTGACATTTTGGGGGACTTGATTAACTACCTCGGTTCATCTGAGATAACTATTCAGAAAGCCTTGAACTGTTCTTTCACTTACTAAATGAATTTAAGTCACTCCCTGGTTGTCTCCTAATTACATATGGCATTTCCAAGTTTGTTGCAAATGACAACTATGACTCAAAAGTGTCTTGAAAGTGGAAATATCCTTGACATGAGTTTAAAAGTAGCATTTAATAATCTTTTCATGCCCTTGGAATTAGATACAATTCTTCTTTTCACACTTTAAGTGTGAAGTAGGCAACTTTAGTGGATCATTTCTTCTCTCTGTTCTCCTGCCCAATCCCTATAGTATTTGCCCCACAATTCACAAATTACAACGTTCTAAAATAGTTTTTTATAGTTAGGTATTTATATATGAGTTTTTAAAAATAAGTTTGACAACTCTGTGAAGTTATAAAATTTGTCCTGCAGAAATACTTGCATTCAAAATTACTAATAAAAGTATTCAAAAATTGATGATATCAGAATATTAAAATAGGTTAAGTATATGCCAGTAGAGCACAGATTCAATAAATTACTGTCTTTCCATTTAATGGAGCATTATAGAGCAGATAAAAATAATATATTGATATGAAGTGCTCACCAAGTTCAAAAATTATAGTATAAAATGTACTCTAGAATGTATCTTATATAAATACCCCTACACTTTTACCCCTACAGTAGTACACCTAGACATCTTCTTTGTATTATATTTTTGTACTTAATATTCTTTATATATATATTCCTTTTACCTATTAGCTTGTTAATATTTTTATAATATTATATGCTTACAACTTCAGTGACTCTCTGGAAGGATGCATAAGGACCTTATAATCAGTTACCTCTTTGAAGAAGAACTGAGTGACTTTGGAACAGAGGTTAAGGCAATTGGGTTGGAACAGGAAAACTAACAAACTTGCATAGTTCACCTTTTTTACTTAACTGTTTGTGATTCAGGGTGTGGAGTGAGATCTATTAGGGAATGTTAAAAGTCTTTCCTCAAGCTTTCACTTAATGCTATAAATGTGGCAAAGGTATTTTTATTTTACTCCCTTCCTCTAACACTCACTGATGATAACCAAATAGAGAAGTAAATATCCTCAACTTCAAATCACAATCAATAAACAATATCTGTCAAATAAAATAAAATTTGTGTCAAAATCAAGATGTTTATATAGAACTGACACACACCTTCTTGGCTTCAGGCAGCATGCAGATTTTTCTAAACATAGTCTTAAAGGCTCATCAGAAATACCTTGATCTAAATGCTATAGTAAGCTATGCAAGAAGCCAGGCAGGAATACCTTTTCATGGCCTCAATTCAGTATAGCAAAAGACAAATAGCTGAAGGAGGTAAAGGAAATGTCTAATATGCTTTAGCGGTGCTGCCCAGAGACAGATGAGTAACTATAGATAACAAATCATTACACATATGCAGGTTATATAAAGGCTTCACCATGAGCCACGCCAATCTTTTACTGCCCCAGTGGGCAATAATCCCCATCTCAATTCTTCTGCAAAGTATTCGCTTAGATGGATCTGCCCCCTTGAAAAAGAAATAATAACCTGAAAAGAACCAGCAGTATACCAACCCAAAAATATGTTTTTAACTAAATTATAAACATTAGCAGTGGAATTAACTTTCCCAAATCTTCAGACATATGGTTCTCCATACCCAAAGAAATTAATGATCACAAGGCAGCTTTATGAAAAAAAAATAATTTTTTCAAAGAGTGCAGGATATTAAAGAGGAAATGATAAGCAATATAAGGAGACTGGATGTGATCTGACAAAGAAAATAATTAGAAAGAAAAAATCATTAATGAAACCAAAAATAAGATAAATATGGGGGTGCCTGGGTGGCACAGTCAGTTGAAAGTCCGGCTCTTGATTTCGGCTCAGGTCATGATCTCAGGGTCATAAGATCAAGCCCCATATCGGGCTCTGCACTTGGGGGGGGGGTCTGCTTGTCCCTCTCTCCCCTCCTCAAATAAATAAAATCTTAAAAAAAAGAGCAATATTACCAAAGGCACACAGTCTTTTAAAAGTCCTACAAAGCAGAATGAAATTTAAGAAATAAAAAATATCAGAAAAATGATGCTAGGTGTGGAAGGAAAAGGAGATCCAAACAAGTATAATATACATTCCTAAAAAAAGAACCAGAAACAAATAGGAAGATGAAAAATATAATTTATACACACATATAAATGTAAATAAATAACTGATGCTACAGATTAAAAGAACCTGTGTCCTAGGACAAACTGGTAAAACATAATTCACTACTAAAATATCTTGACACAGTTACTAAACCTCAAATATAATTAAAGGATCCTCTGGAAAAATGTCACCTACTCAGACTTTTCAGTATCCAAAATTCAATGTCAAAATAAGGTGAACCATTATAGAAAAATTTCTGAATACCATGATATATGATCAAGAAAATTGTCATTCACATATTAAAAAAAACAAAGTTTTCATATATCATTTCAAATATGCAAGAACTCAGATAAAATATAGGGTGGTCCTATTTCATAGTCTCCCAAAATCCACTGATGCCTATAGATCAATATTGGTATTAAGAGTTCTCTCTTCATCTTTAAACATGTCCTGATTTGGACAATAGTAGATTTTATAGTCATAATAATAATAATACCCTACTTGAAAGAAAAATAAAACAAAAATAAAAATTCAGAAATGGCAACACAGAACTTCATTTCAGCTCTGACATGTAAGGAATTTGAAATCCTTACTTGAATCCTAAGAAAAAAAACTGAACAAACTGAAAACCAGTCATTTTTCTTGGACTCATCAGAGAACTGTGCTTACAAAGCAAGTTATCATCCTGGACTCTGTACAGACAAGTGAATACAATGAATCATAGGCAGCAGCCTATCTGGAACAGAAGCTGCTGGAGCCATAAACCGGTGGGTACACTTAAACAGTAACTTCCCAGAGTGTGGATTAGCACGAGAGAAACCCCGGGTGTAGGGGCTGCGGTTTTAGTGGGGCCCCCATGTTTTTGTGGGCTTTGTCTCCAAAAATGCCCACCAGTTTCACAATGTGTAAAGTCAAGAAAAAATCCTGTTTTGGCGAGAGTGTGAGAAAAGTAATTTTTTCAGAAATAATTGCAGTATGTTCTCTAAAATAAAGGCTTATATAGGGGACAAGACCTTTGCAAAGCCTTATCCAAAATAGGGAAAGGAAATGATCCAATCCCATCTCTTTCTCTAGCCTTCCTGTCTCATCTAAGGGAGGAATAAAAGCTGAGAAACTTTTGTGGAGGTCACGGTCCAGAGACAGAAAACCACTGAAAGATTGAAATTTAATCATGAGATTATAGATTTCTTCCACCTGTCACAACATCAGCAGGGCTCCAGAATATAATAATGGGTTACAGCTGAAAGAACTGGAAGGTACAGATTCGACTTAAGAAGATTTTTAGGGAAACTCAAAAACAATAAGGGAGAAAAAAAAGGACACTAGAGAAAACTGACATATAAAGCTATAGTAAACATTAAACACTCCCCTACTCTAAGTCAGATAAACACAAAACTTTATAGTAAAGACCTATCTGTCACATTTCCTATTACCTGATAGATCATGACCAGCTTTCAACAAAAATTTACAATGCATGCTAAAAGGCAAGAAAAAAAAGTCTGAAGAGACAAAGTAAGCATTAGAATGAGACACAGATATGGAATTATCAGAGAATTTCATATGACTAAATTTTTAAGGACTCTAAATGGTAAAAGTAAGCAACAAGCAAGAACAACTGGGTAATATAAATAGAGATGGAAACTCTAATAAAAGAAGAAATGCTCACTCTAAATACTGTAAAATGTTAAATCTAAAAAGACTATCACAAATAAAGAAGGGATTTAATGGGCTCATCAGTAAACAGGACACAGCTGAGGAAAAAGTCAGTGACCTTGAAGATAGGTCAATAGAAACTTCTCAAATTGAAATGCAAAGAGAAAAAATAATGTAAAAAAACAAAATAGAGTATCAAAGAACTGTGGTATTATTTCAAAAGGTGTAACATGCATACCTAGAATACCAGAATGAGAATAGAGAAGGGAGTAGAAGAAATATTTAAAGTAATAACGGCTGAATTTTTTTTCAAAATTAATGATAGACACCAAAACACAGATCCACAAAGCTCAGAGAACACAAAGCAAAATACATACCAAAAAATGTACACCTAGGCATATCATACTCACAGTGCAGAAAACCTAAGACAAGGAGGAAATCTTGAAATAATCTAGAGGAAAAAAAATAGCCATGTAGAGAGGAAAATTTTTAAGAATTATAGTGGATTTCTCATCAAAAATTATGAAAGCAAGAAAAGAATGAAATAATTAAAATGGTGAAAGAAAAACCAACCTAGAATATCTAGAGATATACAAGAAAACATGTGGGAATAAACTACTATATTCAGATTGCTCAGCAAATTCCTTCTATTTTGTGTAGTTCATATCTTCTTAAAGCAAAACCATTTTTCTACTCCAAAACACTCATATTTTCACTCATATATGATCATTTCAAAAACTTTAAATTTTAATCACCTGGGAATCATTCATTATTGAATCAGCATATTCCATAAGTTTGTAAGGTATATAAATGCATAAAACCTATCATTCATTCATTCATTTTATGCACTATGATAGAGGAACAATAATAAGAATTTTAGCAGGTTTCGGGCGCCTGGGTGGCTCAGTTGTTAAGCGTCTGCCTTCGGCTCAGGTCATGATCCCGGGGTCCCGGGATCGAGTCCCACATCGGGCTCCCTGCTTGGCAGGAAGCCTGCTTCTCCCTCTCCCACTCCCCCTGCTGTGTTCCTGCTCTCGCTATCTCTCTCTGTCAAATAAATAAAATCTTAAAAAAAAAAAAAAAAAGAATTTTAGCAGATTTCTCAGCAGAAATCATGCAGGCTATATAGAGTGGTATTCATTGAATGATTGATTAGAGGGAATCCACTCACGTATGATTACTGAGGCTTCAAAGTCCAAATTTTTCAGAGCAAATATCCCAGTTTGAGTCCAAATTTTGGGAGGCTGCTGTAGAGCCAGGAAATTGAAAGGCCATCAGGAAGAATTCTCCTTTATTGGGTGAGGGAGAGTCAGACTTTTGTTCTATTCAGACCTTCAACTGATTAGATGGAGTTCACCCACATTATAGAGGTCAATCTGCTTTATTCAGTCTACCAATATAAATGTTCATCCTATCCAAAAACACCTTCGCAGAAACACCCAGAATAATGTGTGATCAAATATCTCAATTAAGATAGTTTATGTATGGATTTTATATTCATTTTATCTATATCAGAAGCCAGTATCTGGTATATATCACAAAAGGAAAGAAAAGAGTTTGACTTTTGCTAGAGAAATTTGATAGCCATCATCAAGATTTAAAGTAATGAATAAATAATATTGGCTTTTTAACAATTGAGTCCTTCTGTTATCTTAGATATCATATTTTATATACTCCAAATAAATTATGATAACAATGGTAATAATATGAAATAAAATATTTTGGAAAATATGTCAAAAGAACTTTCTTATATCCATACTTATTATAGGATAGAGCAAAATAAAAGAATCAAATAATAGATACCCAGGAAAATCCTGTTCTTCATTTTTCATGCTATCACAAAACAGTTAACAAGTGCTGGAATATGGGTAATCCTCTTCACCAAGATAGCATTCACTGTGTGCCAATAGATGTCATCCTGTTTAATTTTCACAGCAACTTTATTGGGTAGTTATCCCTTGTTTTATTTTAGTGATGAGGAAACTAGGGCTCGGAGTAGTAGTATGCAATCGCCACCATCAGCAAGAGATAGAATCAGAATTTAATACAGATCTGATTGTCTCTGAAACCTCCTATTTTCAGTTCACATTAATTCCTTCCCTCATAAGTACTGTTACATTTTTTTAGAAAAAAAAGGGTTAATCAATGTGTTCATCTGGCATTGGCATCAAATGATATTTTATAGAATATTAAAAATCTCATGGCATCAGATTGCCCGAAGTTCAAAGTTGAGCTTATAAATAACACCTTCATAAATTTAGCCAAATTTACATTGGGTCACTCAGTTTTCAACAACTTTGACTAAATCTCCCATATTTCTTAATATATATTGGATATCAAATCTTATCAGATTTTCTTTTAGAATTAATTTGGAAGGATAAAGTTTGTTCATTTCTGTTTTTTGAAGACCTTATCGATTAACACCACTAGCATGGGTTTATGGATAGAATGCGTGTTGATACTACTTTGGGAGGGAAATAAAATACGAAATCCGTCCTAGTTCAAAGTACCAAAGAATTATGCTGTCTACTACTATGTATTTTATCTCAGTGGAATTTAGCATCACGGGCCACACTCAAGAGAGAGTCATCTCATGGCCCTCCTTGCCAAGGATTAGCAATGAGAATCTAGTACCAGATGTCATTTAGGTATCCCTGCATGTCTAGGAGACTATGATCTCATTTTATGCACTAGTCTAATATCTTTGTTTTCTTGTTGTTCAGCAATGAAGCCTGTGGAGAACTGGAAAGCAGTATTATTTCCTGTAGTTCACCATCTGTGGACCAAGCTTTTTCTTTCCTTGTGATGCAATTCAATGTCTATACTACAAACTGCAGCCTAGCTCTACATCAAGTATTTTGTTTCATCTTTAATTTGTAATTTGTTCAATGTACAGGTGAAAATAAATATAAATTTATAAGATGTGCAGAAGGAAGAAAGTCAAAATAATATGAAACGAATACTAAAAAGTTTCAGTTACTGAAATAAAAGGATTATCATACAGTTTTTCTTTGTGGGTCAAAGTATCTAACAACAAAAGAAAGGACTTGCAAGATACATGGAAGAAATTAACATGGGTATGTAACAACATGTAATATTGTTTATTATTCCATATTCACATTGAGAGAATACAAGGGAGGGATTTAACATGAGCATAAATGGACTTAAAAAAATAAACACAAAACAGAAAATGCCAAAGCAAGATTTGCTTTTGTCCTGCGAAACCACCTGGGGACCTGCATTTCAGGTGCAGCAAGTCACATGGCTGCACACACCACGCCCAAAATGACTTTATGTCAAAAGCTGTTTATCAAATGTGGGAGCATGTGGCAAGCATTGGGAATGAATCACTGTTGCCTTTGTAGTATGCCAACTTGTGCATTTATCTTGTTACATTGTTCTATGCTATATCATTTTCAAAAAATGCCCCCTGCTGCATGCAAAGTCCTTGTCTGATTCTATAACAGTAAAGGAAAGCATTTAAAAATTTTTGCCTATACAGAGAAATAGAGAACTTGACTGGATTTGATGAATTATTTTTATATCATATGTGCAACTTTCACCTTTATCAATATCTGTAATATAAGCTACGAAGCACATTTTATAATTTACAGAAATCCATAGAGGTAATTATTGAGTCAGAGCAGTATGATGCTATACTAGTTTTAATATTGATGACTGCTCACTTAAATTAGAGCAAGTATTTGTAATAAAAAATTCACAAATATTAAGACATATTGGAAACTATTTTTATTTGATGAATATGAATTTACATGACTTTTTTTAATCCATTGAAATTTCCTTTAAATTAAGCAGTTTAGGATTTCTTTAAAAACAACAACAACAACCTAGAATTGCTTAATTTAGCCTGCTAGGATTTTCCCGTGCAATTAGACTGCATGCAACATAAAATGTGCTCAATAAATAATTGGTGAATTAGTGATGAATGGATAAATGAATGAGTAAATAAACCTACAAATATAGAAAGAAAGGAAAAGTTTTCAGACTTGCCTAATGTTAGGACTATGTAGGCAAGTAATAAAAAAACAAACAGGGAAGTTCTAAGATACTTGATCATGTTTCATGTGGATATTTGGATGCCTACTAAAGTTTACATACATGCACACAGATCCATACACACAGATTAATTGAAATTAGGAAACCATGACTCAACCGAATATATGCAAGAGCCAAACCAAGCTAATTTTCATCTTAGATTTCATCCGAAAATTTTATTTCCACTCTAAAATATGTTCTAAAAATATGCCAGTATAGAACACCTATAAATGCTGAATACCAACATCCATTCAAATAAATAAGTACACACAAAAGAGAGATCCTTAGGGTCCAAAAAGGAAGAGAAGATGGCTACCACAGTGGTATGATGAAGCTTAGGCTACAGATAAACCTGAGCTTTTGTAGATCTTAGTAACCAAGGATCATGCACATTTAAAGATATTCAGGGAGAGGGAATAGATCTTTGAGTCTCACTTGAAGTTGTACTAACGGTATAGTAAAGGGAAACCTCAAGCTGGGAAATAGACCTGGCTTGACACTTGTCCAAAGAACTTGAAGGAATAAATAAACACAGAAAGGTGCTCACTCTTGATCCAAATATCTCAAAATAACTTTGGAAAGTGCTCTATTATTCACAAGTTCACAATTCAAAGTTTAAAAATACACAGGAATAAGGTATCATAACAAGACAGCAAGAGAAACAAACAGGAGAATTAAATTTACCACTAGCTGTAGTTACATAGGACTCCTCAAGCATGGCACATAAAATTACTATATTTATAATAGTTAAAAGAGGCTATTTAGGAATCATACAAGGAAACAACTGATTTTGAAAGAGAACCAAAGAGACATTCTCTAAGTATAAATACTGAAATTAAGATCATAGATAAACAATTAGAAAACTGAAGATAAATCTCAAGATATTACTCAAGATATACCATCAAGAGAGATTTTTCTATCTAGAGATAGAAAATATGTCAGAGAAATTAAGAAGGATGCTATGGTAATAAAAGGCTTAACATATATTTTATTCAATTTTGAGAAGACTAGAGAAAATAAATAAAACTTTTAAAAACTGACTGAGAAATTTCTAGGCTTGAGGAAATACCCAAGCCCTTAGAGTCAGGAATCACAGCAAATCCCAGAAAGAGTATGTTAAAAAGAAAAGGGGAAACCAAATGTACGCTTATTAATTGATGTCAAAACCCCCAAATATTGGTGGCTTAAACAAGCCCCAAATCTTATTTTACAAAGTTAACTATCTTATTTGATATCCCCGAGGGGATGTCCTCATTCACATGATTGAAGATGACTCAGCTATCCACATTCTAACTAGTTATAAAGAAGAAAAATATATATATATACCTTCCTTTAAAGGGCATAATCTGGAAGTTGTGTACACTGAGGGTTTTTTTTGCATCCCTTTAGCAACTCTTAGCCTACCTGACCACAGCCAAACTTAGGCAAAGGGAATTTGAAAATAGTAGTCCTTCACTCAACAGCCACATGCCCAGAAAAAAAAAAAAAATCCATTACTCTAATATTGTGCTATCTGATATAGTAGCCATTATTCACATTTAATTAAAATTAAAAACTCAGTTCATTTCCACTAGCCACACTTCAAGTGTTCAGTAGCCACATGTGGTTAATGTTGGAAAGTACAACCCAAGAACATTTTTATAACTCAGTGCACAGTGTCTCCTGCTGCTCAAAAAGTGGGTAGAATACAGATTGGAAGAAGTTTAGCATTCAATGTCATCAGTTTCTCCTTTTATTACACAAATATGTGCATTTACGTGAACCCTTATTTCTATACCTGAAACACGTTCTCACTTCAAGTGACAATCCCCAGTCCAAGGTTTTGAGTATAGCTGCCTCTAACAAGCTCAGCCATGCCTACTAATTCTGGAGATCTCCATAATAAAAGATAATTGATAAATCTATGATTCCCCCCTCCATACACAGTGGTAGAGCAGGAATAGGAAAACTACATTAAAGGCACACATTTAAGCAAGGGAGAAAGGGAAGCGCACAATAGTCATTGACCCAAAATAATTATCAAATTCCCCTGAGCAGGAGCTGTTGAATACTCAAACTGGATTCAGTTTTACTAAGCTAATTCAGCAGTCCTAGGTCTGCTTTCTGGGATAAATTATCTTGTCTTTAGATCCCTGAAAATGTCTTCCTTGGCCCACATCTGAAATGAGCAATGGAGAATATTCCTCCTGAGTATTCTGATGATTTTTGGGTTACTTTAGAACTTGAACAGTCACAAGCTTTTGTGTTCCTTGAGGTCACCTGAAATAAAAATTTGTGTGGGAAGACATGATTCTTAATTCATTGCCACTGAGCTGATTCCTAGTTTTCCAGTCTAAAATTCTTAATGGAAAATACTTGAGAGAATTACATGGTACTAGAGTTGAATCTCCTGCTATGGCTGCCTCTTCAAAGATACTTGTTAAAATTGCTTCTGTTTGGGGCACAGAAATAAGTGGATTTCTAAAAACTCTCTATCCACTTATATTGCAGGTCATAGGTATAGAGTAACAGGACTTTCTTATCATTTAGCAATAGCAATATTAAAATATTTTTCATTATCTTCCTCTAATCTTGCTAGCCAGCGTATATTAAGGAAATGGAAGGAGTTAGGAAAACAAAATTATTGGGAAATAAATGAAGTCTAGGATTTTTTTTTGTAATATGATGTATAAGTGAGTTGAGTCTATTTACACAATTTGAGGAGACAAACTACCTTAGTGTCTTCTGGCATTTCTGTCAGATTTGATTGAACTTGCTCAGACAGTTTTAATATTATCAGGTGAAGGGCACACTTAGCGGTAGACTGATTTATAGCAGGAAGAAAGACTTTCACTATCTAGTCTATTAATCACTTATTTGTTTTGAAAAAAGTTTCAGCTGAATTTCTTAAATAAAATGACTGACAGTAACTTGTGGGTGTAAAACAGCCTGGGTTCTAGTCCTGGGTTTACTGCTGTCTTAGCTGTATCAATGCAAACCTTTTTATTTCTTGGTTGTAAGACAGCATGGGTGTTTTAGTTCTGCTATATGGAATCAAACTGACAACACGGCTTATGGGACATGCTTTCAGATAGGAAATCTCAAAGTAAGATTGAATTTTCTTTCTGAAGAGAATGATTTCCTTTAAGCCAGTGAGGAAAAGCTTAGCTAAGTGTAGCCAGGTAAGAACAAGTAAACAGAAGTCTCAATAATGAGTGTAAGTGATACTACACAGTCTAGTTTCAGTTAGAGGCAAATGTAACAGTCACAGCATTTTGGTATTCTACCCAGCAGTGTGGGTAGGGACTATTATATTAAATTACGGATTTTTATGTTAAATATTCTGAAGGGTACTTGGCCGAAACCTTAACTCAAATTCCTTTAAGTGCATATCCAAAGGGCATAAATAACAGGAATATAGAATGTTTCCTGTGCATTTTCAGGGTTTATGAAAAGCTCCTTAAAAATGGATATTTTTAATGTACACAGAACTGTACACTTAAAAATGGTTAAAATAGTGAATTTTATGTTATGCACATTTATCACAATATTTTAAAAAAGAAAATTCATGAAGTTTCAATTTTCAGAGAAAGTACTTGGAAAGTGAGTATGGAAAGTAACCTTATTTTTTCAGTTCGTATGCTAAGTTAGGTGCTTTCTATTTATGATCATAGTTACTCTTCAGAAGAACTCTTACAGATATTATTCATATTTACAGATGAGAAACTGAGGTTCAGAAAGGACATGTATATGGATGAGACACTGAGATTCAGAAAGAGCATCAAACCCAAAGTCACGGTAAAATAATGTCTTTGAAAGCAGAAGCAAAAAGGATAGTGGTGAGGAAAAGCTCATGGCTTCCATGGACTATGGAAACAATAGAACATCTCTACCACAATCCAACTATCCTAAGAGCTTTACCATATTCCATTCCTGAACAAGTGAGCATTAAGGTAGCAAACCTAGATCCAACAATCAATGTAAGTAAAAGAGGGAACCATAAATGAGAGAATGAATGGTTAATATTTAAAGTTAATAATTATTGATTGATTGTCAGTAAGAGCTTTATGCCCTCCAAGAAAAATAAGAGTTTAGTGTTGGATATGGCATCCTCCCCAAATATGTTTTTAATGAACCTGTCTCAAGTTTTCTCTTAAGGAAAACTAACTTTAAAAAGGAAATTTCAAAATATTTCATCAGAGAAGGAGTATTCATTCAAACAATTATAAAAAACAAAAATTGTCAGTATGAAAGGTGAAGATGAAGATATAAAAATAGTTCCAAATATACACACAGGAAAAGGTAACTTCAAAAATAGAACGCAACTATGTTTTCACTATTCTTTGCAATTGTTCCCTTTGTTCACCCTCTCTCAACTTTATAGCCAGCAGTACACAGGAAATATGAACTATATGAATCTTAATCTTAAAACCAGATTATCTAAAACCCCCAAAATAAATCAATAGCAGAAGTCTGTCTATAGCACTTACTGCTTTTTATAGGAACAGTAAAAAACATTCCTCATCAGATTCAAGGAAAACAGCCTTTAACACTCAGGTTTAGAAGGTGACAAAACATTTTAGGAGCTAAAGTCTTACATATAATATTTTTTCACCAATAGAAACCTCAGGACTAGCTACTACTGTTTTTCTAACATTAGTGTGATCCAGGAAAGGGGGGAGAGAAGTGGGTTTGACTATAATTGCTTTTGAATTGCTTTAGTATTTGCTGATAGAATCAAGAACTATGCATGCCACCCACTTCTAGGAATGACATCATGACCTCCTCAGAGAGTTATTTTGTTTTTTTGAAATAATTCTAATCATCTTTCAAGAAGAATTTGTAAATAGATTACCAAATAAATTAAGGTATCCAATTGCTAAGCACCTAATGATTGTATTTGGTGATACTACACTGCAGGAGCTAGCCTACTTCAAGTTACAGGAGCACCCCCCACAAGAGACCACTGTCCCCATAAGACCACCTCCACAGTGGACACCAACTAAAAATTAAAAAGTTTCTCAAAGCCATCCTCAGCTTTGATAATTTTCTAGAAGGACCCACAGAACATACTGAAAGTTATTATATTCATGGTTATGGTTTATTACAGGTAATGGATACAGCATAAAATGAGACAAGAGAAGTGCATGGGTTGGAGTCTAGGGAAATAATAGATAGGGAGCTTTCCCAGCCCTCTCCCTGTGGAGTCAGAACAGTTTCCTTTCCTGGCATCATTATGTGACAATATCTATGGAGTACTGCCAGTTAATGAAGCTCATTTAAGCCCTGGTGTACAGAAGTTTTATTGGGACAGTGTCAGATAAGTATGATTGATTAATTGATTGCCCATGTGGTTGATCTCTATCTTTAGGTGAACTGATACCACATGGCTCAAAGCCCCCATACTAAATCACATCATTTGTCTTTTTGTTATGGCCAGGCTTAAATCACATTGTTAACTCCCAGAAGCGATTACCTCCAAAAACCTAGGGCAAGGGGTGGTCTTTGAGTCCAATAAATTGTTTATTACATACCTATCATATTAGTTTGCTAAAGAAGCCATAACAAAATACCACAGACTGAATGGTGTAAAAAAAAGAACTTATTTTCCTCACAGCTCTAGAAGCCTGAAGTAAGAATCAGGGTGCTAGTAGGGTGATTTCTTCTAAGACCTTTCTTCCTGGCCTATAGTTCACTACTCTCTTGCTGCCTCTTCACATGGTCTTTACTCTGTGCATTCTTATCCCTGGTACCTTCATCTGTTTTCATCTTTTTCTTTTTTTTTGAGAGAGAGAGAAAGAGGACACATAAGTGAGGAAGGAGGTGTGGGGGAGGGGCAGAGGGAGAGGAAGAGAGACAATCTTTTTTTTTTTTTTTTAAGATTTATTTATTTGAGAGAGAGAGAGTGCATGAGCAGGGAGAGGGTGAGAAGAAGGAGACTCCAGCTGAGCATGGAGCCAAGGAGGGGTGACAATGGGCCTACACTGGCCCAATTCTATGACCCTGAGATCAAGGTCCTGAAACAAAACCAAGAGGAGTTACCCAACTGACTGAGGCCCTGAGCCAAAATCAAGAGGCAGTCACCCAAACGACTGAGCTACCCAGGCACCCGGAGGGAATGGGAGAATCTTAAAGGAGGCTCCACACTCAGTGCAGAGCCCAACATGGGGCTTGATCTCACAACACTGAGATCATGACCTGAGCCAGAATCAAGAGTCAGTCGCTTAACCAACTGAGCCACCCAGGCGCCCCCATCTCCTCTTTGTACAAGAACACAGTCAGATTGGATCAGGGCCCTCCCCAGTGGTTTCATTTTAGCTTAATCACCTCTTTAAAGTTCCTGTCACCAAATACAGTCACATTTTGAGGTCCTGGGGGCTAGGGGATCAACATATGAATTTTGGAGATGCAATCAGTCCATCAGATCACCTAAACTCTAAGGCAAGGCCAACCGCTTTTAGCTAGTCTCCTCCACATCCCACTAGGAATAAGCCATGTTAAATAATTAGGTCAGCAAATGAGTATTAATTTGCTGATAAAAAACACTCTATTTTCCTGGAATGCATATTTCACTTAGGGGGTAACAAAAGGTTTATGTGTTTATTTCAGCATCTTAGTTCCAGTGTTTTTTCCACATTATAAAGAGAAGTATACATTAAAACAACCTCTGGAAGGAAATAACAACCTTGAGCTAATTTTTTTCTTGTATTCATGAATTTAGCATGTAGATAACTTGACCGGGGGTGAAAGGAAATTTTGTTGTGATTATAAAAGAAACTGTTAAGGTGAGATCTAACATACTATATATACAGTAATCCTCTCCTTATCCCTTGCTGTTTTCCTTGGTATCTGTTATCCGCAGGAACCTGCAGTCAATAGTAGCCTAAAACCATGTCACAATACCCACATCATTCACCTCACTTCATCTCATCATATAGGCCTTCTGTCATTGCACATCATCACAAGGGTGAGTATAGTATAAGGTTTTGAGAGAGCTATCACATTCACATAACTCTTATTACAGTATATTGTTATAATTGTTCTATTTATGAGTTATTATTGTTAATCTCTTACTGTGCCTAATTTATAAACTAAACTTTATCACAGATACGTATGCATAGGGAAAAACACAGTGTATGTAAGTTTCAGTGGTTTCAGGCATCCACTGGAAGTCTTGGCATATATCCTCTGCAGATAAGGGGGGACTACTGTATTCAGTACGTTGAAATGGAAAGTCTAGTAAAACAGATTTTTCAGGGGGTTGATTTTGTTAATCTGCAACTTTTGTGGTTCTGTGAACACTCTTTGGCATTAGAAAAGCCCTCTTTGTGCTTTATGTGTTTTATGGTCTCTAATACTCAATTTGCAATTCAAGTAGCTTTCTAGGTGTTAAAGCATGATTTCAAGAATGTTTATATAACTCTTCTGAAAGAAAGTATGGCATTGTTATCAGACCCCAGTTTAAAAAAAAAACAAATATTAGTTTTTAGTACGTCTTTATGTTTGCATACAAGTAAGAGATATACAGAGTTCCCATATACTCATATCTAGTGTCCCCTATTGTTAACTTCTTACATTACTGTGGAACATTTGTTATAATTAATTGAATGAATATTGATGCATTGTAATTAACTAAAGCCTTAGTTTACTCAGATTTTTTTATGTTTTTGCATAGAGTCTTTTTTCTGTTCCAGGATTTCATCCAGTATACGACATTATGTAAATTTATTGTTTCCTTAGGCTCCTCTTGATTGCTAGTATCTCAGACTTTCCTTGCTTTTGATGATCTTTACAGTTTTGAAGAGTACTGGCCCCTCTACTGGAATTTGTCTCATGTTTTTCTCATGATAAGACTGGTTTTATGGATTTGGTGGAGGCCCATCACAGAGGCAAAGTATCATTTTCATCACATCATTTCAAAGATACATAGTATCAGTATCATTCATGACTGTTGGTGTTGATTTTAATCACTGGAGGTAGAGTCCGTCAGGTTTTTCCATTACAAAGTTACTCTATGTTTTTTCCCTTTCCATACTGTAGTCTTTGGAAGGAAGTCACTATCTGCACCACACAGTTAAGAAATGGAAAGTTATGCTCTCCCTACTAGGGAGCAGAGTATCTACATAAATTATTTTAAATTCTCCTGCACAGAACATTTGTCTCTTCTCCCCTATTTATTAATTTATTCAATTATTTATATTAGTATGATCATGAATATTTAATTGGGGGGCTATAAATTAATACTACACTATATTATTTTGGCTTTGGCATAGATTACTCCTTTGTTCAACTTTGATGCTCCTTTGAGTGACTATTTTTTAGACAAACCTGAAATGACACAATGAAGCCCTCTATATTAAATAATAACCCCCCCACAAATACTAGGGATTGCCTTCAAAAAGCAATATATACCTCCCTGTATTTTTCCCTCACTCTGGCTGTGTGTGTGTTTTCCTCCATTTCTTCTCACTATTGTATAACCATTACTTACTTCTCCTATTGTCAGGCTCATGACCAAATAATAACCCAACAAGAACAAATGTGCTTCAGTATAATATAAAACTCTATGTCTTCCCCAGGTCTCAGCAGTCCTCTCAAACTGCCTGTAGTTCAGCTTAGTAGATTATTGTGGCATAACTAAGTTTTATAATTCAATGCCAAGGGCAAACTGAAAAGCACTAAAAAGAAAAGATGTCTTCTATATGCTCTTCTATAAGGACAAATAATCATGTCAACTTTCATTTAGCTTTGTACAGTGATCTGAATAGAACCTCTTATATCTTGCTGGAACTCATAATGTTTCGGCACAAGAGTTCTGTAACCCTGGGTCAGCTACAATGGTGTTAGCATGTGTTTAATAAAGTTGGCAGACAGTCCAGTGGGGGGAAAATATCAACACTCAATGTAATGTTGGTATCTCAGACTCATGTTTCCCTTGAGTCCTAAAAGTAAACATAGATCCTGAAGACAAAGTATTTAAGTAATATACATAGTTTTACATAGGAATTTGGAATGAATACACTGATATATTCTGCACTGTTGAAGAACTGAAAACATCATTACTCTAAGTATTAGGCAGTTCATATTACACATTTCTTAGCCTTCTAAAAACCAATAAGCAACCAATTTCTGATATCCTGATTGTTAAAAGGAATGAAACTTAAAAGTGAGATTTTTTTTTTCCTGTATAAAACAGAAGAGATAAATCAGTGACTTCTCCATTTTGTGTTCTAGACAAGCCCCCTGATCTGGAAAAAATCCTATTCTTTTCCTTAACTTCCTTAATCTGTTTAGTAAGAGTTCAATGACATTTTCTTAATCAGTAGTTGCACAATTACTTTATGCTAGCCAGCAATAGCAAGATTAATTGCAAATAACTTTAAATACATTTCTTTGGTTGAATGATAACATAAAATGTGTTATTTTAGCAGGACCTAATACTTACTAGTATTTTAATTATTTTACTTATTCATATATTTAAGTGTATATATAAAAATCCAGTTGTATTTACTCAATGTGTTTAACTCAGACTTAGCATCTCTTGCTGTGATGCCTATCTAATTTTAGGTGTTTCTACATTGACTATAGCTTGGTGCTGATTAACAACCAGTACTTCTATTTGACTTGCCTTGTGGTATTTTCACTTTCCAAGTCTTTGTCCTCCTCATATACTGTCTGCATTGCAGAGGAATTTCTCTCTGTTATTTTTATTTAATTACTCTAAAGTTTCACTAACACTCTTCTACAGTTTCTTAAAGTTCTAATAGTTCACTCATATTTATAGTTTTTAAACTTTTAAACATGATCTAAAACAGTTTTTTAAATTGAGTGCTAGAAACACTTATAATTCTCACAACACCTCTTATAATAACTATTCGTTCAGAAATGTAAGCAGGTCTTATACCCAATCTTTACCAGTCTACTTTTTGGGTCAGTATTTAGAAATTCAAATGTATTGCTTTCTTCCAGTCACTAGAATCTTTCGGGATTTCTGTAAGTATTCAAGTGATGACTATGCCTTCCTGAACTTTGAGGTATCACACCTATAAGTGATGTAAGACCCAGAAATAATAAAAGGAATTTCCTGTCTTGTATTCCACTCACTGGTCCTTTCTGCAACTACATAGCAGCAAATTCAAATCACTGCTTTCAGAAAAGTTATGCAAGTAAAAATGTAAACAGAATGAAAACAATTTCTTTAAACCACGTTAGCCAACAGCATCTCAAAATAGGTTTTGGAAGATACAATTGTCATGAGAGAGAAAATTAAAAAAAACAACAACACTTTTTTTGAAGGTGGTAATCTCAAAATTAGAGACCACAAGGTTTCTGACTCTCGACTTTATTTATATAAGTAATGGGTTTGAAAAAAATAGAAAAGCCAGACTAATCAAGATCCTGCTTCTAGTGATTGGGGGAAGGGAATAATAACAATTGTGAAATATGCCCAGAGCCTTCTCTATGATAAAGTCCTACTCTTACAAATGGGTAGGGGAAACTTTGCAATAACCTTATGCTACCAGCTAAGGGAAGGACATTATTCCCACTCCAGCTCCCCCTAACCATCCTGTCTCATGGGAAAAAAAAAAAAAAAGAAAAAAAGAAATACAGAGTCAACAGAGGTCAAGCCTTCAAAGAAATAGATTGGGAACAATGCAGCTAGGGAAGGTTGTAGGGGGCAGGGGGTCAAGGGGAATACCTATATCACTGAAGAGACATTTGTGAAAGTCGCAGCCCCAAAAAAACAGACCACAAAAACACTAAAATTTAATGAAAATACTAGAGAATGCTCCCCTTCCCTCATACCCTACCACCACATCAACATGACTCCAGTATAATAACAGTGGATTACAGCTAAAAGAGCTTCAAGACACAAAATCTTCTGAGGACGAGTACTTAGGGAAGCCCAAAGTTAAGAGTGGGGACAAAACCAAGGTCTAGAGGAATTTGAAATCTTTGACACCTACAACTACAGCAAACATTAAACAAGTCCAACTTCTAGCCATAGTAATATAAATCTTCACACTAAATGCTTATTTACTTTAATCTCTATTATCCAATGCATGTTTCACTTTCAATAAAAGATACAAGGCATACCAAAGCATGCCAAAAATCTGAAGGAAAAGAGCAATCATATCATCATACTCAGTATGACAAATATGTTGGATTAATCATATAGGGAATTTAAAATAACTATGATTGATATGTTAAAGGTTCTATTAAAAAATAACATATAAGATAAGCCATTTCATCAGAGAAATGGAAAATATATGAAGGAATTAGATGAGAATGCTAGAAACCAAAAAGAGTAAAAGAGAAATGATGACCTTCAATGGGTTCATTACTAGAGTCAGCACAGCCACAGAAATAGTCCATGAAATCGAAGATAGGGCAACAGAAATTATGGAAACCAAAACACAAATATCCAAAAAGGAATCAGAAAAGAGCCTCAAAGAACTGAAGGATAACTATGAAATACTCATAGGATTATTGTAGTACTCATAGGAAATACTCTGTAATACTCAGAATTTGAATCCCTGATGCTAGAAAATGAGAGAATGGGACAGAGGAAATATTTTAAGAAGTAATGACTAATAATTTTCCAAAGGTAGTGGCAGATACTAAATTGCAGTTGCAATAAGTTCTAATAATAAGCAAGAAAAACTACTAAAAAATAGAGAAATAAAAAAAATGGGAGAAAGGAAGGAAGGAAGGAAGGGATCTTGAAAGCATACATGGAGGGTAAGACAGAGAAACAAGGTAAGAATTACAATATAGTTCATATGAAAATACATGTAAGCCAGCAGAAAGAAATACAGAGAAAAAGAAAGAAAGAGAAAGAAAGAAAGAAAGAAAGAAAGAAAGAAAGAAAGAAAGAAGAAAGAAAGAAAGAAAGAAAGAAAGAAAGAAAGAAAGAAAGAAAGAAAGAAAGAAAGAAAGAAAGACAGGAGGGAAGAAAAGAAAAAAGAAAAGGAAGAGAAGGGAAGGGAAAAGGATTTCTATACCCAGCAAAATTATCTTTAAAACATAAAGGAGATAATAAAGACTGTCTCAGACAAACAAAAACAGATATGATTTATTGCTGACACACCTACTTTACAAGAAATGTTAAGAGAAGTTCTTCAGGCTAAAAATAATATGATATAGGTCAGAAACTTGAATCTAGAGAAAACAAAAGCATGGTAAATGGAATAAATAAAGATGAAATATAATGCTTTTAATGTCATTCTAATTATAAAGAAATAGTAATACAGTGAAGCAATAACAACAGCAATGTATCAGGCTTACAGCATGTGTAAAAATGAAGTGTATGACAACAGTGGCACAGGGGCTGAGACAGATAAATAGGGAATACACTGCTATAATGTCCTTATAATTCATGTGAAATCGTATACTATTACTTGAAAGGTGACCCAAGATTACTAAAAATATATATTGTAAACCTTAGGAAATTGATTAAAAATGTTTTTAAAAGACAGAATTCAATAGAAGAGATGGAACTGAATCAAAAAAATATCCTCAATTAAACCTAGAGAAGGCAAAAAAAGAGGGGAAAATAGAGAAAAAAAAATGCAATGAAACGAAAACTCCTCTGAGGATAATTGATTTTTAAAAACATGGAAACTCTTTGTACCATGTTTGTAACTTTTGTGTAAAACTATATTGATTTCAAAATAAAAAGTTTATTCAAAAAATGTAATTTGGGGGGTACCTGGGTGACTCAGTTGGTTGAGCATGCAACTCTTGGTTTCAGCTCAGGTCGTGATCTTGGGGTCATGGATTGACCCCTGAATAGGGCTCTGTGCTCAGCAGGGAGTCTGCTTGAGATTCTCTCCCTCTCCCTCTGCCCCTCCCCCCTTCACTTGCACTCTCCCTCCCTCTCTCTCTCTCAAATACATAAATAAGTCTTTTTAAAAATGTAATTTGGTTTTAGTTTCTTATAACCAAGAGCTATTAAACACGACTGTAATAGGTTAAGTGTGAAATCAAAGGATAATGAATTAAAAAAAATTAAGAGCAATGAAAGTATTTGCAATAGTTATTAGGAAAGTGGATAAAAACAAACTGAAATGTTGAGACAGGATGTGGAGTAAAACAAAACAAAATGACTTTGAAGTCTTAGTTTTTGCTATTGGAAGAGAATAGAGTCATCATTAACAGAAATGTTTTAAAAATCAGGAAGAAGAATAAATCTGAGAATAGATCTAATTGCTACAGTTTTATGAAAATCAAGTTTGACCTGTGTACCTCAACATCCAAGTATAAAGGTCAAGAAAACAATTATTAGGACATAACAGAACACAATCAGGATGGAAGGCAAAGATCTTGTACACACAGACAGTAGTTGAAATCCTAAGAGTAAATTGCCAAGGTAGTTTTTTTTTTTTTTTTTTTTTTTGGTTGGGGGGAGGTGGGGGGACAAAGAGCCAAGATAATGAAAGAGAATGAGAAAGGAAAGAAAGAAAATAAGAGTTCTAAAGACAGAAGTTTCTGGAAAATCTGCATTAAAGAGTTCAGGAAGTGGAAAGAGCTTCTGGAAAGATGGTGTAGTAGGAGGGTCCTGAGCTCATGTCATCCCAGGGACACACCATGATAACAGACACATCAGTGCAATTAACTCAGCAAACAACCTGAAGACTGGCAGAACAGACTTTCACAGTTAACCATAGATAGGAGGCCACACAAAAAAAGGATAGGAGGGGTGGTTGGGAACCCCTGGTGAGGCTAATTATAAATGGGAGTGACACCACAAGCATGAAGAAGTGAGAGGATCAGACCCCAAACCAGGTAACCCAGGCAAAGGGGATCTGCACTGGGAAGATGAGTCCCTATAACATCTGACTTTGAAAAACAGTGGGGGTTAACTTCACGAGTTTTTACATTCAACAGGGCTTAACTCTAGGTACTTTAAAAATCAGCAGGCTTAGCTCAGGGAGATCCAGTGGGCAATAGGAAACTGAATCTCCACACTTAAAGAGCCAACCTAACAAGCTGGCCAAGATTCAACATAGAAGCAGCAGTTTGAAAAGAGCCTGGAGTGTACTTCGAGATTTATTTACCAATCTCAGAACTCACATTGGAAAAGCAGGTATCTTTAGAAGACTTCAAAAACAAAAGAGCTGGTGGGTGCCATTTCCCTCCCAACCTGCCAAAAGCCTAGAGAACAGGACACTTGTGGGAACCACCTATCTTGCTCTCCTCCTATCTTGCTATCACTGTGTGTTGCACTCCACATTCTGAGGATCCATTCCATCAAACCCACCCCACTTGTCAGGCATCCCTCCAAAGTGGCTCCTGTCCAAACATACCCTGCAAATAGCCCCGGCACGGTCCTGTGCCACTCCAAAGTGACTCCTGCCCTGGGGAAGAGGAAGACAACCACTCACACCAGTGTGCCCTTAGTCCCAGCAGCCAAATTTTATAGCTAGCAGTGCAGAGAGAGTGCCCAACTATCAATGTAACTGCAACCCCAACAGACAGACTGGGGGCAGGCATCTGGTCTGACTGCTGGCCTTGCCCACCAACAAAAGCCTCTCAGAGATAAGGCAGGAAAAGCATCCTGCAGGTCACTGCAACTACAGTCCTGGCAGATGCGCTGAGGGCAGACATCTGGTCTGAGCGCTGACACTGCCCAACTATAAGGCTGAGGCAGCCCTAGACTGCCCCGTTATTGAGCACAGGGACCAAACCCTGCCCAGTGTACCCACAACAGGCAACTAACTTAAAGGCTAACATGGGTAAGCCTCAAAAGTAGGGCACAACAAACCACATAGTGGTGAACAGGGGATACTATAGGGCACCACCTTTACTTCATAAGGCCACTATTTTCAAGATCAAGAGATGTAGCTGACCTTCCTAATACATAGAAACAGATAAACAGAGTTAGAAATAATGGACAGAGGAATATGTCCCAAATGAAAGAACAGAACAAAACTACAGCAAACTGGAGTTGAATGAAATGGAGATAGGCAATATGACTGATAAATAATTCACTGTAATGGTCATAAAGATACTGAACTTGAGAAAAGAGTGGAGGATCTCAGTGAGAACTCCAACAAAGAGATAGAAAATATTAAGATACCAGTCAGAGAGGAAGAACTCAACTGAAATTTAAAAAAAATACACTAGAGGGAATGTATAGCAGATTAGAGGAGGCAGAAGAACAGATCAGTGAGCTGAAAGAGTAATGGAAAACAACCAAGCTGAACAACAAAATGAAAAAATAATTTTAAAAAAATGAGAATAAGTTAAAGGAACACAGCAACATCAAGTATAACATTTGCACTATAGAGATCCCAGAAGAAGAAAAGAGAAGGGTGCAGAAAATTTATCTGAAGAAATAATTGTTGAAAACTTCCTTAATCTGGGGCACCTGGGTGGCTATCGGTTAAGCATCTGCCTTCAGCTCAGGTCAGAATCCCAGGATCCTGGGATCAAGCCCCGTGCATCAGGCTCCCTGCTTGGCTTCTCCCTCTGCTCTTCTTCTCCCTCTCCCTCTGCCTGCTGCTCACTCCCTTACTTGTGCTCTCTCTCTCTCTCTGTGTCAAATAAATAAATAATTTTTTTTTTTAAAAAAGAAAACTTCCTTAATCTGGAGAAGGAAACAGATACCCAGATCCAAGAAGCACAGAAAATCCCCTCAAAATCTACCCAAGGAGGTCCACACCAAGACATATAATAATTAAAATGGAAAAAAAAAAGTAGTGATAGAGAATTTTAATGGCTGCAAGAGAAAAGTAAAAAGCTATATATAAAAGAAACCCCATAAGGTTATCAGCTGATTTTTTCAGCAGAAACTTAGAAGGACAGAGAGAGTGGCATAATATGTTCAAAGTACTGAAAGGAAGAAACTGGATACCAGGAATGTTTTACCCAGCAAAGTTATTCAGAATAAAAAAAGAGATAACGAGTTTCCCAACCAAAATTTAAAGGAGTTCATCACCACTAAATGAACCTTACAAGGAAGGTTAAAATTAATTCTTCGAGTGGGAAGAAAAAGCCATAAACAGAAATAAGAAAATTATTAAAGAAAACATTTCACAGGTAAATATAAACATAACAAAAGTACATTAATTACTTATAAAACTAGCATGGAGGTTAAAGCACAAAAGCAGTAAAATCAATTACATCTATAAATATCAGTCAAGGGATACCCAAAATAAAAGGAAGTATGATATCATATACATAAAACATGGCCAGGAGTGGGGAGTTCAAACTTAAGTGACCATCAACTTAGTATAGACTGCTATATGCAAAGATGTTATATATGAACCTAATGGTAACTACAAACAAGTGACAAAATGGCAATAAATAATACCTATCAATAATTGCTTTGAATGTAAATGGACTAAATATTCCAATTAAAAGACATAGGGTGACTGAATGAATAAAAAAGGAAGACCTATCTATATGCTGCCTACATGAGACTCACTTCAGACCTAAAGACACATACAGACTGAAAGTGAAGGGATAGAAAAACATAAGCCATGCAAATGGAAAGCTGCAGTAGCCATACTTAGGCAAAATCAACTTTAAAACAAAGGCTATTAACAAGAGACAAAGAAAGACACTACATAATGATAAAGGGAACAATCCAACAAGAGGATATAACATATCTATGCCCCCAACTCAGGAGCACCTATATATATAAAGCAACTATTAACAGACATAAAGGAAAAAAATTGACAGTAATACAATAATAGTAGGGAACTTTTTAATTTTATTTTATTTTAAAGATTTTATTTATTTATTTGCCAGAGAGAGACACAGCGAGAGAGGGAACACAAGCAGGGGGAGTGGGAGAGGGAGAAGCAGGCTTTCCACGGGGCAGGGAGCCCAACGTGGGGCTTGATCCCAGGACTCTGGGATCATGACCTGAGCCGAAGGCAGATGCTTAACGACTGAGCCACCCAGGCGCCCCAATAGTAGGGAACTTTAGCAACCCACTTATATCAATGAAGAGTTCATCCAGATAGAAAATCAACAAAAAAAAAACAGTGGTTTTGAATGACATATCAGACCAAATGGACCTAATATATATATTCAGAACATTCCACCCAAAACCAGCCAAACACACAATCTTTTCAAATACACCTGGAACATTCTCCAGAACAGAGCACATGTTGGCTAACAAAATAAGTCTCAATACATTTTAAAAGATTGAAATCATATCATGCAATTTTCCAACCAACTGCTATGAAATTTGAAATCAATCACCAAAAAAAAAAAAAAATCAGAAATAACACAAATACATGGAGGCTATATAACATACTACTAAACTATGAATGAGCCAAACAATAAATCAAAGAGTAAATCAAAAAATACATGGAGACAAATGAAAATGAAAACACAATGGTCAAAAATCTTTGCAATGCAGCAAAGCTGTTCTAAGAAAACAGTTTATAGCAATACAGACCTAACTCAAGAAACAAGAAAAGTCTCAAACAAACTAACATTATACCTAAAAGAGCTAAAAAAGAAAAAAGCACAAAGCCAATAGGAAAAAGGAAATAATAAAGATTAGAGCAGAAATAAATGGAGACCAAAAAAAAAAAAAAGAACTGATCAATAAAACCAGTAGGTGGTTCTTTGAAAAGATAAATAAAATTGATCAACCTTTAGCTAGACTCATAAAGAAATAGAGAGGGTACAAATAAATTAGAAATGGAGGAGAAATGGCCAAAACACCCCACAGAATTCCAATGAATTATAAGAGAATACTATGAAAAACTATATGCCAACATATTAGACAACCTAGAAGAAATAGATAAATTCCTAGAAAAATATAATCTCTCAAAACTGAATCAGGAAGAAATAGAAATTTGAACAGACCAAGTACCAATAATGAAATTGAGTCAGTAATCCAAAAACTCCCAACAAACAGAAGTCCAGGACCAGGTGGCTTCACAATTAAAGCTAATACCTATTATTCTCAAACTATTCCCAAATACAGAAGAGAAACAAAAGCTTCCAAATGCATTCTACAAGGCATTACCCTGATACCAAAACCAGACAAAGACACTACAACGAAAGAAAACTATAGGCCAATATCTCTGATGAACATAGATACAAAAATCAACAAAAATTAGCAAATTGAATCCAACAACACATTTAAAAAAAAAAAAAAGGCATTCCCCACAATCAAGTGAGAGTTATTACAAGATTGCAAGGATGGTTCAATATTTGCAAATCAATCAACCCGACACATCACATTAACAAGAGAAAGGATAAAAACTATATGATCATCTCAATAGATACAAACTGAAATACAAAGAACAACTTGGTGGTTTCCAGACAGGTGGTGAGTTGGGGGGGCGGGGGGAGTGAAACAGAGAAAAGAGATTAAGAGTACATTTATCTTGATGAGCACTGAGTAATAAAAAAAAACTAGTTCAGGAGGTAGATAGAGAATAATAAAAATAAATAGTAAAGGGGTAAGAGGAAAGCAAAGAGAGGATGCATAATTAAAGAAAGAGAAGAGAGGATAGCTAGAATCAGACAAGTTCAGTAGTGTCAAGTACTAAAGAAATAGACATTTATGCTGAGTGAACACCATAAGGTTTGGACATTGAACGGTCATTGATTATTTAGAGACTGGTCTCAATAAATTAGCAAGGAACAAAAGTGCGGGTTGTAGAAGATGATATATTCTATTACATTTCATGTCATTAATAGGGTAAAAAATTACAAAATAAAAGCTAGAGTGGAGTATTGGGATTTTGAGTTTGAAAAACTAGATAAATTTCTATGTTCTACCAATTATGACCTCCTTGAACCTATTTTCTAATGCAAATATCACAAGTTAAATGCATTTATGATATTTATAATACTTCATAGAGATACTATTGTTTTTTGTCTTTTTTTGTTACACGGAATTCGATTCATCTATAAATAAAGATGATAGCTCATAGAATTGATGTGAAAAATGATGTACAGAGAAGCTTTGTAACTGAGGAATGTTATATTAACACGATTATAAAAGAAAAGAAAAAGATGCAACATAGCTTTAGTGGTCAAAGGACTTTTTTTTCTTCTTCTTGAATGCAAAAAGTTGTACATGTTTCTTAATAGCAAAGAAAAAGCCAATAGAGTTAATAATGTGGTTTGTTCTTGTTTGTTAGTACTACAGTCACTCATTTGTTTACTGACTTTTTCAAATTATTATGTATTCCTTGTTTCGTGTTATTATTGACATTTCTGTCCCATTATCTAAATGGTCAGCCAGTGACTTAGAGATTTCTTTCAATGCTAAAATTTAGCATCCTCTTCCTTCTCTAAACAACTTTGGTTGTTAGTCTTTGATATGATTCTAGAGGTCTGAAATGTTGATTTGAATAGTTTCTTGCCAGATTAACAGCTGATTCAGTGGAGGGATGGATCCATGCAATTCCCTCCTCCACCACTGTCAGAGGCATCATCATCTTACTTTCTAAGAGTCAAGTCTCTCCTCAGTGGATTACTCCAACTGAGTACCCCACTCTTTTGAAAAGCTCGGAGGACAATATATCAGATCAGTGTATTTTTTTTTATGTTGTAGAAAATCTATTTTAATGCAACAAGATGGGATGTAATTAATTAAGCCCCAAAACTGAAGATCTAAAATCAACCATGGAGCTAGGGTTGTAATTACATTTAATAATTGTATTCATGGAAGGGTCAATTAATGAGCAAATACTATGCTGCTACTCTCTAAGCAGCTAGGGAAATACAAGAGTAAATGAACTGCACTAGACTACTTCAAAGATATCAAAATCTAATTAGTGTGATATTTACAACACAGTTAAACATTAGTTCCAAGGCAACATTTAGCAATTGAAACCAATGGTCTTAATCTGTCTGCCAGCAGGCAGAAGGCATTCCAAAACATTTTATTGTGTTGGCCATTACATTGTTTTTTGTTAGTTATTTTGCTTTTCATTTATTTGAGCATTTTTACTTGAGATATGTACTCCCCATGCCAGCATTTTTACCAACATTCTTGATTATCTTATATCCAACTCACATATTTATTGCCTTTTCTGGCCCTTGAAGGTGGCTCAGCTTGTGACCTTTCTTTCTACATTGTATGCTATTTTGCACAACCAAGCAATATAGTAACTTTCTCTTATTTTTAGGATATCAAACATTATAAGCATTTTTAGGTAGAAATGTTTGACATTGGTTTACTTCGTATTCTTCCATTTTTCTTTTGCTACGTTAGTGCACCAAATTTCACTTTAGAAATTCCAGTCAGGCTTTTAGCCTTCTCTGAATTTGGAAAGAAACAGACAGAAATGCAATAGAAATTTATTATGCTGGAATCTATGTGCATGGTCAATTGTTCTAACAGCCTGAATAAAAATGCCACGATATTTATATCTGGATTTATAAATATGGAGATTCTGAAGCAAGACCATGGATACACAATTATCAAAATAGCTCTAAGCTAATTATCTACCTGCATTTATGTATCTCACAAATAAAAGAAAACCATGAAGTTTAGAAATCAATCAATCACTATTTATTGAGTTTTTCCTCTGTGCTTTGTTCTATGCATGTAGCTTAGGCTGTAATTTTATTGACTGATGTGGATCACTGCACAATCAATATGGTGGGAGCAATATTTATCAGTCATAAAATCTGACTGGGACAAATAAATAAATAGTTGTGTTTATATTGCAGTCCACATTAACAGTTACATGGATACATGGCTTCTATCTGAATTGTTTAAATGATTAAGGAACAGATAGCAATTTGCTTAATAACCAAGATTGTTTAAAGTCCCCCCCTCCAAAGCTATCATTTCTGTGGCACACATTATATGTAAATATAGCTTTATAAGGATATTTCTAAGTATTTCTACTTAAATCAATTTTATTTTAAAAGGCTCTTTTCTCCTTTATATTAATTTTGGTTTTGTTTGGTATCTTAAGATATAAACTAGGTAGAATATCGTTAAGTTACTGAAAATAAATGTCAGAATAATAGAGGGTAACAGAAAACCTAAGACAAAGACCTAAGAAATATTTTGTAAGGACAAAATAAAATGGTTCTTCCGTTTAATCTTTGATTAATGGCACAAAAAAGAAGACTGACAACTGGCTTTCCAAAGAGTCTAACAGAACTCTGAACTTCCAGCAACCACAGCTTGACCTCAACCTCATATCCTTTAGTTCATTAGATGGAATAGAGGAGAGATAATGAGAGACCAGAGAGTTCATAGAAGTCATTGCTGCTCTAACAGCATAAAACCAATGTTCACAAAATCCTCTCCAGGAAGCTTTCACCAGAGATCACACTTCAAATGTTTGATCATTTCTTTCTTCTTTTGTATAGAGTAAGCAAGGAAGAGAAAAAATCTTTACAAATGCATAACTGAATGTTCATACTGGTCTCTCAATCATTTCTTCTCTACTTTATGAGACAGCTGGAGATGTGAAAAATTGATGGAATAAGCAAAAACCTTCCTCTTCAAATTAAGATTATAGAATAAATTTGTCTTCTTGGCACACATTTGATATAAGATACATAATATCTATTTGTTTCAAGCCTAAATGTTTTAAATATGAAAATAAAAGAGGATAAGGGAATCTTTTATTATTCCAAATATATGTTTTAATTTGTTTTTCTTTTTGGGATATTTATTTGCAAATAGACTTCGTTCCATTTCCAGAGTTTTACAATACAGAATGTTTGGAATATTATAACAAAGATTTAGATTATTACTTGATACCTATGGTGCTCTATTGATATGTATTATAGGTAATATTCTACATCAATGATATAATTTTATTTCAGCAATTCCTCATTTTTTTAAGGCCCAGAATACATCTTTAACAGGAGTCCCAACTGAAAATAAACTGACATTCAGAGTCTGATTATATCCAAAAAGCTGTGTATAGACAGCCACAAGGGCTTAGTAACCAAGGTACAGGTATGGGAATTTTCAGAGGGTTGAGGACACCTGTTAAAAGAACACTTGTGAAATTCCATAATGGAATAGAGATTAAGGAAAAAAACCACAAACAACAGGGAACAAGGATGGTAGCATGATGTTTTGTCCTCAATCTGACATCATGAAGAGAAAGTGAAACTTTTAATATTCCCCAAATTTTATAACACTTCCTACCAGGAAGTCCGTCACAGATATAAATACTCTGTTAATTGACTTTCTGCACCCACAGGAACAGTGGTGAATTACCAACCGGGTTCATGTATCTTAGTAAAAACAGCAATGTAGGACCTGGCAAGAAATCAGTATTGAGCAATACAATAGAATTACATAGGATGCTAGCTTTGGAGACTCAGAAATACTTTTAGGAACTCTGCAGGAGGCTAAAGTCCTACATAAGGAAGGAGTTCCAGGTCAGTGGAATTTGAGAATTAAAGTTAAATGACCTCCTTTCTATTCACACTGAATGAAGTGCTGAAAAAACTTGAGTTTCCTCCAGAGTGTGGCCTTCTATCTACCATGAACAAGTTCTGTCATGAACAAATCTACCTGAATCAGGCACTGAGTGGAAATTAAAGGATCCTCTATCAGGTCCATATAATTCTTCATGCAGCACAAAAGGAAGAGTCTCCATACCATCTCAGTATTTATTTCTCCCTCATTATGCAATGCCTAACATATTAATTGCTCTAATTTACCCGGGAAAATTATTATTTGTTCCTGTATTTTGAAGAATTTATAGCAACATTATAAAAATAGTATCTCACCTATTGGATCTTATCTGTGCAACAAAGCCCATTAAAATTTATTTTAATTGTGATAAACATACATGACATAAAATTATTTTAACAATTTTCAGTTGTTCAATTTAACAATTTATACAGTTCAGTGGCAGTAAGCACATTCACATTATTGTGAAACTATTATTGCCATTAGTCTCCAGCACTTTTTTACCTTCCCAAACTGAAACACATCTCATTAAACAGTAACTCCCATCTACCCATCCTTAGCCCCTGGCAACCACCATTCTACTCTAGATTTCTATAAATCTGACTACTTTATGTACCTCATATAAGTGAAATCATAATAATAGTCATCCTTTTCTGGCTGCCTTATTTCATTTTGCATAGTGTCTTCACAGTTCATACATGTTGCAGCATGTATCAGAATTTTTCATTTTTTAAGGCTGAATAATATTCCATTGTATATATGTACCACATTTTGTTTTTCCATTCATCCACTGATGAACATTTGGGTTGTTTCTATTATATGACTACTATGAATAATACTGCTATGAGCATTGATATACAAATACCTGTTGAAGTCTCTGCTCTCAATTCTTTTGTACATATACCCAGAAGTACAATTCCTGCATTAAATGGTAAATCTAGGCTTACTTATTTGAGTAATCTCCAGCCATTTTTTCAGTGACTATACCATTTTCCATTCCCATCAGCAATGCACAAGGGTCAGAATTTCTTCACAATTGTTATTTTTTATTTGTTTTTATAACAGCCAATCTAATGAGTGTGAAATGGTATCTCGTCATAGATTTTATTTGCATTTTCCTAATGATTAGTGATGCTGAGCATATACCTATTGGCCAGTGTATTATGGGCACTCTTTTGACTCAACTTTAACTTCTTTTATCAGTGGTTTGTAATTTGCAGTGTACTAGTCTTTTATGTCCTCAGTTAAATTTATTTGTAAGTATTTTATTCTTTTTGTACTGTTAAAAATGAGATTTTAAAAAATTTCCATTCAGATAGTTTATTGTCAGTGTACTGAAATGAAATTGTAATGATTTTGTATCCTGAAACTTTACTGAATTTACTTATTAGTTCTAACAGTTTTACTCCTAAAAGAAAACATAAGGGAAATATTTATTGATATTTGTATGGGCAATGTTTTCTTGAACATGACACCAAAAACACAGACAACAAAGCAAAAAAAAAAGTGGGACTACATCAGACTAAACACTCTCATGCAGAGAAAAAAGATCAACACAATAAAAGGCAACCTACAGAATGGGAGAAAATATTTGCAAATCATATATCTGATAAAGAGTTATCCCAGGGGTTCCTGGGTGGCTCAGTTGGTTAAGTGTCTGTCTTTGGCGTGGGTCATGATCTCAGTGTCCTGAGATTGAGCCCCATGTTGGGCTCCCTGCTCAGCGGGGAGCCTGTTTCTCCTCTCTCTGCCCTTCCCCCTGCTTGTGCTCTCTCTCTCTCTGTCAAATAAATAAGTAAAGTCTTTATTAAAAAAAAAAAGTTATCCCATAATAAATAGGGAACACCTACAACCTAATGGCAATAAAACAACCTAATTTAAAAAATAAGTGAAGGAATGGAATGGGAGAAGCTATTTGCAAATGACATATCAGAGAAAGGGCAAGTATCCAAGATCTATAAAGAACTTATCAAACTCAACACCCAAAAAAACAAAGAATCCAGTCAAGAAATGGGCAGAAGACATGAATAGACATGTCTCCAAAGAAGACATTCAAATGGCCATCAGACACAAGAAAAAAATGCTCCACATCACTCGGCATCAAGGAAATACAAATCAAAACCACAATGAGGTACCACCTCACACCAGTCAGAATGGCTAAAATTAACAAGTCAGAAAACAACAAATGTTCAAAGATGCAGAAAAAGGGGAGCCCTCTTACACTGCTGGTGGGAATGCAAGCTGGTACAGCCAACCGGGAAAACAGTATGGAGGTTCCTCAAGAAGTTAAAAATAGAGCTACCCTACAACCCAGAAATTGCACTACTAGGTATTTACCCCAAAGATACAAGTGTAGTGATCCAAAGGGGTACTTGCACCCAATGTTCATAGCAGCAATGTCACAATAACCAAACTCTGGAAAGAGCTGAGATATCCATCGACAGATGAACAGATAAAGAAGATGTGGTGTATATATATATACACAATGGAATATTACTCAGCCATCAGAAAGGATGAATACTTACCATTTACATTGACATTGATGGAACTGGAGGGTATTATGCTGAGCGAAATAAGTTAATCAGATAAAGACACTTATCATGTGGGTGCCTGGGTGGCTCAGTCGTTAAGCGTCTGCCTTCGGCTCAGGTCATGATCCCAGGGTCCTGGGATCGAGCCCTGCATCAGGCTCCCTGCTCAGCGGGGAGCCTGCTTCTCCCTCTCCCACTCCCCCTGCTTATGTTCTCTCTCATGCTGTGTCTCTCTCTGTCAAATAAATAAATAAAATCTTTAAAAAAAAAAAAAAGACACTTATCATATGGTTTCACTCATATGTGGAATACAAGAAACAGTACAGAGGATCATAAGGGAAGGGAGGGAAAAGTGAATGGGAAGTCATTAGAGAGGGAGAAAAACCATGAGGGACTCTTAATCATAGGAAACAAACTGAGGGTTGCTGGAGGGGAAGTGGGTGGTGGAATGGGGAACTGGGTGATGGGCATTAAGGAGGGCACATGATGTGATGAGCACTGGGTGTTATATGCCACTGATAAATTATTAAACACTACCTCTGAAACTAATGATGTAGTATATGTTGGTTAATTGAATAAAATAAAAAAAAAATAAGTGAAGGAAATGAATAGACATTTCTTCTGGAAAGATAAGCAAATGTCAGGGCGCCTGGATGGCTCAGTCAGTTAAGCATCTGCCTTCGGCTCAGGTCGTGATCTCAGGGTCCTGGGATCGAGCCCCACATCAGGCTCTCTGCTCAGTGGGGAGCCTGCTTCGCCCTCTCCCTCTCCCCACTGCTCATTCTCTCTCTCATAAATAAATAAAATCTTAAAAAAAAAAAAAATAAGCAAATGGGTAGAAGTTGCTCAATATTACTAATCATTTGGGAAACGCAAATCAAAACCAGAATGAGATATCACCTCTCACCTAAGAGAATGTTTGCTATCAATAAATAAATATATAGAAAGCATTGGCAAGGATTTGGAGAAAAGGGGACTCTTGTAACACTGTTGGTGGTAATGGAAATTGGTGTAACCACTATGGAACACAGTATGGAGATTCCTCAAAAAATTAAAATAGAGCTGTTAAATGATTAAGCAATCCTACTTCTGGGGATCTATCCAAAATAATTGAAATCAGGATCTGGAAAAAATATTTGTATCCATGTTCATTGTAGCATTATTCACAATAGCCACAACAATTGAACAACCTAAATATCCATTGACAGACAAATGGATAAAGAAAATGTGGCATTTATATACACATAGATTTAAAATTTAAATTGGCACAGTAGAATATATAATATTTTACTAAAATAGGAAATAATGTCATGGTGGAGTATGATGAACATTAGCTAGATTCACCCTGAGACAGATCATATGCAATGCTTAATTATTGCTGGACACTATTTTCTGCTAATCAAATTTCACTGTTTGGGGGAAAATATGTATATAAAGATATTTATCATCATATTTCAAGGAATGTTATGTGCTCTTTGCAAATTTATAATTTAAACTATTATCACCAATTCTATTGCAAAGATGTAATATTTTATCATGGTAGTATTCCCTGCCCCTAATAAATCCTCTTAAAACTCAAAGGTTTTGTTTTTATAGTGTCCTTTCCCCAAAATAGTGCTATGCAAATAAAATTTTAAATTTTAAAAATTTTAGTCAAAATTGTAAATAAACCATCTTGCTCTAATCAGCACAGATGTTCACTAGTCATGGTTTACTCTGGAGAGCTATTTATTTTGCCCTGCTGAGTAAAAAGGGCTACATTTTGAAAATGCAGTTTTATAAAATTTTATAAAATAGGCCACAGCTTTCTCTTGACTATATAACAAATCAACACATGGAAACCCATGTTTATAATGGTACAGTTGTTTGATGAGCAAAATCATAGACATTTAAATCAATTATGTACAAAAAAAGGAGGGAAGGAATAGTAGTTAGTGCTGAAGAAATTACTTCCTCTCTTCAGAGAGAAATGCCATGTGAAAAGGCCAGTAAAACCGTGATAAGTTTTACTCTGTAACTTGGAAATACTATTTAACAAACTTCTTGCTTTTTTAAAAAAATAGCCTAAGAATTTTTTTTATCAGAAATCAGTGAAGTGCTCTTCTCACTTGATGTTGAGAGTAGCTACTTGACACTCTGATGCTGCACACTCAACTCAGCTATAGTATTTAACAGTAAAACTTACTGAACTAAAGAAAGGAGAAAAGTGGTGACAAATAACCATCTCAGAATGTCTGATTGTTCTTCAGAGAAGCTGACTGTTCTTCTCATTGAAGTCACATGTATAAAAAAGGAGCATACAAACTTTAAGAAAACATTTGCTATGGAAAAATCAGCATGATTCATACACTAATATTAATATTGCTCCTTTGTAAAACAGATTAGATGTTCAGTAATTAGTGGATGTGAATAAAAGTTTACTTTTTTGACACAAAGGTATTTCCTTCATCCTTGGACTTCCATTTCCAATGCAACTGAAGAAAATTGCCCAGTTAGTCTCCTGAAATATTAAAGGTAAGGGATAATTCTTTTAAAAGTTTATAAATTATACTATTATTTGCTACTATATTTATTTATCTGTAAATAAAATGTTAAATAAGATGTATTTATTTATATGTATTTACATACATTTATTAAGCACATCCTTTGGAAATTTGCTGGGAAAAGTAGTGGAAGTGATTTCAAAATTAGGAAACATAATCTCTGGCTTCAAAGATTTAAATGACACGTTAATGGGAGAAACAAACATATTTCAGGCCATGGATTTTACCTATTGCCAAAAAAGAAAATTTTCAACTTTCTTGAACGTTCTAAGACCAAATTTATCTGTAGACATTTAATCTTAGGATAAACGTGTGAAATTGGGGTTTTCTCTGTCAATTAGAGGGTTACTCTCCCTACCTTCCTCAGTTACTCAGAAAGCTTATATAGTGCCAATCTGTAATATTAGAGAAAGAAAAGTTGTCTAGTACTTTGAAGTCATCTGACATCATGTTCTGGCATGTATTACATTTCATCAGCTCTTTTCAGTTGTCTTCAATGATTCATGCTGTCAACTTCTGAGGGATCTTGTTAAAATATACATTCAAGTTCAATAGACTTGGCCTGGGGCCTAAAATTCTACATTTTTAACAAACTCCCAGAAGAAGCTGCTGCTGCTGTTTCTACTGGTCTGGGTGTAGATCATGCTGTAAGTAGTTAGACTCTGAGGAATAACCTCTATACTGTAATGGTCCCCTGTCACTGGTTGATGATATGCTGTACTCCTTTCTTGACTACAAAACTGATTCAGATTTGGTTCCACATCCCAGAATGACAGAAAAATAAAACTTGTCTCACGTTATGGAAAATTTTTTTTCATATGCCTACACATGCTGAATAGCCATTTGTAATCCATTTTCTCACACCATCCCCAGTTTGTCTGATAGTTCAGTTTCTGCCTAAAAAATTCCAGAAAATATCCACTCTAAGGAAGTTTCATCTCTCTTCAAATAAATCATTCAGCAAGGTAAATGGGCAAAATTCAGGGCCTTTTCTCAGGAACTAGTTCCTAGTCACTACTCTCAGAATTATTTCTAACCAGGAAGTCTAATTTCTCCTTGGGTGAGTAGGTGAATTGGGTAAAAGAAACTGGATCTACAAGTAACTTTCCAATATATTGTCTGTTCAAGGATCTCAGTTTTGGAGGTTCAAAACAAATAATCATCTTTTGTTCTTTATCATCTCTTGTTTCTTCCATTCTCCCAGTCATAAATGGCACTTTTAGTTTAAAAAGGGAAGGGAAAAAGGTAAATAAAATTATAAAAAATTAAAAAAAAACATATTTGTTAACACATTACCCAGACTGTAGCAGGGTCAATATTCAGACAGCTCCCTCTCAATACTGGGTAATTTTTCAAATATATTTTAGTTCATGTCTGGATTTATGGGAAAACAAAGAAATTCTCCAGAAGCCATAAAGTACCAGGAAACAAACCAACAAAAATTTTTATCTGATATTATAGCTGGGAACCTAAAACCTGAGATTTGTGGGGCCACAGAAGTCTAAGTACATATACATAAAGGTCCTACCAAGTATATCCCTGTACAAATTTCATAACTCAAGTTCACATTTGTTTGGGATGGGAATTAGAATGTAAATAATCTCTGGGAAAACTCACTCTTAAACTTTGAAGTTTACACAAAGTTCACAAAGATTAACATCACCAAAAACAAGTGAACAACAACAAAAAATTCACTAAAAGTAAAGAATCAAGCTGCTAGTAAAAGCACGAGCAGAAACCAAAAAGTATAGAAACAGACATAAAGAAATGGAGGTAAAAAGGATAAAGATCTTAAAAAATATTTTAAAAAAACTAAATTGCCCTATCACACACACACAAATTAAATTAGATTAAAACATTCCTTTACACACCTTTGCCCATATTCGAACAAAACGGCAGAACTAAACAACTTTGCATTCATATTCTGGAAGATATTAAGAGAGCAGATAATATCAAACTTTCCCAAGTGCCTTCACAGAATAGAAAAAGAAAGTATGCTCTAATCTTATTTTATGATGTTGTAATTATCTCTAAACCACCCAGACAAGGCCAACAATTGAAAATAAAATTAAAATCCAAATTTATTAAAAATTTAGACACAATAAGCAAAATATTAAAAATAAAAGAGTAGTGTATTATAAAAAAAAACACTAAAATACAATGATATATTGGATTTACTCCATAAATGCAAGACTGTTTCAAAATTAGATCTGTATATACAATAAAGTAAAGGAGAAAAATAATCCATATGACTATCCCAATTAGCAAATAAAAAAACTTTAAAAAGCAAATTAGAAATAGATAGGAGGGGCACCTGGGTGGCTCAGTTGGTTAAGCGACTGCCTTCAGCTCAGGTCATGATCCTGGAGTCCTGGGATCGAGTCCCGCATCGGGCTTCCCAATCGGAGCAGAGTCTGCTTCTCCCTCTGACCCTCCCCCCTCTCATAGTCTCTCTGGATATAGATATAGATATAGATATAGATACCACTGGATATCTATTTTTCTTATTGTTCGTCAGGTCAGATAAGTTCCTATCTATTTCTTTTTTTTTCCTTTTAAAGATTTTATTTATTTATTTGACAGAGAGAGACACAGCAAGAGAGGGAACACAAGCAGGGGGAGTGGGAGAGGGAGAAGCAGGCTTCCCACTGAGCAGGGAGCCGTATGCGGGGCTCGATCCCAGGACCCCGGGATCATGACCTGAGCTGAAGGTAGACGCTTAACGACTGAGCCACCCAGGTGCCCCAGAAGCATTTCATTTTAAACCATGACCCTAGCCAGTACAATAAAGGGCATAAAAAAATGTATATATAATAAGTAGAAAAGAAGGAACAGCTTAAAAGTATCTAGAGACAAATCCTTTGATTGGATAAAATAATTTAGAAAGATTACCAAATAATAAGATGAATATTCAAAGTCAAAAAATGTACTCATTTTATTCAAGTATCATTTTCTTGATTTTGTTGCTATCTGTGTTCTCTTATAATTCATTAAGCTCCTTTAAGTTGATTATTTTGGAGAGAGACAAACCAAGAAACAGCCTCTTAACTGTAGAGAACAAACTGATGGTTACCAGAAGGGAGGTGTGTGGTGGGATGGGTGAAATAGGTGATGGGGATTAAACATCATGGTGAGCACTGAGTAATGTACAGAATTGTTAAATCACTATATTGTATACCTGAAACTAATATAACACAGTATATTAACACACTGGAATTAAAATGAAAAACTTAATTAAAAATAAAATACAGTCTCTAGGAACTAAAAAAAAAAAAGATTATTTTGAATATTTTTTCAGGCAAATCATAGATCTCTATATCTTTAGGTCAGTTACTAGGGATTTATTTTGAACTGTATTATGTTTTCTTAATTCTTCATGTCCTTGCAGCTTTCTTTAGTGTCTGCACGTTTGAAGAAAGAGCCATGATGTCCAGGCTTCATGTACTGGCTTCGGCTGAGAAAACCTTCACTGACTATACTACTACACTGGCTGAGGTTCTGTATTTAGGTTCCTAGCTGCCCAGTCTTTTTTTTTTTAACCTGTAATCTCTTGCTCTCTCTGTTGTCTAACCATATCACTTCCTTCAGAATTCTTTGTGAGGTGAGCCAGAAACCAGGACCTTGGGGAGTGTATTAAAGATCCAGGGTTTTGGTTTCAAGTTCAATTTCTCCCTCCCTCTTGGAGGAGTGGCCTCAGTACTGTGCCTTCTCCAAGCTACACAACACAGTTGAAGGAAGGTGCCCTTCCCCTAGTTACCTCAGTAGAAATAAAATAATCAAGAATAACCAAAGAGATTTAAAGGAAAAAAAAAAAAAGAATAACCAAGAGAAATTCTGGAGCTGACAAGTATAACTGAAGTGAAAATATCAATAGAGGGTTCAATCTCAAAATTGATCAAGTGGAAGAAAAAACATCAATGATTTCAAGACACATCATTTGGAATTACACAGTCAGAGACAAAAAGAAAAAGGAATAAAAAGCCACGAGAAAAACCTAAAGGGAATTATGGGACACCATCAAGAGAACCAATATACGGAAGTCTCAGATGGTAAGATATTATGAATTATGGGAGTCACAGAAGTAGAAGACAGAACAGGGCAGAAATATTATTTAAAAAATAAGGGCTGAAAAATCCCCCAATCTTGAGAGAGAAATGGATATCCAGATTCATAATACACAAAGAATTCCAAATCAGGTAAGCCTAAATAAGACTATGTTGACCTATTACAGTAAAATTTTTACCAGCCAAAGACAAAGAGAAAATTTTGAAAGCAGCAAGAGAAAATTAACTAATTCCAAACAGAGGAGCCCCATAAAACTATGAGCACATTTCTCAATAGAAATATTGTAGGCCAGAAAAGAGAGGTATGATATATCCAAAGTGCTGAAAGAAAAGTACAACCAACCAAGGACACTATACTAAGCAAAACTGTTCTTCAGAAATAAAGGAGAGATAAAGACTTTCCCAGACAAAACCTAAGGGAATTCATTACCACTATACTGCTTTACTAGAAATGCTAAGGGGAATTCTTCAAATTTAAATGAAAAGATGCTAAATAGCAACATGAAGGTATATGAATGTATACAGCTCACTAGTAAAGGTGAACATATAGACAAATACAGAATATATAATAATTTAATGGCTTTGTAAATCACTTTTAACTCTAACATAAAGGTTAAAAGAGAAAAGTATTGTTAATGGATATACAATATAAAAGATATAAAGTGTTAAATGTGTAACATAAAGTGTGTGGGGTTGGTAAAAATGTAAAGTTTTTGTATATAATTGAAGTTAAATTGTTATCAGCTTAAAATAGTTACAACTTTAAGATGTTTTATGTAAGCACCATGGTAACCATAAAGAAAATGCATACAATAAATACACAAAGGAAAAAGAGAAATGAATTGAAGCATATCACTATAAACTAATTTTTAAATCACAAGGAAAATGGCAAGAGAGGAAAAGATAAACAAAAGAACCACAAATCAGACAGAAAACAACAAAATGTCAATAATAAGTTCTTATTAATAATTACTTCATAAATAATGGGGTAATCTGCCAATCAAAAAATAGAGAGTGGCTGAATGGATTTTTAAAATATCCAGCTATATACTAACTACAAAAGATGCACTTTAAATCAAAGAAAAAATAGGCTAAAATGGAAGTGGTGGTAAAAGATGTTCCATTAAAATGGTAAACTAAAGAGAGAATGGTTGGCTCTACTTCTGTCAGACAAAATAGATTCTAAGTCAAAAACTGTTACAAAAGACAAAGAAGGTCATTTTATAATAATTGAAGGGTCAATTCATCATGAAGATATAATAATTATAAATAAATATGCACTCAACATCCAACATATAAATATATAAATCAAATATTCACAGGTCTGATGGCAATACAATAATAATAACAGAATACAATAGCAATACAATGATTAGAAGATTTCAATGCCTCATTTTCATCAATGGATAGATCATCCAGACAGAAAATTAATAAGGAAATAGCAGACTTGAATAACACCATCAACAAAATGGACCTGCCAGACATATAGAGGACATTCTATCCAACAGCAGAAGACATGTGCATCTCAAGCATACATGGAACATTCTCCAGATAGACCATAGGTTGAGCCACAAAACAAGTCACAAAAAAATTTAAGCTCCAGATTGAAATAATACAAGGCAGCTTTTTTGAATACAATGGTATGAAACAAGAAATCAGTAACAGAATAAAAATTGGAAAAATTCCAATATGTGGAAATTAAACACACTCCTGAAACACAATGAGTAAAAAGAGAAATCAAATAGGAAAGTGGAAAATACCTTGAGACAAACATAAATGAAAAAAAAACACATATCAAAACCTATGTGATGCTACAAAAGTGGTACTAACAGGAAAACTTATACTGATAAACAACCATATTGAAAAAAGGAGATCTCAAACAAGCTAACTTTCCACCCCAAAAAAGTAAAAAAAAGAACAGACTAAACCCAAAGTTAGAAAAGGGAAAGAAAGAAAGAAAGAAAAGAAAGAAAGAAAGAAAGAAAGAACGAATGAACGAAAGAAAGAAAGAAAGAAAGAAAGAAAGAAAGAAAAAGAAAGAAAGAAAAAAAAGAAAAGAAGAAAAGAAAAGAAAAAGAAGAGAAGAGAAGAGAAAGAAAAATGAAATAGAGAATGGAAAACAATGGGGAAAATCAAAACTAACAGTTGGCTTTTTGAAAAGATAAATAAAATGGGCAAATCCTTAGACTTACAAAAAAGAGGGGGGAAGGACTTAAATCAGGAGTGAAAGTGGAGACATTACAAATGATGCCACAAAAATAGAAAGAAACCATAAAAGATTATTATGAACATTTACACGTCAACACCTTGGATAACCTAGAAGAAATGGACAAATTCCTAGAAATACACAACCTACCAATAATGAATCATGAAGATAAAGAAAACTGGAATAGACTAAATAAGAAAATTAAATCAGTAATCAAAAATCTCCAACAAGACAAACTCAAAACCAGTTGGCTTCACTGGTGAATTCTATCAAACACTTAAGGAAGAATAAATACCAATCCTTCTTAAACTCTTCTAAAAAATTGAAGATGAGGAAGCATTTCCAAATGCATTTTACGGGGCCAGCATTTTGCTGATACTAAAGCCAAACAAAGATACTACAAGAAAATTATAGGAAATATCCCTGGGATAAAGTACAGTTCTACATACTCAAATCAGTTAGTATAATACAACACATTAATAGAAGAAAGGATAAAAAACACATGATTATCTAAATAGATGGAGAAAAAGCACTCAACAAAATTCCATACATTTTCATGATAAAAACTATGAGTACATTAGGTATAGAAGGAATGCACTTCAACATAATAAAGGCCATATAAGACAAGCCCAAAGCTAACATCATTCTCAATGGTGAAAAACAGAAACCTTTTCCTCTATAACCAGGAACAAGAACAACCACTCTTACCACTTCTATTTAACATGGTACTGGAAGCCCTATCCAGAATACCTAGGCACCCAATTTGGGGAAAAAAAAGTAAAATTACTTGTTTGCAAGTGACATAATCTTGTATGTAGAATATCCTAAAGACTACAAAAAAAATAAAACCTGTTAGAACAAATAATTGAATTTAGTAAAGTTGCAGGATACAAAATCAACATTCAAAAACCAGTGTTTGTATACACTATCAATGAATTATCAGAAATGCAAATTAAGAAAATCTCTAACAGCATAAAAAATATTCAGGAATAAACTTAACTAATGAGGTAAAACTTTCATACAATGAAAAATATGAAACATCGGTGAAACAAAAGAAAACACAAATAAATGGAAAGACATCCCATGTTTATAGATTGGAAGACAATATTGTTGAAATGTCCTACTAGTCAAAGTGATCCACATTCAGTGTAATCTCTATAAAAATCTCAGTGACATTTTTTAAAGAAATAGAAAAAATTCTAAAATTCATTTAGAATAGTCAAAGTGATCTTGAGAAAAAGGACAAAGGTAGAGGTATCATAGTTTATGATTTCAAACTATATTACAAAACTATGGTAATCAAAATAGTATGGTACTGGCATAAAAACAGACATAGATGAACAGAATAGGAAGCCCCAAAATAAAACATACATGTACAGTAAACTCATCTTTGACAAAAGTGTCAACAAAATACGTCTATAGAAGGAAGGTTCTTCAACAAATGGTATTGGTGGAAACTGGGTATCTACATGCAAAAGAATGCAACTGGACCTTATATACCATACATAAAAATAAACTCAAAACGGATTAAAGACTTAATCATAACTGAATGAGGTTTTTCTTGAAAAATCATTTTATTTTAAAAATATTTTGAAATCACTGTTACAGAAAATGTAGAAAAGTTGCCTTGTTTTCAATGCATTTTAAACAAAAGGTATTTTCAAAGCAGAATGAGGGCACCTGGGTGGCTCAGTTGGTTGAGCGACTGCCTTCAGCTCAGGTCATGATCCCACGGTCCTGGGATCGAGTCCCACATCAGGCTCCTTGCTCTGCAGGGAGCCTGCTTCTCCCTCTCCCACTCCCCCTGCTTGTGTTCCCTCTCTCGCTATGTCTCTCTCTGTCAAATAAATAAATAAATAAAATCTTCAAAGCAGAATGAAAGGTTGATGAACCCACAGCAATTTTTTTCTGATGCTGAAAAAAGAAAATGCAATGACTATGATTAAGTTGTACTCTAAATGTAAAGAAAATACCAATTTCATACTCCCACAGTAAATATGTGTCCATTTGTAATTTATATCAAATTTTACAGTTTATGCCTGTTATTAAAATTAATGCCGGAGTGATGCCATGAAGATGACAACATAGACCATTCCTGACTTCACTCCCCCTTGCAAGTACTACGAAAAACTGTTGGTGGACAAGTAACACTGAAAGAATCCTTAACATGGGGGTAAGGCCAAAGCATCATGCTGTGTCACGTAGATCAAGACAAATTTAATTAGAAGGGTAGGAGGAGCAGTTACATGCTGACCATATTATCCTTCCCCCAGGCTAGTGCAGCACTCTATAGAGGGGCACAGAGGTCTCTCTTCTGACCATATGTTTTCAATGATGGGAAAAGAGAGCCCAGGGGGGACATCCAGCCTCCCCAGCATCACGGGTTCCATCCTGGGAGACTCTGCTCTGTTTTTACTCCATGGGGATTGCAGGGGAGTCTGTGGGGCTTGACCACTGGGAATTTGATTGTGACAGAGAAGTAGCGGGAAGGACTTGCAGCAACTAGCATTCAGATCTAAGGAGAATTAGTTTCTACCTACAGAGCCCAAGTAGTAGACTCAACTAGCACCTTCGCACATTTGCAAAATGAAGTCACAGGCACAAGCTAACCAGGGAACTACAGCCTAGCCCATTGCTGAGTTTGGCCCCCTGACATTGTCTGACCAGAAGTCTGGCAAGAATTCAAGAAGTTGCATGTTTGAACAGAGAGGCCAGCAGGCAGAGGGATCACCTTTGGAGAAAAGGCAGTGCCAGGCTTGGAGGTTGCCCATCTACACCTAGGCAAGGGAGTTAATTCATAGCCCTACTCACTATTGAGAGTAACTCCTGATCCTCCCAACCAGAAAGCCTGACTGGAAACATTAAAAGAGGCATGGAGCTGGCCCTCATTCCTGCCCAAGCAGGGTAGCTAAATCATAGCCCAGTTCAATAATAAGTGAAGGCCCCAGACCTGCCCAACAGAAAGCATGACCAGAACTGTAAGCTATATAACTCAGAAACATTTGAGCTGAATCCAGCAGGCAGAACTAATAAGATATAGAGCAAAGACTGGTTCTATTTGGCCAGGAAATTTGGGGTGCAGCTTAGCTTGAGTCAAGAACGCAGACTAAGAGCCATAATAACCTTGTAACTGGTTCTCCCACTGCACTCATGCAGGGAAGCTAATTCATAACACTTCTCATTGCTGAAAACATCCTTCAACCTACCCAACCAGGAAACCTGACCGGAACACACAGGAAGTTAAGTAGCTCATCCAATAGCCCAGTTTACACTGGTACTTATACCGAAAGCATCGCCCATGGCTTTTTCTACCTACAGAACAAAACTGGTGGCCTCAGCTCTCCGAGGAATTTAGTGCATACTCTTACCTGATTTGGGTTCCCAAACAATGAGCCTGGAGGGCCCCGGGACCCTTCCTGCTGCCCTGCCAGAGGAAAAAAACTAATTCATAACCCCACTTACTGCTGAGTATGGTACCCGTCTAGGAAGCCTGACCAGAGAACTCAGGTAAACATGGAGCCTACTGCCTAGCTTGGTCAGGCAATTAAGCCAGCAGTCCTATCCAACTGTTCTTAGCCAGCAACACCTAATTCACCCAACCTCAGAGCTTAGGCAGTGGCCTTGCCCAAAAACAAACCAGATAGCAAGCCCCACCTGCCCAAAGGTGTTTCAACAAACATGCCCAGGAAGCCAAACTGAGCTGACTTGTTAAGAACTACCTGCCACAGGGGCGCCTGGGTGGCTCAGTCATTGGGCGTCTGCCTTTGGCTCGGGTCGTGGTCCCGGGGTCCTGGGATCGAGCCGCACATCGGGCTCCCTGCTCGGCGGGAAGCCTGCTTCTCCCTCTCCTACTCCCCCTGCTTGTGTTCCTGCTCTCGCTGTCTCTCTCTCTCTCTGTCAAATAAATAAATAAAATCTTTAAAAAAAAAAAAAAAAGAACTATCTGCCACAATGAACCTGTAAAGTCCGTATAAGGAGACTGCCTATTCAAATGAACAGATACCAAAATAAAAAGTCAGCATCATGAAAAATCAAGTAAATATTACACCACCAGAAGAGACTAATAAAGCTCCAATAATTGACCCTAGAGAAAATAATCTATGCACTATCAAAGAACTCAGAATAGTCCTCTTAAAGAAGTTTAATAAGCTACAAGAACACAGAAAACTAAAGGAAATTAGAAAAATTACATATGAAAAAATGGAAATTGCAACAAAGAAATAGAAACCATTAAGACCCCACAAAAAAAAAAAAAGGAAATTTTAGAGCTGAGAAGTATAATGACAGAACTGAATAATTCAAGAGAGAGTTTCAAAAGCATACTCAACCATACAGAGGAAAGAATCAGTGATCTAGAATATAGGGCATTTTAAAAAATGCAGTCAGAAGACAGGAAAAAAAATGAAAAGGAGTGAAGAATCCTGTAGGACTTACAGGAAACAATCATAAGACATAATATCTGCATTATGGGAATTCTAGAAGAGGGAGAGATAGAGAAAGGAAGAGAAAGTATACTTAAAGTAACGCTGGCTGAAAACCTCCCAAATCTGGGGAAAGAAATTGACATTGGATCCATGAGGCCCAAAGGATCCCAGATAGATTGATCCTGATGCTGATCAAGCCTTTTTTCTAATATCTAATTAAAAACTCATTCTATTCAGATAAATTTGTCCTTTATATTATTTTTTCTACAAAAGCTAATTGATTTAGAGCTTACAACAATTTTGTTGTTTTTGTTGTTACTTTTGGACCCAAATAGGTAATGTTCTAATAAAAAAGGATACTATTTTCCCACAAACTGGACAACCAGAAGAAGTGGGAAAATTCTTAGAAACATAACTGAACAGACTAGTTACTATTAAGGCGATTAAATCAGTCATCAGATATCTCCAAAGAAAAGCCCAAGACCAGATAGCTTCACTGGTGAATTCATTTAAAGAAAAATTAAAGCCAATTATTCCCAAACTTTTTCAAAAAATTGAAGAAGAGGGAAACTTCCAAACTCATTTTATGAGGCCAGCATTATTCTGATACCAAAGCTGGAAGAGGACACTACCAAAAAAGAAAATTACCAGGCATTATCCCTGATGAATATAGATTTAAAAAGTTCACAATAAAATACTAGCAAACTGAACGCAGCAGCACACTAAAGAATCATTCACTATGACCAAGTGGGATTTATGCCTGGGATGCAAAAATGGTTCAGTATATGCAAATAAATCAACATGATATATCACATTAATAGAATGAAAGAAAAAATTACCAGTGATCATGTCAATAAATGCAGGAAAAAAAAACACTTGATAAAACTGAGATCCATTTATGATAGAAACTCTTAACTATTAAGAAGGAATGTACCTCAACATAATAAAGGCCATATATGGCCCATGATATATGTAAGTCAAATCATTGTACTGTACACTCTAAGCATATACAACACTGCATGTCAGTTATATTTCAATAAATCTGGAGAAATTGCCCATTACTCGTGTGATTTTAATAATATTTAAATTAGCTATTTCTTAACATTTCTAACAAAATGGTAACAATGATATACATTTAAATTAATGTATATCAAATTTAATTAAGAACCTAAGAACATGATACAGCATATAAAAACCTTTACTAAGAAGTTTATAACTAAAATTCTCAAGAGAATAGAAGGAAAAATGGTTTAGAGAAAAATCAAGTAATCTTCCACTATCTCCATGGATTATATGTAAAGCATTCCAAGAAATCCTAATTAGTTCTCTTACTTTTAAATATCTCTTGGCAAAGAGATTTTATAAATATCTTTGGTAATTTTGTTTAGTATTTGCTTAGCTTTTGGGTCTGAAATTTCCTTGTGATTCTTAATTCTAACGTACAAGTATTCTTCTATAGCTTTTGCTGTGTTACTACACATAAATGAATGAAATTTTTTACCCGTGAAGTAAATGAATGATTGATGATATTATAGGATTCCCAAAAGAAGATTTCTTAGACTGTAATAATAGTAGGTCTCGGAGATTTTTTAAAGAATATAACTTGTTTGTAGAAATAAATCATCTTTTTAACATATTGGGTTAACTAGTGATTACTTTCTATTCATTATTCCTCTTCACAGTTGAAACTTTGACTATATTATGAATAAATGTGAAGACTACAATGCAGTATACCTGGGTTTGAGCCTAAATTCTACTTACCAATGTAACTGAGCTTGAATTCAATATATATAAAAGAGACATAATTATACCTATCTCCCAAAAGTGACGTAAGTATTAAGTCATTGTAAAAGTGCCCAGGGTATTACCTGATATATAATAAATTTAGTATTTATTTTTTAATTTAATTTTCTTCCCCCTTGAACTTTTAGGAGTAGAGCAGAAGCAGACATATCAAAATCAGTTTCCCTTCTCAGCTAGAATTATTCCTATTTTGAAGAAAAAAAATGACATCAATTCAATTGCCTACCTCTTCCTTGCAGGCACCTCAGAGTTTGATTGTTAGTCTGCACGCTATCTGACTTGAGCATGCAACACATATTCTAAGTAGTCCCAATGCTTTGTAGAATACACCACAGGAATCACATCCTGCTGTCACTGTCGATGTGAAACGGCTCTGTGAGTTCCCTGATAGGACTGAGAAAGTGTATCCACACACACAATTTCTTCAGGGAAATTCTCAGTTGGAGACTCCCCAAGTGCTCAGATTTGTTTCATAATACACAGGTCTATTACCCTCAGACATCTGGACACTGCAGGATGGCTATGAATAACAGTTTAATGTGAAATATAGCAAAAGTATTTTGACAGATCTATTTTCTTTCCAAGTGAACCTCCTCATGGAGAAGAAAAGAGAAACTTAGAGCAAATAATTCTACTAGTAACTGTCTCCATTAGTTCAACTGGCCTAGAATAGGTTTGGGAATAACCATGCCATTTTAAAGGTGCATTTAATATTTTATTGCTATTTGGATTTTTTTAAAATAAAGTTATCTTTGAATATGTTTATTTCACTTTACTACATTGTGATGTGTTTTTGAGGGCAGCTTTGAATCTTACTCAACATTGTGTCTTTGGAGTCTATGGAGTCCTTGGGGGAGTAAAAAATTATTGAAGCACTGAAGCATAGAATCCATAAGAATTAATATCAAATAATTTCAGATATCTATGTCCTTTTTTTCTCACCCAATTTTATTCTTAATAATCTATAATCTTGAACCACCTTTACTTTTCTTTCAGTGCATCTAAGCTGAAGTTTATACAACCTCATCATTTCCACAGCCAATCTTTTCCTAATATTGAAATCATAAAATGATAGTACTTTGTTACTGATTTCATATCATTTTTCTATAGACAATTTCCATTTAACTCCACATTTATTTTTTCAATATTACATATGTGATATTTTTCTGAGATTGACAAAGACGAATCAGTTCCACTCATGCTAAGGGTGGATACCAGCTATTTCAAAGCCTTCTGATGAATGTTATAGTAGGTAAAAATGTAAAGAAAGCATAAAAGTTGCTTTCAAGTAGCATATAGTCTTGTAGAATTTATAAGAAATATATATTAATACACAAATATTTGGGGGATTGGGATTTGGACTGGTAAAAATTTATAAAACTCAGAGGTGATATTCTAAGGAAAGGAAAGTGGCATTTACAGAGGTTTATAATTGAGATAAAATAGTTCTATAAACTGTGAGGAGCATAATCTGCTCAGAAAATAAAATGTACATGTTTTAGTAGCTTGAGAATTTAGCATGCCAAGGGATTCTGAAGTATTAAAATCAGGTAAGTTATACTTAACTCTTTCACTTTGATATTCCAACCAACAGGTAAAAATCAAACTTCCTTAAAGCTAAGATCAAGATTCTTTTTTTTTCAAGACTCTTCAGAAGAAATCCTGCTGAATTCATTTCATGCCTCCTCCTTCTCCTCTTCCCCCTTTGTAGATATGATTTATCAGTTTAATGTTCTATTAGTAAATGAATAAACTTATCAAAGGAAGTTATGTAATGAATGGGATTTCAAAAAATAAAACCATATGCTTGCATTTTTCAAAAGGCATCATTTCAGATTTTGGCTGTGGCTGGTGAAAACATCATTTTTTAAAAACTTTTTACCTATGGGATATTATTACCAACTAAATATAAGTGGTGCTCAGGAACCTGGCATGATTAGTTCCAATTATAGAGAGAGGTAAGCCAAAGGGACAAATTAACATCAGATTATATTTGAGGAAAGAGTCAATTTTTGAAGAGTGAAAAAATGTTACTCAACTTCATTTTACTTTGCAGAAAATTGGTCTAGGCTTACAATATTTGTATGAGGATTTAGCACTTTAGAACAAGAAGCATGTTGAGAGAGGTGAGCAAATCAGAGTGGACAAATGAGGTCACTGTAGTGTGACTGGGACAATAAAAGTGAATTGTAGCAAGTGCACTGTTTTACATTTTCTCTCACACAGACTGAGTTCTCTAAAGAGCTCACTGATTTAAAAAAGGCAAAACCATGTAAAAGTCTAGAGCTACAATGGCAATCACAGCTGTGGCAGAACACTCTTCTATTATGGTGATTCTTGTAGTTAACCCTTCATACCATGAGCTATGTTGCTTGGTTAGCCTACTAATTTGCAGTTACTGTATGCAGCTGTATTACATAAGGCACCCAAATTAAGCAGTAAGGTCACTTCCTAGCTTCAGCTTAGTGGAAGTGTACATGATCAATTACCTTCTGTAATTTGGAGCAGCCAAAGCTCTGGTTGTATTTTATTCTATAAAGAAATAAATATTGTGTGTCACTGGAATAGGCTGGACAAAACAGGTGGAACAAAATAATGTTAGCAGTGAGTGGAAAATAAAAGGAGTAAATTGGTCTTTTACATTTTACAATCATACTATTTCATTACAGACATAAAATATAGGCCCTGGAATTATTATGATCATTCATTGTTCAAACTTTTAAAAGACATCTTCTATGTGCCAGACACTAGATGTTAGGATGCAAAAAGAATTAAGACATAATTTCTGACTGAGAAAACTCTGCAGCATAATAAGAGAGAGAGAGAAGAAAAGAAAAGGAGGTTATATGTACTCTGGAATATTATAGTGTAAATAAAATATACTTTAAAGACAAATCTGGATCTAAAAGCTGATTCAGCCACATTCTATCTTAAGGATCTTGAGCAAGTTGCTTACGCTTTCTGAGACTCAAGTTTTTCATATATAAAATAGGGATAATATAAACTTTCACATAGGGCCAATGAGGAGGCACATATTTTGGGAAGACAATGAGATTAAAGATCTGGATGGATTTCAAAGGAGGATCTGAAGGTAAATACATTGCCCTGGAAGACACAGGTAAATTAACAGTAAAAAGATTCTAGGAGAACACTATAATAAAAAGAGAAAAAGACCAATAACTCAATTCCCAACAACACCAACATCTGTAGGGTTGATAAAAGAAAAGCAGCTGGCATAGAATAACAAGGCAAGGCAAGACAAATCAATGGAAAGTCATTATAGATTGGAGGAATAGAAGATAAGGAAGGATCAATAGCTCTGACTTACAGGTCAGGTTCAAAACCAAGATGGGAAGAGATGCTTGATGCCCAATTTCATAGATGTTCTTTAGTATTTCCCTGACCATCTCATTGCTCAGAGATGAACATAGAGATATAAAATATGGGATAACAGAATGAGCACTGCACTAGGAATCAAAAGAATTACTACTAGCTGTTTCACTTGAAACAATTATTTGACCTTCTCTCATCTGTAATTTCCTCACTTGTAATAGTAGGATGGTAACCATTCCCTTTAAGCAAGCTTATCAAGATAAAAGTCAGATAAAATATGTTAATATACTCCATAAGTGACAAAGCACTATATATCTCAAGATATAATATAAAGTATAATCATTATTAAAATAAAATGCTACACATTCCAAGATATTTTTAAGTATACCTTTAATTCATAACCGAAAACAAACACCTCTGTTGTTTTGATTGGGATTATTTTGTTAACTCTTCTCCATCTGGCCCTGGGGCAGGCTCTCTACCTATGCATGCTCTTTGTACCTTGCCAGTACAACCTATTATGAGTAATTGATAAGCCAATTGCTTTGAATAGATGATCCAACAATCATCTCAAAATTCCTAAAAGATAGTTCATTAAATTTGAATCTAAAACACAAATATTTGGACCAAATGAAAATAAAACTTATTTATTCTCACAGAAAATTTAGCATCACTTTTCAAGTTCCAGAACATATTATTAGGAATTTTAGAGGAATTAAATCAAAGCATAGATTAAAATTGGAGAAGAACTCATATATAACAATACCTAGTTTTCCCACTCAGCGATATCACCTATCTCATGTTATCTTCATCTTCTATTTCTTAATATAATTTAAAAGTTTCTTCTCAATAGTTTTATTACTCTCACGAAAGAAGTCTTGTTTCCATTAGATTTCCAAATGGATTACTGCTGGTATATAGAAAACTATTGATTTTTTTTGCATTCATATGGTAAACACCCTTATGAACTCTTTTTTTAACTTCAAATGGATTTTCACTTTATTCCCTTGAGTTTTCTATTTAGGTCATCATAACATCCTTAAAGATGACTATTTTCTTGTTACCAAATATTTTAATTCTCATAAATATTACTTGTCTTACTGCATTAGCTAATACTGCTTGAATAATGGGAAATAATTATGATGATAATAGTCACTTTGTCATTTTTTTTTACCTTAAATAGTAACAGAATCAAGATACATTACTTTCTGAAAGTGAATCTATGATCTATATCAAATTAATATCATCCATGTATAAAATAATACAATATTAATATTTTAAAGATGGAATTAAGTGTGCAAGTATTGATCCAAGTCTTCCAACTTACAAGATTAATAGAAACGTCAGCATATTTTTGGTGGCTATGTTAGCTAGGATGCCCAAAATAACAGTAACCTAAACATATAAATTTATAGCTCTCTGATGTGGCAGTCTGAGTTTGAGCACTATAGGGCCGATCCTGCAGCTCCTTCTGCAAGCAAAGCATACTACCCTCATCCACAAGGCACAAGATGGCTTGCTACTGTGTGCATTTTCCAAACCACAAAATGGAAGAAGAAGGGACAGGAAGAGCACCCCCCTTCAAGTACTTGACCTGACAGAAAAATTCATTTTATATACCTCCAACTGATAGCACTTAATTCTATGTCCAGCTTGGCTGAAAAATGGCTGGAAAATGTATTATTTAGCTAAGCAGCTATTTTCCCAGGCTAAAATTCTATTACAATATGTAAGTAGGGGAGAACAGAATCAAGGAAGATAGCTAACAGTCTCTGCCTCAATCTGACAGAATTTTAAGACGTTAGCCCTTGCTGATTTTCTCTCACACTCTGTTTTAAATTTTATTTTATTTAAATTCAATTAATTAACATATAGTATACTATTAGTTTCAGAGGCAGAGTTCAGTGATTCATCAGTCTTTTATAATATCCAGTGCTTATTACATCATGTGCCCTCCTTATTGTCCACCACCCTCTTACCCCATCCCCCACCCCTTCCCCTCCAGCAACCTTCAGTTTGTTTCCTATGATTAAGAGTCTCTTACGGTTTGTCTCCCTCTCTGATTTTGTCTTTATTTTTCCCTCCCTTCCCCTTGATCCTCTGTTTTGTTTCTCAAATTCCACATGTGAATGAGATATGATAATTGTCTCTCACACTTTCTTGTACCATTTGCTCTCCATGAACTTCACCCCCAATTTAGTTTGTGGCAATCATTGTCTCAGAGAAAAGATGATACTGTCCAAAGTAGGAGAAAATAGGCGAGCATAATTTTTAAATTTCAAAACTTCAATTTTGACTCAGTGAATAAACTCTTTTCCATAAATATGTGTAGTGTAAATAAATATTAATGAAACTAAGTAAGGGGTAGAAGACAAAGGCGGGGTGAAAAAAAATAACACTGTACCCTAACTGATCACTCATACGGGGCAGGTACAGGAGGGGACATGGGTTTACAGAACTTTAGGTCACCTGGTTCCTCCTTCACACTTGAGGAGATGGCAAACAGTCTCCATAGCTGTTCCAATCAATCTCTGGCCTAACACAGAAATATTTACAGGTTACAGAAAAATCTAATCATGTCTGATATCAAATGTTCAACTTCACATTGTGAACAAAAGCCTGCCTCCTTTACATCAGTTTCCATCTAATTTAGTTTGGGCATCTACAGTTGGGGAATCTAAGTGTGTTTGGTTTCGTTCCTTTCCCCTTTGTCTTTGATCCCCCTGCATTAACTCTACTGTCTCTAGTTACTGCAAGGCTAGAGCCAAGGAAAAAGGAAAAAGTAGAAAAGATCATACTAGATTGGTACCTGGCTTAAGTACTCTCACACTATAACATGTGCCCAAATGCTGACTTTACCTCTTAGGTTCTTATTTTGTGTTAACACACAAGCACCCTCTTCACCCCTGGATTTCAGTGGGATCTTCTCCACAAAGGCTCTCTCCATTGGGCCCGGTGATTTTCTTTCAACATCATCTAAATCCAGGTTTCTTCCTGGGGGTCCAACTCTGGAACATGAGAAACACACTCTGCCACCAATAGGTGGAAGTAAATCTTACACACCAGTGCCTCCTCACTCCGACCAGTGGCTGGTCTTTAGGTGTTTGGGGTACTTTCCTGGTATCCCTACTCTTCAAATCCAGTGGACACATATTCAGCTCTTCATTTGTGTTCTCTTAAGCAAGTCTCAGATAGCTTAGGGTAGAAGGAGCACTCAGAGGGAGGAGAGAGGAAATGCACCTAGTATTGAGCTTGGTTGTTTCCATCAGAACCAGCCTCCCTTCATATAGCTTTGGCATGGACTGCGAGAGGACTGCAAAACTCAGTGCAATTTGTTTACCTGTCCTGCTTAGCTGATATGCATTTACACTCCTCCTTGGCTTTTGGGGTCACTATAGTATCTCTGAAACCACAGAGAAAATTCCATTTAACATTCTGTCACTGCAATAGGAATTCAATTACATAAGGCCTTGAGAACCAGAAGAGGACTGTGTGCCTTGAACAATAATAAAGTTTGAAAATTTAAAATATGGCAGAGTCATGAGAAATCTTGAGAGGATATTTCTATTAGCAGAAAATAGGAAAAACTAGGAAATGGGAGTTCAATGAGATGAAAAACTATGGATTTAGAGGCTATATCAATAAATTACCCTCTTATATCTTTCAATTTATACTTTACTTGAGTGAAGAAGAAAAATGAAATAAGGAACAAGCCAATAAGATTACAGGTTTATCTTTACTATCTTGAACTTTTGCTTTGCAAAAATTGTGAAATTGTGCTTAGCAAAAACTGGTACTTATACTGGAAAATAGTTATTTAGCACTTTAGTAGTGTATTCTATTCCAGAGGCTCCGTTAGGATGGAGGGGAGAAAAGGTAAAAATAACTACTTGAAAGGAAAAAAAGTAAAAATAACTACTTTAAAATACAAAGACTCATTTACCAGAGAGAGAAAACACAACCACAGCAAAACTTCACAAGTTGCCTGCAAAATTCATGATAATGGCAGAGACTAACACTGTTCAGGCTAAGAAAAACTGGAACAGTTGCCCAACGCATGTTAATATGCTGCTCTTTTTGCCGTAGCTAATTTCTTATTTATGACAAAATCTGTATTGCCTTAGGCGGTTACTTAAAATCTCATTATGGTGAATACTTGGAAGTTTTAGAAACAAAATAGGAGCATTAACAATAAATATTGATTGTAGCCCTAAGTGAATGTGTATGAATTTCATTGCTTTATAAAAAAAGAAAAAGAGAGAGAGAGAGAGAGATCATAAACTCTGATAGGTCCAATAGAAATTACACAGGTGTTAAAGTTTTCCTTTGGATTGGAGTATTACTACATTTTTATTTATATTGTTCATTTAGTTCTAACTCAAATTTTAATATGTTTCTAAGGGTCAGTTATTTTTTATTCATTCTTTGTTGGGAATTACATTAGCTAATACTGAATAATCATTCCTTTACATGGACTATGATTTAAAACATTAAAACTTTTTTCTGCATAAATTTTGTATCTTGAGAAAGATCAGTCACACATTCAAAACAAAGCATGTCCAAATGATTACATTAGAAAATATAATATTATACCTTTTAATTAAATCCCTTAGAAACTATGATACACTTTTAAAAATAAATTTTGTGATTTACTTTTTCATAATCTATTAACATTTAGTCAGCTATTAAGAAAAATACTTTTTAAAATTAATCACTTGGTTGATCTTAAAGAGCATGCTGAGTTCATCATATCCCTTTATTTGCAGTATATCACATATTATAGACACATTAAAGATGCCTCTCTTGTTTTGTCTTATTTTTTCACAGTATTTCTTGTCTTTCTTCCCTGAACCTCACCCCCAGGCTACTCCCCCACAGGTATGCACACTAACATATTTAATATACATCCTTATACCAACATTATCCTGAAATCAAAACCAGACAAAGGCACTACAAAAAGAGAAAACTACAGACCAATATTCTTCATATACATGGATGCAAAAATCCTCAACGAAATATTAGCAAACCACATTTAACAATATTTTAAAAGAATCATTTAACAAGATCAAGTAGGATTTATTCCAGGGATGCAAGGATGTATCAATATTTGCAAATCAATTGACATGATGTACCATATCAACAAAACAAAGAGTAAAAATCATATGACTGGGGACATCCAGGGAAGATGGCATAGTAGCACCCTAGGCTCACCTTCTCCTATGGATACAACTAGGTAACCCCTCCATCAGTGTAAATAACCAAGAAAATTACCCAAAAACTGGCAGAATAAACTCCACAACTAAATGTAGAGAAGAGGCCACATGGAAGAGTGTAGAAAGGGTAGAAACAGGGTCAGGAACTAAACAGAATTGTGGAACTGTGCACAGGAAGGAATGACATCACTGGCAGGGCAAGGGGGGAGAAACACACACCCACACCAGGGAGGTCACATGGGGAAGACAGTTCCCCATAACATTTGGCTTTTTACAAAAAGAGGGGCTGAATTTCAGGAGTTCTTACAGCCAGCAGGACTTAAAACATGGAATTTTGAAAAAATTAGCAGGCTCAGCTCTGGGAGTGTTGGGAGGGTGAGAGGAAACTGAGTCCCTGACTTAAAGAGACAGCACAACAAACAGCCAGCAGAGATACAGCACTGAAGCATTAGTTTCAAAGGTACCTACCTAACTTGCTAGCACACTACACAACCTCCCTGCACTGTGCTTCTGCCAATCCACCCCTCTGGACAGCTCACTTCGGTCCAGGTGCTGCAGGGCTACTCCCACAGACGACCAGACCACACAAAGCTTACTAGCACCACCACTGTGCCCCACCTCCCCCTGCAATGTACTTCTAGGGATCCACCCCTCCAGACAGCACACCTCAGTCCTAGTGCTACAGGGCCCCTCCTGCACAGGACCAGGCATGGAAAGCTTGGTAACGCTGCTGCCCAGCCTCCCACACTGTGCTTCAATAGATCCACCCTCTCCAATACTCTCTTGACCAGAGCCCATCCAGGGCAGTGCTGCAAGCTTGGAGTGTGCAAGCAGCGCCTACAGAGGCCAGCACCACCCCAAAGTGACCACTGCCCCAGAGAGAGGCAAAGATAATCACACGTACCAGTCTGACAATGGCCCCAGCAGAGGGCTGGAGGAACACAAGCAGTCGGACTACAGGCCCTGCCCACCAATGAAAGTTTCACCAGGGACACCACAGGGAAAATGCCTGGCAGTTTGCTGCTGCAGCATCTCTGGCAAACACCTGGTCTGACTCAACTCTAGCCTGAGGTGGCCTCAGACTGGTCCAATAACACCAGAGGAACCAAACACTGCCCACAACAGGAAAAGAAAGGCATTGCAGATGACTGAACTGAAGGAGAAACTGGCTCAGCCACAACAGCAGGGCACACACATGACACAGAGATTTCCCTGAAGCACTAGGTCCTAGTGAAGAAGGGAAACTACATGGCAGGGAACTGCAGGACCTCTTCTTCATAAGGCCATTATTTTCAAGTGCAGGAGACATAGTTGTCTTTCCTAACACAGAGAAACAGATACAGAGAGTTAGACAAAATGAGGAGACCAAGGAATATGTGCCACATGAAAGAATAGGACAAAATCACAGCAAGAGACCTAGGCAAAATGAAGATAAGTAATATGCTTGATAGAAAATTCAAAGTAATGATTAAGATACCCACTGGATTTGAGAAAAGAATGGAGGACATCAGTGACACCCATAACAATGAGATTAAAAAGAACCAATCAGAGATGAAGAACACAATAAGTGAAAGTAAAAACATACCAGATGGAATAAATAGTAGACTAAGCTGAAGAACAAATCAGCAACCTGGAGGACAGAGTAATGAATCATCATAAGTCATCAATCTGATCAAGTGGGAGAAAAAAAATTACGCAAAATGAGAATACAACTAGAGAACTCAGTGACACCATCAAACATAATAACATTAGCATCATAGAGATCCCAGAAGGAAAAGAGAAAGAAAAAGGGGCAGGAAATTTATTTGAAGAAATAATAGCTGAAAACTTCCCTAAACTGGGTAAGAAAACAAAAATCTAGATCCAGGTGGCACAGAGATCCTCAAACAATTTCAACCCAAGGAAGTCCACACCAAGACACATAGTAATTAAGATGACAAAAAGTAGTGATAAAGAGAGAATTTTAAAAGCAGCAAGAGAAAAGAAAGCAGTTACATACAAGGGAAACTCCATAAGGCTATCAGCTGATTTTTTAAGCAGAAACTTTGGCAGCCAGAAAAGAAAGTGGCATTATGTATTCAAAGTGCTGAAGAGAAAAAAGCTGCAGCCAAGAATACTCTATCCAACAAGGTTATCATTCAGAATAGAAGGAGAGATAAAGAGTTTCCCAGACAAAAAAAATTTAAAAGAATTCATGACCACTAAACCAGCCATACAAGAAATGTTAAAGGGGACTCTGAGTGGACTCATAAGCAAGAGTAATGAAAGTAGGAAGCACAAAAACATTAAAAATACATATCTGTAAAAATCAGTGAAGGGACTCACAAAATTAAAGATGTAAATTATGACACCATATACTATACCTAAAAGGTGGTTGAGGGGAGAGGAGTAAAGAAGGGTTCAAACTTAAGCAAACATCAACTTAATATAAACTGCTATATACAGAAGATGTTATGTACAAACTGAATGAAAATCACAAATCAAAACCCAGTAAAAGAAAAGAAAAGGAAAAAGAAAAAGAAAAGGAGAGAGAGAAAAAGCAGCAAAAGTGGTTCTAAGAGGGAAGTTTATAGCAATACAGGCCTACCTCATGAAGCAAGAAAAATCTCAAACCACCTGAACTTACACCTAAAAGAGCTAAAAAAGAACAAACAAAACCCAAAATCACTAGAAGGAAAGAAATAATAAAGATTAGAGCAGAAATAAGTGAAATAAAAACTAAAAACCAAAAACAAACGCAAAACATAAAACAGCAACATGCGCACGCGCACACACACACACACACACACACATACAAGCACACACACAAACCCCTCAATAGATCAATGAAACCTGGAGCTGATTCTTTGAAAAGATCAACAAAATTGATAAACCTTTAGCCAGACTCATCAAAAAAGAAGAGAGATGACTCAAAGTCAGAAATGAAAGAAAAGAAATAACAAATGACACCACAGAAATATAAAAGATTACAAAAGAATATTATGAAAAATTATATGCCAACAAATTGGACAAACTAGAAGAAATTGATAAATTCCTAGAAATACATAACCTCTGAAAACTGAATCATGAAAAAGCGTTAAATTTGAACAGACTGATTACCAGCAATAAAAGTGAATCAGTAATTTAAAAAGAAGTCACAACACACAGAAGTCCAGGATCAGATAGCTTTACAGGGGAATTCTACCAAGCATTTAAAGAAGAGTTAATACTTGTTGTCAAACTATTCCATAAAATAGAAGAAGGAAAATTTCCAAATTCATTTTACAAGGAACATACTACCCTGATACCAAAAACTGATAAAATCACTATAAAAAAAAAAAAGAGAGAGAGAACTACAGGTCAGTATCTCTGATGAATACAGATGCAAAAATCCTCAACAAAATATTAGCAAACCAAATGCAACAATACATTAAAAAAACAAATTCACCACAATCAGGTGGAATTAATTACCAGGATGCAAGAGTGGTTCAATATTCACAAATCAGTGTGACCGACCAATAAGAGAAGGGATAAAAATATATAATCATTTCAATAGATCAGAAAATGCAATTGACAAAGTCCAATATCATGATAAAAAGTCCAATATCATGATAAAACCCTGCAACAAAGTAGGTTTAGAGAGAACATACCTCAATATAATAAAGATCATTTATGCAAAACACACAGCTAACATTATATTCAAAAGTAAAAATTGAGAGCTTTCTTCCTAAGGTCAAGAACAATACAAGGATGTCCACTCCCACCACTTTTATTCAACCTATTACTGTAAGTACTAGCCACAGCAATCACACAACAAAGAGAAATAAAAGACATCCAAATTAGTAAGAAAGAAGTAAAACTTTGACTATTTGGAGATGACATAATACTATACACAGAAAACCTTAAAGACCACCAAAAAACTACTAAAACTTATAAATGAATTCAGTAAGTTTGCAAGATACAAAATCAATGTACAGAAATTCATTGCATTTCTATGCACTAATAAAGAAGCAACAGAGAAATTAAGAAAGCAATCCCATTTGTAATCGCACCAAAAATAGTAAAATACCCAGAGTTGAACTTAATAAGGAGGTGAAAGACCTGTATTCTGAAAACTATAAAGCACTTATGAAAGAAACTGAAGATGACACAGACAAATAAAAAGATATTCATGCTCATGGTTTGGGAGAACAAATATTGGTAAAATGTCCATACTACCCAAAGCAATCTACAGATTTAATGTAATCCCTTCAAAATACCAACAGCATTTTTCACAGAACTAGAATAAATAATCCTAAAATTTGTATGAAACCACAAAAGAATCCATATAGCTAAAGCAATTTTGAAGACGAAAAACAAAACTGGTTTCACAATTCCTGATTTCAAGTTATACTACAACGCTGTAGTAATTAAAACAGTATGGCCCTGGCACAAAAATAGACACAAAGATCAATGGAACAGAATAGAAAGACCAGATATAAATGTAAACCCATGCTTATATGATCAATTAATCTGTGACAAAGGAAGCAAGAATATGCAATGGGGAAAAGACAGTCTCTTCAAATGGTACTGGAAAAACCAGACAGCTTCATGCAAAACAATAAAACTGGACCACTTTCTTGCACCACACACAAAAATAAACTCAAAATGGATTAAAGACCTAAATATGAGACCTGAAACCATAAAAATTCTAGAAGGAAATATAGTCATTAATTCCTTTGATACTAGCCATAGAAACATTTTTCTAGATATACCTCCTCAGGCAAGAGAAACAAAGGCAAAATTAAACTATTGGGACTACATCAAAATAAAAAGCTTTCTCACAAAACCATCAACAAAACAAAAAAGCAACCTAGTGAATGCAGAAAGATATTTGCAAATGATATATCTAATAAGGGGTTAATATCCACAATATATAAATAACTTATACAACTCAACACCAAAAAAAAAAATCCAATTTTATAAATGGGCAGAAGACCAGAATAGACATTTTCCCAAAGACATATAGATGGTCAACAGTGATGTGAAAAGATGCTCAATATCATTAATCATCAGGAAAATGCAAATCAAAACCATAATGAGATATTACCTCATACTTGTCAGAATGGCTAGTATCAAAAAGACAAGAAGTAACAGGTGTTAGCAAGGATGTAGGGAAAAGGGAACCCTCGTGCACTGTTGGTGGGAATGCAAACTGGTGCAGCCTCTGTGGAAAACAGTATGGAGACTCCTCAAAAAAAATTAAAAATAGAATTACCGTATGATCCAGTAATTCCACTACTATTTATCCAAAGAATATAAAAACACTAATTCAAAAAAGATAGATGCACCTCTATGCTTATTGCAGCATTATTTGCAATAGCCAAGAAACCACCTAAGTGTCCATCCATAGATGAATGGATAAAGATGTGTTGTGTGTATATATATATAATGGAATATTGCTCAGCCATAAAAAAAAAAAACAAAAAAAAACTCTGAGATCTTGCCATGTGCAACAAATGGTTGGACCTAAAGGGTATTCTGCTAAGTGAAATAAGTCAAACTGAGAAAGACAAATATTATATGATTTCACTTATATGTGGAATCTGAAAAAAACAAATGAATAAGCAAACAAAAAAGCAGAAACAGACTCATCAATACAGAGAACTGACGACTGCCAAAGGGGTGGTGAGTGGGGCGTGGGCAAGATAGGCAAAGGGGAGTGGGAGACACAGGCTTCCAATTATGGAATGAATAAATTAGGGGAATAAAACATACAATTTAGGGAATACAGCCAATAGTGTTAGAATAGCATTACAAAGTGACTGATGGTAGCTACCCTTGTGGTGAGCATAGCATGATGTATAAACTTGTCAAATCACTATGTTGTATACCTGAAACTAATGTAATACTGTGTCAACTATATATCAATGAAATCTATATTAAATATATAAATCAAATACCTGTTGATAGCCATTTGTGCATTTGCCTATAAGTATACAAAATTGTATTAAAGAGACATTTTGGTAACTGATAAACAATCAAAGAGGATCATCATCTTCAACTTACTTATGGAAAGGATCTGAAATATGCCTCATAGTATTTGCTTGTATTCCAATTGTCCATTTTAGGTTTTGTGTTAATTTTAAAACAATAGGATATGATTCAAATGCTTCAAAGCATGTAGGGAATCTTCAATAATTAGTTTAACATTTGCTTCTCCCAATGCTTTTTATAACTACCATTGAAGCCTAAACAAAATCTTTGTTTTTAAATTCATATATCTTAGTGACCAGAGAGCAGTTTTCTGGTATAGGTCCAGATCAAGCTCTTACTACTTAGAGCTTCTTGTTTTGATATTTGTGAACAAAAATTGTTCCTGGATTTTTCCAATTCTCATTCTATACACTTTCCTTGAATGAGTTCATCCACACCCATAGCATCAGAAATCTCCCATGCACCATCTCCCAATTATCTAAATTCTCCAGCATTATATATCCAACAGAGGTGCTATATCCTTCAAAAATCTTTAATATCTTTTGCTCTCACTCTTGCTCTTTCTCTAACGTAAACATATACACATACACGCACATACACACATACCCCTTCCTTTCCTCTCTTTCCCCAACCACAATCTCATGCCAGTCTGGTTGCAGAGCACATTATAACCCATCATTTACTTCAAGCAAAGTATTATGAAAGTGAATTTATAAAAGTTTTTCCCTCAAATCCTACACAGGTATGAAAAATATTATATAGATTTAGATATAGCCTAATAGTTGGCTTTTTGGCAGCTGGGGGATGGAGATAGGGAGTGATATAAAGGGATATGGAGAGACAAGGAGGAATATAAAAAAGTTCCAGTTTCTCAAGTCTTTGTGAGTCTATTACACCTGAAGAGAAATAATTTAACCTCAAGTTTACTAATAAAACATTATACAAAATCTGTGCTATTTTGAAAGACTATATCATTTCAAATACAAATTTTTATCATAAGCCTTATTTAGTAACTTAATTTTTAAACTTAATTCTCTTAACATATGTTGTTCAAATTTTGAAAGAAGAAAAAAAAAGGAAGAAAAGAAAGTTCCCAAATTACAATGTTATATTTCTCGATATTTTTCTCAATTTTTCTAGCATTATAGTGATTAATGATCCCTGACTCTAGCTGTCTCTTATCAAGTTCCTTCAGGTCCTGATTTAGAAAGTGAAGCTTAACCTTTCTACTGTTGATCAAGGGTATGGGGAACCTTCTGGATAATGACAGATTATAAATGAGGATTCCTCTAACTGGAAAGATAAAGGCTGAGCAGTAAGATAAAGACTTTTAAAATCATGAAGTTTATGGATAGGTAGACATGAACTTATTCTCAAAATTTTAGTCTGCTAAAATCAGGGGCATTCTAGAGAATTACTTAAAAATAATGTAGAACTGTTAAATTGAAAATCATCTATGTATATAGAACAATAACTAGTAGTTCATGCATGTAAATAAATTCATTTTTAGATATATTCATAGATGATTAATCTATATTTGACTATGAAGATAAAATAATGTTTAGAAATATGTCTAAATGTAGAGATAAATAAATTAGGGGGATTTTTACTTTGCCTATATACATAAAATATCTCACTGTACAGATTATTTTGTTGATCCTAAGAAGCATATATTTCATAAAAGATATCTTCACAAATGTGTGTGTCATCCTTGCGCAGGGGCCATGCTAAACTTCTCTGTATCGTTCCAATTTTAGCATATGTGCTGCCCAAGTGAGCACTTTAAAAGATATCCTCTATAAAAAAGTTTTCTTTGTGCTCTGGATGTTAGACATGAAGCCTAGAGGTCCGAGTGCTCTCAACTTTCCCTTCTGAGCTTCGCCCATCCTCAGTGGAAACCTGCATGCTCTGAAAAAGATGCCCTCCCCACCCCCACTGGAACACTCACCAAGTCATCACCACAACTTGTTCTGTGACCATCTTATAAGGCTCTTAACAAAAAATAAACAAGACTCTCAAAAAAATAAAAAGACAAAGCAGTTTTTATTTACTTATCAGCCAAGTGAACACATGCCAGGAAAAGAAATACACTCAATAGTTCACTGAGGGGGTGAAATGTATACTTTTAAGTTCTAGAATGGTGGGGAAGTCTATGGTGGCTATGCTTATGAAGGAGTAAAAAGTAGCACTCTGGATGGAAAAGAATGTTCAAGGGCGACACACCATAGTTTCAACATTTGTTATTGGTCATGAAATGTCTTCAGTTAGGTCCACTAAGAGTCTGGCAAACTTGAAATGACTATTTGTCTGGTCCTTTAATAATTTTACCCGGTAGAACCAGTTATGGCAAACATAATACCCATTTTAATATCTCCTCAGCAAGGTTACTCTAAGTGAAAAACTTTTATTATACACATTTATTCCTCTTATACTGATCTCCAGCATAAACTCCAAACTCTCACGTTACTCCTTATCACTTGGCTTTTAATCTCTTAATTTGATCTCATTCTCAGCTCCCAAACCCCTCAGGAAATCATTGCCACTCCCTAACAAAATACCCTATTTCCTCAACTTTTTCTTTTTTTTTTTAATTTTTTTATTGTTATGTTAATCCCCATACATTACATCATTAGTTTTAGATATAGTGTTCCATGATTCATTGTTTGTGCATAACACCCAGTGCTCCATGCAGAACATGCCCTCCTCAATACCCATCACCAGGCTAACCCATCCTCCCACCCCACTCCCCTCTAGAACCCTCAGTTTGTTTTTCAGAGTCCATCGTCTCTCATGGTTCTTCTCCCCCTCCGATTTCCCCCCCTTCATTCTTCCCCTCCTGCTACATTCTTTTTCTTTTTTTCTTTCTTAACATATATTGCATTATTTGTTTCAGAGGTACAGATCTGAGATTCAACAGTCTTGCACAATTCACAGCGCTTACCAGAACACATACCCTCCCCAGTGTCCATCACCCAGTCACCCCATCCCTCCCACCCCACCCCCACTCCAGCAACCCTCAGTTTGTTTCCTGAGATTAAGAATTCCTCATATCAGTGAGGTCATATGATACATGTCTTTCTCTGTTTGACTTATTTCGCTCAGCATAATACCCTCCAGTTCCATCCACGTCGTTGCAAATGGCAAGATCTCATTCCTTTTGATGGCTGCATAATATTCCATTGTGTATATATACCACATCTTCTTTATCCATTCATCTGTTGATGGACATCTTGGCTCTTTCCACAGTTTGGCTATTGTGGACATTGCTGCTATAAACATCGGGGTGCACGTACCCTTTCGGGTCCCTACTTTTGTATCTTTGGGGTAAATACCCAGGAGTGCAATTGCTGGATCGTAGGGTAGCTCTATTTTCAACTTTTTGAGGAACCTCCATACTGTTTTCCAGAGTGGCTGCACCAGCTTGCATTCCCACCAACAGTGTAGGAGGGTTCCCCTTTCTCCGCATCCCCGCCAACATCTGTCATTTCCTGACTTGTTAATTTTAGCCATTCTGACTGGTGTGAGGTGGTATCTCATTGAGGTTTTGATTTGGCTTTCCCTGATGCCGAGCGATATTGAACACTTTTTCATGTGTCTGTTGGCCGTTTGGATGTCTTCTTTGGAAAAATGTCTGTTCATGTCTTCTGCCCGTTTCTTGATTGGATTCTTTGTTCTTTTGGTGTTGAGTTTGATGAGTTCTTTATAGATTTTGGATACTAGCCCTTTATCTGATATGTCATTTGCAAATATCTTCTCCCATTCTGTCAGTTGTCTTTTGGTTTTGTTGACTGTTTCCTTTGCTTTGCAAAAGCTTTTTATCTTGATGAAGTCCCAATAGTTCATTTTTACCCTTGCTTACCTTGCCTTTGGCGATGTTTCTAGGAAGAAGTTGCTGCGGCTGAGGTCGAAGAGGTTGCTGCCTGTGTTCTCCTTTAGGATTTTGATGGACTCCTGTCTCACATTGAGGTCTTTCAACCATTTGGAGTCTATTTTTGTGTGTGGTGTAAGGAAATGGTCCAGTTTCATTCTTCTGCATGTGGCTGTCCAATTTTCCCAACACCATTTGTTGAAGAGACTGTCTTTTTTCCATTGGACATTCTTTCCTGCTTTGTCAAAGATTAGTTGACCATAGAGTTGAGGGTCCATTTCTGGGCTCTCTATTCTGTTCCATTGATCTATGTGTCTGTTTTTGTGCCAGTACCATACTGTCTTGATGATGACAGCTTTGTAGTAGAGCTGGAAGTCTGGAATTGTGATGCCGCCAGCTTTGCTTTTCTTTTTCAACATTCCTCTGGCTATGCGGGGTCTTTTCTGGTTCCATACAAATTTTAGGATTATTTGTTCCATTTCTTTGAAGAAAGTGGATGGTATTTTGATGTGGATTGCATTGAATGTGTAGATTGCTCTAGGTAGCATTGACATCTTCACAATATTTGTTCTTCCAATCCATGAGCATGGAATGTTTTTCCATTTCTTTGTGTCTTCCTCAATTTCTTTCATGAGTATTTTATAGTTTTCTGAGTACAGATCCTTTGCCTCTTTGGTTAGATTTATTCCTAGGTATCTTATGGTTTTGGGTGCAATTGTAAATGGGATCGACTCCTTAATTTCTCTTTCTTCTGACTTGTTGTTGGTGTATAGGAATGCCACTGACTTCTGTGCATTGATTTTATATCCTGCCACTTGACTGAATTCCTGTATGAGTTCTAGCAGTTTTGGGGTGGAGTCTTTGGGATTTTCCACATAAAGTATCATATCATCTGCAAAGAGTGAGAGTTTGACTTCTTCTTTGCCAATTTGGATGCCTTTGATTTCTTTTTGTTGTCTGATTGCTGTGGCTAGGACTTCCAATACTATGTTGAATAGCAGTGGTGATAGTGGACATCCCTGCCGCGTTCCTGACCTTAGGGGGAAAGCTCTCAGTTTTTCCCCATTGAGAATGATATTCGCTGTAGGTTTTTCATAGATGGCTTTTATGATATTGAGGTATGTACCCTCTATCCCTATACTCTGAAGAGTTTTGATCAAGAAAGGATGCTGTACTTTGTCAAATGCTTTTTCTGCATCTATTGAGAGGATCATATGATTCTTGTTCTTTCTTTTGTTAATGTATTGTATCACGTTGATTGATTTGCGGATGTTGAACCAACCTTGCAGCCCAGGGATAAATCCCACTTGGTCGTGGTGAATAATCCTTTTAATGTACTGTTGGATCCTATTGGCTAGTATTTTGGTGAGAATTTTTGCATCCATGTTCATCAGGGATATTGGTCTGTAATTCTCCTTTTTGATGGGGTCTTTGTCTGGTTTTGGGATCAAGGTAATGCTGGCCTCATAAAATGAGTTTGGAAGTTTTCCTTCCATTTCTCTTTTTTGGAACAGTTTCAGAAGGATAGGTATTAATTCTTCTTGAAATGTTTGGTAGAATTCCCCTGGGAAGCCATCTGGCCCTGGGCTTTTGTGTTTTGGGAGATTTTTGATGACTGCTTCTATTTCCTTAGTGGTTATAGGTCTGTTCAGGTTTTCTATTTCTTCCTGGTTCAGTTTTGGTAGTTGATACATCTCTAGGAATGCATCCATTACTTCCAGGTTATCTAATTTGCTGGCATAGAGTTGCTCATAATATGTTCTTATAATTGTTTGTATTTCTTTGGTGTTGGTTGTGATTTCTCCTCTTTCATTCATGATTTTGTTGATTTGGGTCATTTCTCTTTTCTTTTTGATAAGTCTGGCCCGGGGCTTATCAATCTTGTTAATTCTTTCAAAGAACCAGCTCCTAGTTTCGTTGATCTGTTCTACTGTTCTTTTGGTTTCTATTTCATTGATTTCTGCTCTGATCTTTATTATTTCTCTTCTCCTGCTGGGTTTAGGCTTTATTTGCTGTTCTTTCTCCAGCTCCTTTAGGTGTAGGGTTAGGTTGTGTACTTGAGACCTTTCTTGTTTCTTGAGAAAGGCTTGTATTGCTATATACTTTCCTCTTAGGACTGCCTTTGCTGTATCCCAAAGATTTTGAATAGTTGTGTTTTCATTTTCATTGGTTTCCATGAATTTTTTTAGTTCTTCTTTAATTTTCTGGTTGACCCATTCATTCTTCAGTAGGATACTCTTTAGCCTCCATGTATTTGAGTTCTTTCCGACTTTCCTCTTGTGATTGAGTTCTAGTTTCAAAGCATTGTGGTCTGAAAATATGCAGGGGATGATCCCAATCTTCTGGTACCGGTTGAGATCTGATTTATGACCTAGGATGTGATCTATTCTGGAGAATGTTCCATGGGCACTAGAGAAGAATGTGTATTCCGTTGCTTTGGGATGGAATGTTCTGAATATGTCTGTGAAGTCCATTTGGTCCAGTGTGTCATTTAAAGTCTTTATTTCCTTGTTGATCTTTTGCTTAGACGATCTGTCCATTTCAGTGAGGGGGGTGTTAAAGTCCCCCACTATTATTGTATTGTTGTCGATGTGTTTCTTTGCTTTTGTTATTAATTGCCTTATATAATTGGCTGCTCCCATGTTAGGGGCATAGATATTTACAATTGTTAGATCTTCTTGTTGGATAGACCCTTTAAGTAGGATATAGTGTCCTTCCTCATCTCTTATTACAGTCTTTGGTTTAAAATCTAATTTGTCTGATATAAGGATTGCCACCCCAGCTTTCTTTTGGTGTCCATTAGCATGGTAAATGGTTTTCCACCCCCTCACTTTCAATCTGGGGGTGTCTTTGGGTCTAAAATGAGTCTCTTGCAGACAGCATATCGATGGGTCTTGTTTTTTAATCCAATCTGATAGCCTGTGTCTTTTGATTGGGGCATTTAGCCCATTTACATTCAGGGTAACTATTGAAAGATAGGAATTTAGTGCCATTGTATTGCCTGTAAAGTGACTGTTACTGTATATTGTCTGTGTTCCTTTCTGGTCTATGTTACTTTTAGGCTCTCTCTTTGCTTAGAGGACCCCTTTCAATATTTCTTGTAGGGCTGGTTTCGTGTTTGCAAATTCCTTTAGTTTTTGTTTGTCCTGGAAGCTTTTTATCTCTCCTTCAATTTTCAGTGACAGCCTAGCTGGATATAGTATTCTTGGCTGCATATTTTTCTCATTTAGTGCTCTGAATATGTCCTGCCAGTCCTTTCTGGCCTGCCAGGTCTCTGTGGATAAGTCTGTTGCCAATCTAATGTTTCTACCATTGTAGGTTACATATCTCTTCTCCCGAGCTGCTTTCAGGATTTTCTCTTTGTCTCTGAGACTCGTAAGTTTTACTATGAGATGTCAGGGTGTTGACCTATTTTTATTGATTTTGAGAGGGGTTCTCTGTGCTTCCTGGATTTTGATGCCTGTTTCCTTCCCCAAATTAGGGAAGTTCTCTGCTATAATTTGCTCCATTATACCTTCTGCCCCTCTCTCTCTTTCTTCTTCTTCTGGGATCCCAATTATTCTAATGTTGTTTCGTCTTATGGTATCGTTTATCTCTCGAATTCTGCCCTCGTGATCCAGTAGTTGTTTATCTCTCTTTTTCTCAGCTTCTTTATTTTCCATCATTTGGTCTTCTATCTCACTGATTCTTTCTTCTGCCTCATTTATCCTAGCAGTTAGCGCCCCCATATTTGATTGCACCTCATTAATAGCCTTTTTGATTTCTACTTGGTTCGATTTTAGTTCTTTTACTTCTCCAGAAAGGGTTTCTCTAATAACTTCCATGCTTTTTTCAAGCCCAGCTAGTATCTTTAAAGTGATGATTCTGAACTCTAGATCTGACATCGTACTAATGTCCGTATTGAGTAGGTCCCTGGCAGTCGGTACTACCTCTTGTTCTTTTTGTTGAGGTGATTTTTTCCGTCTTGTCATTTTGTGCAGAGGAGAATAGATTAATGAGAGAACAAAATGCTAGCAGGGTAACAATGTCCCCAGAAAATATACTCTAAACAAATCAGAAAAGACCTGAAGCAGTGGGAAAAGAAAGGGAAAGAGAGAAAAAAGAAAAAGAAAGAAAAAAAGAAAAAAGAAAAAGATAAAGATAAAAACAAACAAAAGCAGAACAAAACAAAATAAAACAAAAACAGAATGTGATCAAATATGATCAGGCTGGTTTATAGATCAGTGCCACACACTAGATTTTGGGTGTATTTTGGTCTGTTAAAAGAAAGTCCCTCCCAAAATTTTAAAGAAAGAAAAACTTATATATGTACAAAAATAAGGGTTGATATGATGAAGGGATGGAATACGACTGTAAAGATGGAAATTATAAAAAATTTTAAAAAAGGATTTGATAAGTTGTTTGAAAAAAGAAAGAAGAGCATTAAAAAAAAAAAAGAAAGAAAAAAGGGAGAGAATGTGATCAGGCAGGGGAGTAGAAAAAAACCATACACTAGAGATTTAGAATATATTTTGATCTGTTAGAAGAAACTATCTCAAGATTTTAAAGAGAAAACAACTTATAGATATATGCCAAAAATACGGGTAACTACTATGAAGGGATAGAATATGACTTTAAAAATGAAAAATAAAAATTTTTTTTTTAAAAAAGGGATTGATAAGATGTTGGTTGAAAAAGGGAAAAAGAAAAATTCAAAAAAAAAGAAAAAAAGAAAAAAGAAAAAAAGACAGTTAAAAAAAATAATTAACTTTGAAAGACTAAAGAATCATGGTAAAAAAGCCATGAATTCTATGTGCAGTATTCCCCTAGCGCTGGAGTTCTGCCGTTCTCATTGATCGGTAAACTTGGTCTTGGGGGGCTGTTCTCGCTGATCTTCTGGGGGAGGGGCCTGTTGCTGTGGTTCCCAAATGTCTTTGCCGGAGGCAAAATTGCCCCGCCCTTGCCGGTCCGGGCTAAGTAATCTGCTCGGGTTTGCTCTCCGGAGCTTTTGTTCCCTGCAAGCTTTCCGTACAGCTTTGGAGGCGGAGAGTGAAAATGGCGGCCTCCCAGTCTCCGCCCCGGAGGAGCCGAGAACTCGGGGTCCCGCTCCTCAGCGAGCCCCCAGAGAAAAGCAGTCAGTCACTCCCGTCTCCCCGGTCTCCGGCCACACTCCGCGCTCACCCGGCCTGTGACCGCGCCTTTCTGTCTGGCACCCGACCCCAGGTGGAGTCTCCAAACCTAGCAGATCCCCGCGGTGCGCTCCCGCACCTCTCCTCCCCAGGGAAGAAGGTGAGTCTCCCCGGATCTGCCGCTTGTTGGGTCCCTGCTGGAGGAGCAGTGGCCCGACTGTGCCGTGGATCACGGTTTATGGCAACCCCGAGCTGAGAGCCCGCGCCTGGGCTCCATCTCTGCAGCCGGCTTCCCTGCTCCGATCCCTGGGAGCTCTGCCGCACTCAGGCACCCCTGGTCTTTCTGTGACCCCGAGGGTCCTGAGACCACACTGTCCCACGAGGGCTCCACCCCCCACTTCGCCACCAGAGTGACGTCCCTCAGCGGAGCAGACTTCTAAAAGTTCCGATTTTGTGCTCCGCGGCTCTATCACTTGCCAGAAGTGGCCGACGGAGGCCCCTCCCCGCCGTCTATCCTCCCGAATAACGCCTCGGATTCACTTCTCCGCACGTCCTACCTTCCAGAAAGTGGTCACTTTTCTGTTCAGAGAGTTGTTGCTATTCTTTTCTTCGATCTCCTGTTGAGTTTGTAGGTGTTCAGATTGGTTTGATCCCCATCCAGCTGAATTCCTGAGAGGAGACGAAATCCAGGTCTCCTACTCCTCCGCCATCTTTCCTCAACTTTTTCTTGTTCACCAGTTTAGAAATTTTTCCTTCCCTTCTTTCTCCAACTAAAACCTGACTTTTCCCTGATGATTCTGTATTGCTAAGATCCCTTAGGAGGTAACCGATTTTCTCTCATTCAACCTCAGACCATTGGGCTATTAGGTGTACCCTGTGCTCCTGTTGTCTCTTTTAGCCCATTTTCCTTGTTCTAAGATCCCCAGTTTTGAATCTCATGTCAACAGATTATGTAGTAGATTGAGTACTCTACCCCCACAGTGGCTCGGGGTTTGCCAGGTTCTTTGCTTTAGCCAGTAAGACAACTGCAAACATGATCTAAGCAGAGACTTAACAGTTTTCTTACACATGGGACTCACTCTATCTTGCTGCTTATGGGAACCCTGCACCCACTAGTATATGTGTAGGAGCTTAAGGCAAGTGTTATATAAAAAGAGACCCTTGGTCAAGTCATCCCCATTGCCCATGTATCTCCATCCAAATTCCAGACATGTGAGTTCATCTTAGATCACCCACCACAAGCTGAGCCGGTACAGACCAGAAGAATCTCCTAGCTGACCCACAGAACTGATGAGAAATAATAATTGCTTATTGTCTTAAAACACTAATTGTGGAGTGGTTTGTTACCTGGCAAAAAGCTAACTGATACCGATTATATCACCCAATCCTAATGCTAGACTATAAGCTCTATGTGAGCAGTTGTTTGTTTGCTTGTTTCCCTACTGCTATTGCCCCAGTGTTTGGAAAATTTTAGATTTTTCAATAACTTCTTTTTGAAAACATAAAAATGTTAAGAATGTTTTTAGATAAATATTGCCCTGAATTAAATATGAGGGAACATGTGTTTCCTCAATGGCTCACAGTCCCTAAGAATTTGAATACACATATTGTTTAGACAATCATTTTACTAAACTTATAATAAACTTAATTATTTTTCAAGCTTCTGTTCTAAAATTGAGATACTGAAATAACAATAATAATGAGATGGTAATGGTTAATGATAATGATTATAGTATTAGCATAATATTATAATAATTATTATTAATTGAAAAGCCCTTGATTCCTGACATTATACCATTTAATATTCAAGTGAAACTTATAAGATAAACATTACTTACCCCTATTTCATGAAGAAGACCTGATGCTTACTGAAATTAACCACTTACCCAAAGCTTCACAGTTAGTGATAGATTTTACATTCAAATCCAGAACTTTCTTATTCTAGGATATTTGTTACATTTTTTCTCTAATGTGAATCTTCTTTTTATCCCTGTTTGAAAACGCGTTTTTGAGATAGAAGGTTATTTAGAATATTATCTGATTCAATTTCTTACTTAGTAGGTAAGAAAGCCGAGGAAAAAGGTCAACTAATGTATCTAAGAGGACACAGAGAATAATTCATTCAATAATGTGCCAGGAACTTACAGATTAGAAGTAAACTCAGAAGTGGAAGAAGACAAGATATTTTCATTTATTGAGATTCTAACATAGTTTGGGCACTGGGAAGGTACACTTATACATGTAACCTGGTTTGTTACTCACAGCAAAGTAATAAGGTAAGTGTATCATTTCTACTGGTGAGGAATCTGAATTCACTAGTAGTTAAACGCTGTATCTGAAACCTGAAACCTAAACTCACTCCTATCTGAATTCTAATAGCATGCGTTGTCAGTAAATACTGCAGCAATCTGGGGTTATATTTTCTTATGGTATTTTTAACAGTGTTTTAGAAAGAAAGGCAGAGAATACAGTCTCTATTAAAAAAGAAATCTCCATGTCAGAAAACTGGGATTCGCTAATATTTTGAGTTAAACTGAGAAACAAGAGCCAAGTCAAAGGGTTGGGGGAGAAACATGTTGTTTTAAATAATGATTCAAAGAGCAAATTTTGTTTCTGAAATAGAATATCAGTAAACTTCACACAGCTGATGAATATGTTAATATTATGATATAATTTCATTTTTTATTTTTGCAATAAAAACTACCACTATTTTGTGTTATTATTTTATAACCTGAAGATAAAATCAAGATTCTATTTATGTAGTGCAAATAAAATATTTAAGGATGTCTTTTGGAACATCGGGAAACACTTGTCCTCAGGATTGTATAGTAATCGGTAGTTCATCTAATAAAACTTGGTTTCAGGGGCCACGCCCATCACTCATGCAAGTGGTGTTCAGTTCACAGGAGGAAGACATGGGATGGGCAAGTTCTTCAGAACTTGCAGCATTTTATTTGTCCAACTGTTCACTTCCCAAACCAGACTGTTAATTCTTTAAATGATGGCTATTAATGATTGATGAAGGAAGGAAGGAAGGAAGGAAGGACGGAAGGAAGGGATGGACGGATGGAAGAAATAAAGTTACCAGGTAGAAAGTTCAGCCCACTGGAAAGATAGGATATATCCTTGTCAGAGACAGGTCAGGATGATGCATTATAGATGAAATTTATAAAAATGCATTCATATGTAACATTAAAACATATATTACATCAGGTGAATCCTTGCTCCAGGTACTACAATTGACAAAAAAGATGACAAGTTATTTTTAAATTTTTATGTATTAAAATTATTTAAAAGAGTATCAAATTAAAGTTCAGAATTTCTCATATTTACATGGATTTAGAGTAGTGAAATGTTAAAATACATTTTAATATACTGATTAAAACAGCCTCAAACTAGATGAGAGTTACCGTTTTACATTAACATAATGTCAACATAATTTTAATTTAAATATATTTCCATATATTTTGATTAGAATCTTGTTAATATTCAAGTTCATTTACTTCCTACTAAAGACTTACTTTATTTAGAGGTCATAGGAATATGTTAGTTGTGAAGTATGCTTACAAGAGTTGAAATTTCTTAATTAAAAATTTTAATTGAAATATAAAATGTGCAATGTACCAGTGGGCAAAGCAAACCAGATGTAATTCTTTTGTGTATCTTTGGAGACTGTTGTCTCTCTTTCCCATTACACTTGAGAAACTGGGAGGATAGGTTAGTATCCCTTCAGTTCAATTTCATTTATTCCTATGATTGTAAATGATACTAGGAAATGCTATTTTTTTCTGGGGAAAATATAACTGTGGAAATCTATCAGTTAGATTGCTAATGTATGCAATTAAAGGCATATACCAAGCATTCAGGAGTTTAAAACTTTATCTTTGGGGACATACTGGCAAGCAGTCAGGAAAGAAATTTTTCAGTTAGAATGTAACCACCAAACACTGTCTTACTGAGTGACAGTCCCATTATGAATTTAAGCCCAGGATATAAAAACAGTCAATTGAACTACACATTCATCGCTGCCTGCAGCTGTGGATGAGAGGAAAAGAACTTGTTAACATGGGTAGGTGGAGGTTATAGTTTCTAGGAGCTATTGATCTAGTTCTGTCTGTAACTTGATTACAGTCAAGGTGTGTAAGGGAGAGGAAGATTAGGAAACTGAGGCAAAAATAAAATAGAGGGCGCCTGGGTGGCTCAGATGGTTAAACGTCTGCCTTCGGCTCAGGTCATGATCTCAGGGTCCTGGGATCGAGTCCCGCATCGGGCTCCCTGCTCCTTGGGAGCCTGCTTCTCCCTCTGCCTCTCTCTCTCTCTCTCATGAATAAAAAAATAAAATCTTTAAAAAAATAAAAAAATAAAAAAAAATAAAATAAAATAGAGATGATTCTTAAAAATATAGAAGGTTATGGACTAAATATATGGCATTTGGGAGACCAGATTTATTCCAAAGTAGAACCACAAAGACCTGCTTTTGACACTAATAAACATGTAATCAGTAGCGAACTATTTAAATTTTCCAAGCTTCAATTTCGTCATCTAAAAAAAAAAAAAAAAAATCAGGGTGTTTTTCATGATTTCAGTAATGGCATAAGTCAACATTCTGGTGTAAACCTAAGAGTTTTAACAGGATGCCTCGGCAAACTTCTGACATAGACAGACATTTGCTTCATTGTCACTGCTTCTGGCAATTGTAACAGAATAGCGGCACCCTCAAATTCCACTAGAAGAGGTACTGGTTTTCAGGAGCACCAGTAGCATTTTCAGAGAGTATGATATCAGAAGGTGTGTGTGTGTGTGTATGTGTGTGTGTGCGTGCATGCGTGCACACACTGATGGGGGAGAAGACATCACTAAAGAGCTGTACGGAAGGGGAAAAAATGTTGCCATTACCAGGATTATTTCCCCTCAACCCACTTACTTTTATTACCTCATTTACTTTGGAGACCTAAACTCCCTAGAATCCTGAGCTCATGGAGGAGAATACACAGACTGCTACGGCTCTCAGTTCATGAGGAAAATTTACTGACCCATATCAGAGGAACAGACAATAAAATGTCTTAAATTCAGTGCAAAAGGGTTAACTTTGATAACATTTTATGTGGGTGATATATTTTTCCATTTGCCCTATGCTTTCAACATTCAACTTCCTCTTTCCAATCTCTACAACAATCCATATTTTATAAGTAGTGTATTATTAGAGGCAGGAAAAATAAGCAGGAAAGTGCAAAAGTTACCTCCAGTGCAGAAATGTTGGTCCGTTATATAGTCTTAGTTGGTAGTCTCATTTTTTTGTGGACTTTTACAATCTCATGACAAAAAACATCCACCCTTGGAAAAGCCTTTGGTTGTAACTGGATGCAAATGACATCTTAGAATAAAGTATATATCTTAGGAACATCAATAAATAAGAAAAACTCAAAAATTATACAATTATATATCAAATAGTAAAATCTCAGTATTGAAAATCATGACTAAACATTTAATTACAAAATGGAATGCAGGATGAGAAAATCATTGGATGAGGATCAGATGCAATGATATTGGTACTGGATATTGGTATGGACTGATATTAATGATAACATGCAAATTTTTAAAAAAACTTAAGCATTCAGATTTTCCAAAGATACAAAGGGAAAGGGAATATGTGCTAATAAAAGCTGTTTCTCTTGATCTTTAGGCTTGGTAAACATAATTCAACACAATTCCATTTGGGTATGCTTCTTAAACCCCAATGGGAAATCAAAACTTTAAAGAGATACTCATTAGAATTACATCACGAGAGGAGAATGACATCATCAAGATTGCAACAGAGGTCATTCCTGACTTTACTCCCTCTCACAAAGAGAACTAACAACAATTCATGGACAAGACAACAGTGAAAGAATCCTAGAACATGAAAGAGATGATGAAGTACCCCACTGCACCACAGAGACCAAGACAGAAAACACTACAAAAGTGGAGCAACTACATATTCACTATGTTGCCCTGCCCCCAGGCCAGCACAGCACCATACCAAGAGGTATTCATAGGCTTGGTTCCTCCAGTGGGAAAAGAGCCCAAAGTGGATGTCCATCTACCCCAGCATTGTGGGTTGCCTCTTAGGAGCCTCCACTCTAGTTTGACCTCACAGGGATTGCAGGGGAATCTGTAGGGCTCAACCACTAGGAATCTGAATGAGATGGAGAAGGTGGGTAGGGGCTCAAAATGACCAGCACTCAGATCCTGGCAGACTGAGTTCCTACCAGCAGCACCCATGGAGCAGTCCCACCCAGCACTTTTGCTTATCAGCAGAACCAAGACAGGGGTACAGTCCGACCAGTGAGCTCGGTAGGGATAAGTTTGCCTGATTTAGGTCCTCAAACAAAGAGCTTTACTGGTTCTACAAACTGGCCTGCCCCCACTCAGACAGGAAAGCTGAGTCATAAACTGGCTCACTGGTGAGTATAACTCCTGGTCTCACCAAAAAAGCTAGTCAGAATGCCTGGTTGCTGTGTATCCCAACACTTTTGAGCAGAAAGTATAGCAGTTAGAGCTGATTGTTTGCAAAGCAAGGCCAGTGGCCCTCTTTAGCTAGGAAAATAGATTTGTGGGTTGGCTTGAGTCAAGACCATAAACAAAATTCTTGCTGGCCTTGGAAGCTGGTTCTCATGCTTTGCCTGAGCAAGGAAACGAATTCATAATCCCACAATTACCAAAAACAGCCTTCAGCCCACCCAACCCATGGAACATTATTCAGCCATAAAAAATGCAAAAGTCCTGTCACTTGAAACAACATAGAAGGACTTGGAGAACGTTATGCTAAGTGAAATAAATCAGACAGAGAAGACAAATACTGTATAATCTCACACATATGTGGAAACTTAAAAAATATCATAGAAAATGAGATCAGATTTACAGTTACCAGAGGTGGAAGGTTGGGAGAGGAAGAAATGGAAGAAGGTGTTCAAAGGTACAAATTTCCATTTACAAGATAAATAAGTACCAGGGATATAATGTACAATGTGATGACTGCAGTTAACATTGCTATAATATATATATGTATATATATATTTATGTATATTATGTGTATATATATATATATATGTAAATATTGATAAGAGAGCAAATCCTAGGTGTTCTCATCATAAGAAAAAAATATTTTTTATCTATATGAGAAGACTGATGTTAACTAAACTTACTGTAATCATTTCACAATATATGTACATCAAGTCATTATGCTGTACACCTTAAACTTACACAGTGCTCTATGTCACTACCAATAAAACTGTAAAAAGAATTACATCACAAACCACATATAATACCTTATAGATTTTCCAGAATGCTCTAGGAAAATTTTAATTGAAAATCAGAGTATCATATTTTTATCACTGATGTTAAGTATCCTAGGATTATATGGCTTGGAGACCACTGGTTATAACTACAAAACATAAAAAAATAATATATACCATCCTATCTTTCACTTTTCCTGTTTCTTAATTAATCACATTATCCATGACATAGTTGATAAGACAAAAATCAGGAAACATGAAAAAAAATCAAGATTAAAGTAAAGGAAAACCAAAAGAATTGGGGGAAAAGATAAAAATCACCTTCATTAAGGCCTGGACAATTGATGATAAAATAAAACTCTTGCCAGATGTGTCATGTGACTATCTGATGTTTTTCATTAAAAGAGTCAAGTTAAGAGAGGAAATTGTTAGGAGAGGGAAAAAAATCACCTTTAGGAATTCACAAAGAGAGAAAAGATACATTTATAGTATACCACCAGATTTGGTTTTCAAGGGCTAGAGTTTATGAACTAAAATGAAAACCAATTCTATTCATTCAAAAAAAAAGTTATTTTGAGATAGCATGGACTACAGAAAAGCTAACTGGTGTATTTTAACAGCTTACTAACTCATTTTGTCCCTTAAACAATAAAATCATTATGTTCATTAGGCTGGGTAACTCTTAAATCACAAAATAATCCCCACATTATCCCAAATTTTCAAAGGGACATTTTTTTTTTAAGTAGGCTCCACACCCAGCATGGAGCCACACATGGGGTTGAACCCACAACCGTGGGATCAAGACCTAAGTCAAGATCAAAAGTCAGACACTTAAACAACTGAGCCACCCAGGCCCCCACAAAGGGACATGTTTTTAATGAGTATGTACATACTATCATATACATAGGAGGAGGAGCTACAATCGTGTCTTGGGCAAATCCAGAGAAATTAAATTTGGGCCAAGGAGTCTATGAGACAAGTTTTTATTGAGCCCCAAAGGCTGTAAAAACCTCAATAGAAAGAAATAGGTAGCTATGTAGAAATCATGGGCAACCAGCAGTGTGATATGTGTATGTGTCCCATCTAGGGAGAGTATTAAAAGTTCTCCGGCAACTAGAAAAATTATACCTATATGAAAATTAACATTATTGTCAAAATATTGGTGGTTAGTGTCATATACAGTTTGCTTCATGATTAAACTTTCCAAATCCTAGAAAACTGTGGTATAGGATAGACACCGTGATAACAAAGTGCTTATGAATGCTGGCCCCCAAATTTTGTTGCTCTGTGACCCCAAGTAAATCATTTGACCTCTCTCTGTTGTATTTTAATTATCTGCAAAACCAGGATAATGACAGTACCTCCCTTAGGTTGGCAGAAAATGACACATGTAAACTCCAACATCCCATTTAATATATCACTCGTGTTTATGAGCTCACTAAGGATACTGAGTTTCAAAAGTTTCATGGCTTAGGTATCAGATTAATGTAAGGAATGCCTAACAACTATAAGTTTTGTTTACTTATTTAAATAAAAGCTAAGCTTGTAGTGTTATAGACGTAATATATTTGTCAGACTTGATAGCTGATACGGGGCCATAGATCAGTGTGGTGTTATAGTTAAAAGCATAGCTTTGTGATCAGGCTGACCTGAGTTCAAACTCAACTTCATTTCTCTTATCTATGAAATAGAAATAATAATAGTACCTACTCCATAAAGTTGCTAGGAGTATTAAATTAGATTTCCCTAATAAAATGCCAAAGGGTATAGCATATAATAAGGAATTGCAACAAAGTTGTTCCTCTTTATGAGTGAACATATGAAGCCGTCTAAACACAACCCTAAAAACCTTTGAGTGTTGACATTTCCTATTGTTTTTTATTACCTAGCTTCCTAATTGATTTTCGTACAGACTTCTAGCCTCTGGTAAAGCTAGCTCACATCATTTGGTTGATCACAAACAGTGGTGCCAATAGAAAACGACATGCTGAGAATGTTTTTGATTTTATGAAGTTTATAAGACTGGTGATCTGTCAACCATAAATACAACAACATAACTGTATATTTGTATTTTGGAAGTATTTACTTCTCTATACTATGAAGAAGCTTCATTTTATATTGAAATTATTAGCCACAGCTGATGCTGCAAAAGCACAAAAGATCTAAATCCATTTTCTTGTTACTTAGAATGCAATTTAAAGTTCTTTGACACATTTTTTTGTTGTTTAGGTCCAAAATGCTTGTCAGCAACTTGTACAATCATTTTTAAATATTTTAAATTTATGTCAGTGTGGTAGTGAGCAAGATTGCTTTCTAACCACAATGGATTTCTTCCACTTGTGTATGTCTTTTAAAATTACTATTACTTTCTTATCCTTATGTTAATATTTTTCTACATTTATAACACTTTCCCTTTGTCGATTTTATGCTTCCTTTTCAGCTCATGCTTTAAGTAAAGGTGACCTTTAAAATACGTAAGTTTCCATAATGGAAAATGTAATCTTACTAGAGAACATCTACATGAACTAAGATTTCCTAAGGAAATGCAGGTCACTGAACTTCATTTGTGTAGGGCATTTTGAAATACAGGGAAATAGAAATGTGAATTAATTAAATACCATTTCCTATGCTGTGCTCACATAAATAATTAAACTAACCAATACAACTGTTCTCAAGCTATAGTAACCTGATTAACTATCCCTCTAACTGTTGCACATTGTTTGCACCATGCTATAAATCTGCATCATATATTATTTACAATTTTCTACTTCACCCTTGTTTAAATGCCAACCATTAAAATGAACTGTGAAAGTTACTGATGAAACATAACAAAAAAAAAAAAAAACAAAAAAAAAAACAGCTATACATTGTTCTTAAAGGAGCACAGGGGTTTGGATTGTTAATTGGGTAATGTGGAGTTTAATACTTAATGAATTTTTTATTATCAACAATTTTATTTTTAATAAAGGGAAAAAGGTGTCTATAATCACTATATATGATGGCCTCTATATCAAAGTCAAGTTTGAGACCAAGTTTATATCTCATACAAGTCTGTCCATATTACCCTGAAGGCAGTTATTCCAAAATTCTATGAAGTTCATTAAGGTATCCCTTTATTTTTTCAAATGATAACTGTGCAAGAAGCTTTCTTTGTTCCAAAGGCTCTGTGATATCCAATGAGGTCATTGGAGTAGGAATGGTGAAGAATACAAGGTGGGTTTTGGTAAGTGATACCTAGAGGTAAGGGAGGCAGAGTGTAGAGTCTAAGATTACTGCTAGTTTTCTGAATCAAACATCTGCGTCAAAGGAACTTCTAAGCAAATGCTGACAAATTACCATTTCCCTCATGAACTCACTTCTCCCTCTCAGGGGAGCTCTCAGAGCTCTGATCTTGTCCACCTTGATTAGGCAATTTCCTCTACCAAATCCCTCCATGTGTGAGGTTCGAGTAGAGTCATTTGGTCCATTTTCTCAGACTGTTTACCTCACCTTAACCCCTCTGCTATGGTTTTATGACCAAAAAGCTAATAGAGGAAAAAAAATTTAAGAAAGAGGGAGTGGTAATGATACATTTTTAAGTAAAAAATCTCTAATGGACATGGCAATTCAAAACCTGCGAAGCCTTTTTAAAGAAAAGTTTAGTGAAATCATTAGAAGAAAATCACCTAAAAGCTGAAACCCTAGTCCTGTAACAGGACAAATACTCCACAAGGTCATGATTTCCTTATTTCTTACTAGTCTCTTCTCAACTCTTGATGTACCAGAAATACTGACCTGCTTATAACTCTCTGCACTCAGCATACTGTGATATTACCTTTGTTTTGATTAACACTCTGTCCTTCAACCAGAATATCCTCACCCTTTTCCTCAGCTGGATAATTCTGATCTACTATTTATAACCCAGGTCACTGAGCACCACTTCTAGGAATTCTTCCTTGATCTCACTGGGCTAAGTGCCCCATGGTGCTCCAATTCATACTGTTCATGTCTCTACATTTCTCTTACCACACTGTTTTTGACTATTTGTTCATGAAGCCTGCTTTCCTCTATTTCTCCTAGACTATGAGCAGCTTGAGGGATAATTTCTCATTTATCTTCATATCCCCAGGACCTAGCACTGTGACTTGGAATGTTGAATAGATGAATAAACAATGAATGAATCATCCTAGAGTTAGAGAATTAAATATGCTCATTTATATGTCCTATCACTGGTACAGATTCTACTGAGAGGAAACTAAGTATTAGGAAGGGTTGGGAGAATTTGGGAGAAGCTGGAGAAGCCGCAAAACTATTTCTAAGGGAGTTAAATGATTAGGGGTACTGGGAAGTGAGCTATAAATGAGGAAGTATGGGGAAAGAGTCATGTATTAAAGTTTATAGCGGTGAAGTTTCAATTGATTATAAAATATTGGTGTGTCCATGAGAGGTTTGCTGAAGTGGAATGGAGGAGATGATCAATGGATTTGAAGTCATCAAAGAACAGTGAATTTATGATGCTGATAACTGCATTCTTCATGATATTCAATTCAGTTAGGCTAATGGCAGGAGTGGGATGAAGAGTGAGAACTCTGACTACTCCTCTATAAAGGAGTTTACAGATAAAGTTAATTTCTGTGAGAAGTCATATGGATTTGAACTGAAGTAATAAATTTTAAAATTTTCTAGCTACTTGGGCCATCTAGATTACAGCAATTCTTTCTCTTGTCAGCATAAAGGCATGCAGGTGGCCCACATACTAACTCTCGGGGATTGACTGGTTAATCAGGCAATGTAAAAGGCATTTTTATGTCCTCATCACATCTCTTCAGCCCTCCATCTAATCTTTTATGTCCTCATCACATCTCTTCAGCTTCCTCAAGGATGCACTACCAGGTCTCCCTGCTTTCCTGACTCAAGACTTTTTCCAAATGGTTAGAAGACCATTTAGCCCATGTACATGTGCTACAGAGAATTGCAGGGATAGTTAGCTTCCACCCACCCAGAGAAATCCTCAACCAACATGGAGCAGAGCTGATGGATGAACACCACAGCCTCGTCTCCTTCAGTGACAAATTCAGATGCACAGCCTGTTTTCTCCTGGGTTACCCGGTGACAATGAGTCAACCGTTGCAGGCTGAGACTTTTAATGGAAATTCTCTCCATTCTGTGTAAGGTAACATCCCATATGTAATAACCTCATAATGATAGAAGAATTTGAGCTGTTATTTGGAATCTATTTCACCCAAATCTGTGATGTATAGAAATAAAAAATGAATTACAAAGAAACTAAATGATTTATTAAAGATTAGTAGATTTCAGGACCAAGCCAGAGTTCTTTTCATTGTAAAGAACAGAAATGTTTAGGGAAAAAAATTTGTTTAAAAAAAAATTCATGAAATATATGCAATGAGCAGGCAATCATTGCCTTTGTAATGGAATGCATCTTGTAAAATACAGGAAATTCTCATCTACCCAAATTTACATTATAAAGAACATACATGTGTTTTGTTAGTTGATCCAATATTGGTATCTTCCCTTGCCATTTTGACAAGAAATTATAATCAAATATGTAATTTATATTTGATTATAAGCACCTGTTAGAATAGCTATTATCAAAAAGACTAGAAATAACAAGGGTTGACAAGGATGTAGAAAAAAGAGACTTGTGCACTGTTGGTGAGAATGTAAATTGGTGTGGCCACTGTGAAAAAATTCAAAACAGAACTACCATATGATCCAGCAATTTCACTTCCGGGTATTTATCTGAAGAAAATGAAAACACTAACCTGAAAACATGTATGCACCCCTATATTTATTGCACCATTATTTAGAATAGCCAAAATAAGGAAACAACTTAGTTTTTCATTGATGGATGAATAAAGAAGATGTGGTACAATACAATGGAATATTATTCAACCATTAAGAGAACAAAATCTTGCCATTTGTGACAATGTGGGATGGACCTCAAAGGCATTATGCTAAGTGAAATAAGTGCAACAGAGGAAGACGAAACACGGTATATCACTTATATGTGGAGTCTAAAAAAATAAAAAATATATGGGGCACCTGGGTGGCTCAGTCGTTAAGCATCTGCCTTTGGCTCAGAGGGTCATGATCCCAAGGTCTTGAGATGGAGCCCCACATCAGGCTCCCTGCTCCGCGGGGAGCCTGCTTGTCCCTCTCCCTCTCCCCCTGCTTGTGTTCCCTCTCTCACTGTGTCTCTTTCTGTCAAATAAATAAATAAAATCTTTAAAAAAAATTTTTAAATAAAAAATACAAAATACAAAAAATACAAACTCAAAACAATATACACCATTTTGGCATATATGTGATTCTGTAGCTATGCTTAGTCCCTATTAAAATGTGGTGGTTTGTAAGAAATCTGCAGAGAGCAAAGATCTTGTATAAATCATGCTTGTACATTAGAGTTGAAAAGAGTACGCAGTGAAGTGGAATGAGTAGACTGTCCCAGGTGTGGCTTCAGTTGAGAGTAGGATAGTAGTATGGACAATCTGTTAAAACAAACTTGTAAATCTTATGAAAATCTGAGATTTTTTTTAACCTATACATGAAGACTTTATCAAAAGACAGCATGTTTATAAATAAGTTTATATCTATTTTTATAAAATATGCTTAGAATATTAAGATTTGGTAACAGCAATAAAAAAAACCATTTCTGAGCAATTCAAGGTAGTTTATTTGTGTCTCATTAAAACTTTTATTTTTTTTTAAATTTATTTATTTTATTTATTTATTTGACAGAGAGAGACACAGTGAGAGAGGGAACACAAGCAGGGGGAATGGGAGAGGGAGAAGCAGGCTTCCCGCGGAGCAGGGAGCCCATCATGGGGCTCGATCCCAGAACACTGGGATCATGACCTGAGCCAAAGGCAGATGCTTAATGACTGAGCCACCCAGGCACACCTCAGTAAAAACTTTTAAAGAGAAATTTCATTGCACTGTGTAAATGTTAGGTGTTCAAGAACTGTTTGTATGAGTAAGTAGCAATATTTATCCTCCAAAGAAGCAAATAAAATCATTGTACATCTATTTTAACTCATTTGTAACATTTATTCTTTAATCACCCACTTCAATACTTTAAAATGTGTTTTTTGATACAGGCATTTAAGGGAAAATGTGACTTGGAATAGAAATACAGGAAGTGGAGTTTAATGCAATTGTGGTAAACAGCAGTGCATGATTAAAACAAAGTACATGCAGCTTTCCACAGGCCAATAAACATTACGGAAATAGAAAAGGATGCATTTTGTTAGCAAGTCCTAGACTGGGGTTAAACTCATCTCTCTCTCCAGAAAATCAGTTTCCTGAAGACCCCTCTGGACTCTCGTGACCTTAAAGTTGCACTGCCCTGATTAAAAAAAAAAAAAAAAAAATTCAGCACTGCAGAAGATGTGGTCTTCCCTTTCACAACAGTGATGAAAATCTCATTTGGGGTAAAAACTCCCTAGCTGCTTACAGATTTTTGCAAGGATAAAAGGTGGAAAGCCACTTTCATAAAACTAAAGTACTTAGGAGAAAGATTTGAGCTTATAGAATAAGCCTAGGGCTTTAAGAAGAAAAGTTCTCAGATGGACAACAACTCCAGCAGAGCAATTTCTTGCCCCAAATAACACAAGACTCTCTCTGGGTGACACTATTTCTAAGAGAGTAGGACAGAATCTTCCATCTCATTGCCTGATCTGGCTTAACTCTTGTCATCTTCTGAGAAAAGCCTCTACCCAGAACATGTGCACTCCAAACTCCCTCAGAATCGTCCAGTTAAATCAGTTTAACTCAAATACTTTTTCAATGCCATTTTATAGGCTTGGGATATATAGAGCTAAAGAAAGAATGATTACTTTCTTTGAAGCCTTCTGAGCAAGTTGAGGGAACAGGTGTGATTTCAAGTAAGTCTAATACGGTGGAAAACACACAGTACCAAATCTAAAAGGACTGGTAGGGGGGCGCCTGGGTGGCTCAGTCGTTAGAAGGACTGGTAGAGGGGCGCCTGGGTGGCTCAGTCGTTAGAAGGACTGGTAGAGGGGCGCCTGGGTGGCTCAGTCGTTAGAAGGACTGGTAGAGGGGAACTCAGGAAGCTATGTCACCTGTATCCATTCTTACCAACTTCTGATGACATTTTGTTGTAATATATACATAGCCTCACTGCTACAATCCTTGTTTCCTGCCCAACACAGAAAAAGAGTGTCCTGAATAAGTTAGAAATATTTATTCCCACATAGAAAGATTCTTTAAAAATGGTAAGTCAGAGGAACTTGGCAAAACTTTATGGTCCAGCCAGTTCAAACTTTATTAAACCTGAGCCTTCATATAAATACTTAATGTACACGAAAAAATTAAAGGATCATAGGCCAAATTGGGAAGTCACATAAGATAGAATATTTCATATTGATTTGCTTTGATTTTCTGCTGCAGGTCATAAGTACATCATCATATAATCTAACTTCCTAGAATAAAGAATAATTTTTCTACTTAATCATTTTATTCAACAATTGGCACTTCAAATCCCAGATCTAGAACTTTTGTGGCCCATTATTTCTCTTAAGCCTTCATGCATTTTATGTTCGAAATATCATTAATTTTCTATATGGGAGCACAGGCAAAATTAGCTAATATTCTTCATTCATCCTCCGTATTCGAACAAACCATATTCCACTTATATCATCTCACACTGGATTTCATTCAGGCTTTTAACAAATATTTATTGAACAATCCATCTTAACTGCATATAACAATGCTCCTATCCACATTCATCTTTCCTATTATTATTATGATCTATTTAAACTCCACAATCACATTGGGATCTTTCTTCAATATTTTACTACCTGTAATTTTTATGATGTTCTTTTTTGAGATTTCCAAACCAGTTTGTCTTTTTGCCAGACAGCAAGCCCAGCTTTCTTTTCTAGACATTGTATGTTCTCTCTTGTTACCTTAGGTATAAGTAGCAATTTATTTTCCCTTAGAATTATTTAATTATATTCTTGTAGTAAAAACCTATAACCGCAACATATTTTTCCAGGTACTAAAAGAATGTGGTTAAAACCACCACATTAGACAGTTCCAGGTGGAGTAATGTCCCCAGGAGTTGTACAAGGGGGCAGTGTTGCTGTTGATAGTCAATTTTTCCATTGAGACCTCTTGCTTTTGGTCTTTTTAGGAAACACTATATTTGAATCTTATTTATCATTTTCTGTAAGTATTATAGTAAGTTTTATATCATCCATTTAAAAAATACACACACACACACACATATATAAATAAGACTTTTTTAGAGTAGTTTTAGATTCACAGCAAAATTGAAGGGAAGGGACAGAGATTTTCCATATACCCTCTGCTCTCTCATACATACAGCCTCGCTCATTATTAATATCCCCACAAGAGTGGTACATTTGCTACAATTGATGAGCATATGTAGGCATAACCTAAACACGCAACATCCATAGTTTACATGATGATTCACTCTTGGTGTTGTACATTTTATGAGTGTGGACGAATATAGTGACATGTATCCACCATTATGGTATCGTATAGAATTTTCAGTGCCCTAAAAATCCTTTGTGCTTTACCTATTCATCACTCTCCTACTCTCAACCCCTGGCAACCATGAATCTTTTTACAGTCTTGCCTTTTCCAGAATGTCATGAAGTTGGAATCATACAGTATTTAACCTTTTGAGGTTGGCTTCTTTCACTTAGTAATAAACATTTAAGGCTCTTCCATATCTTTCCATGGGCTTGACAGCTCATTTATTTTTAGTGAATAATATTCCATTGTTTGGATGTACCATGGTTTATTTATTCATTCACCTACTGAAAGACACCTTGATTGCTCCCAAGGTTTGACAACTAGGACTGAAGTTGCTATAAACATTGTATATAGGTAGGTTTTTGTGTGGGAAAATTTTTCAACTCCTTTGAGTAAATATCAAGGCGTACAACTGCTGGATTTTATGGCAAAACTATGTTGAGTTTTGTAAGAAACCACCAAACTTCTTCCACACTATTTGTACAATTTTATATTCCCACCAGCAATGAATGAGAGTTCCTATTGCTTCCTTCCATGCTAACATTTGGCGTTGTCAGTGTTCCAGATTCTGGCCATTCTAATAAGTGTGTAGTGGTATCTCACTGTTGCTTTCATTTTCATTTCTCTGATGACCTATGATGTGAAACACCTTTTCATATGCTTATTTACCATCTGCATATCTTATTCAGTGAGGTGTCTGTTAAGATCTTTGGTCTTTTGTCAGGATATTGGTCTTATTTTTAAAAGTTCTTTGTGTATTTTGGATCACAGTTTTTTACCAGATGTGTTTCTTGCAAATATTTTTCTCCCAGTCTGTGGCTCATGTTCCGATACTTTTAACATTGTCTTTCACAGAAAGAGAATTTCTTTTAATTTTAATAAAGTCCAGCTTACCAATAATTTCTTCCAAGCATTGTGCCTTTGGTGTCGTACCTAAAAAGTCCTTGCCATATCCAAGGGCGTCTAGGCTTACTCTTGTTATCTTCTAGGAGTTTGATCATTTTGCATTTTATATTTAGGTCTTTTATCCATTTTGAGTTAATTTTCGTAAAGGGTGTAAAGTTTGTGTCTAGATTTTATTGCATGTGGATGTCTAGTTGTTCCAGCACCATTAGATGAAGACTATCTTTGCTCCTGTATTGCCTTTACTCCTTTGTCAAAGATCAGTGGACTGTGTTTATGTGGGTCTATTTCTGGCCTCTCTATTCCATTCCATTGCTCTATTTGTTCTTTCACCAATACCACACGGTCATGATTACTGTAGGTTTATAGTAAGTCTTAAAGTCAGGTAGTTTTAGTCTTCCAACTTCGTTCTTCTTCAGTATTGACTTGGCTATTCTGGACCCTTCGCCTGTCCATATAAACTTTAGAATCTGTTTGTATTCACAAAATAACTTGCTGGGGTTTTGACTAGGATTGCACTAATCTGTAGATCAAGTTAGGAAAAACTGACATCTTGACAATATTGAGTATTTCTACCCATGAACATGAAATAGCTCTCCATTTATTTAGTTCTTTGATTTCATTCATCAGACTTCTATAGTTTTCCTCACATAGAACTTGCACATATTTTGTTAGATTTATACCTAAGTATTTCATTTGGGGGGTACTAGTGTAAATTGTATTGCGGTCTTAATTTTAAATTTCACTTGTTCATTGCTGGTATATAGGAACATAACTCATTTTTTTAATAAAGATTCTTCCTAGTTTTTCGCCGTTTCCTTATGTTCTATATACAGATGATTATACCTGCCCCTTCATCTTAAACTTTGCCTTTTGCTTCCCGGGGCTGATTATGTGTCAGTCACCTTTCTCATTGCAGGTTTGATTTTGTCTCAAACTTTTTTTTTTCTCCTTTCTATGAAAAGCTTCCAATTTTTGGCTTATTCTAGAATACGCTTTTATATTCAAAAAATGAATTTGATAATTGTCATTGGGAAGCTTTTGTTCAGAAAGAGAAACTACTTCAATATTGAAGAAAGGCTTTTAGGCTTTTTGAAAATCTTAAAATATTATATATTTTTTAGTCATAAACCAAAATCTTCTGGTTTTCAACATCCTCTTAATTTTACTTTTCTAGAGTCAGACTGCCTTTGTTTGAGTGTACATCTATGGGTTGTACAACTTTAGTCAACTAACATAATTTTCTGAGTACAGTTCCGACAGCTTTAGAATGGAATCTTAAGAATATTTAGGATATAAAATGCATATGAGCATTTATTGATATTATATTTTAAAAGTACTTGGCAGAGTCCCTGGCACATGATGTTTACTCAGCAAATCAGAACTGTTTATATTCCAGCATTATACTTTACATAAAAAATATGAAAAATGAACAGATACATAAACACCATATTGATTGTGGTATTATAAAAATAATACACTGTGTGAATACATGATTTGGGGAAAAGTTGTTCTAAAAACAAGTTCAGTGATCCATTAAGTTTGAGCAAAATAAGATAAGTTTCTTGGCTGAAACCCTTCTCAGAGAATCTAATATACTAATAGACTAACTAGGAAGAATTTGCCAAACACATTGGCTTATTATGAGAAACACATCAAGGTTTGATGGTACCTACTTTAGGAAGTGTTTATTGGTAAATTTGAAGAAGGAAAGACATTTAGTGGGAAGAAATTATCTTATTACATATTTTTAAAAAATCACTGACTTTGTAGAGAAATTGGTCTGTCAAAAAATGTAGGAAATTTAAACTCATGTTGTTTTAATTTTATTTTCTGAGTAGGAAAGTTGGAAAATAGTAGGAGAAAGTATTTTGGATCAGAATTCTCACTTTTTACATTATGCCATCGTTCCATAAAGTAGTATTTTTCTAATAAGAGCACTATGATACATATTTCCAGAAACGATTTGCAAACATTGTGAAGTTTTGTATAGATGGTCATAATACCCCTGATGTTTTTCACAGTCCTGATGATTTCACAGCCACATAAGGGTATTCCTAAAATTAGCAGTTTTTGTTATTATACATACTTGCTCTGCATATAGTAGTCATCAATCCTTTAGAAGAAACATCATGACTCAGTGCAAAATGCTGAGTCTCTAAAAATAAAACAAAATCTCTAAATATATGAAAAAATGTGAGAGACTATATGGAAACATAGAAATACAACCTACGTAATTAAATATGAAACTTTAAAATTTCCCTAAAAGTATATAGTTTCATGATCAAACCAAAAAGGTAACTTACTACCTAATGATGCATTCCAATTCAATTTATTTAAGAATATGATTCAAATTATTTTTTGAAAAGTATTTCTATTACCTTAAAGGTTCTACCAACATGTTCACCAGGTCTTAATGGTATCTGGCACGTTGTAGCCATTCAATATGTGTATATTGAATGAATGAATAAATGAAGCACATGCCAAACTACAGAATATGAGCTTTGTCTCAAGAAAAATTGAGTTCACAGCTAACATTGGACTGAATGGTGAAAACCTGAAACATCAGAAACAAGACAAGGATACCCACTCTTCCAACTTCTATTCAACATAGTTCTGGAAGTCCTAGGAAAAAAAGGAATCTAAATTGGAAATGAAGAAATAAAATTATCTCTGCCCATGACATGATCCTATATTTAGAAAAACTTAAAAACCTCATACACACACATACACATACACACACACACACACACACACAATACTTGTAGAACTAATAATCAAATTCAGCAAAGTTTCAGGATATAAAGTTAACATGCAAAATGAAATCAATTGTCCTTATAAACTAACAAAGAGGTATTTTAAAAAGAAATTCAGAAAACAGTCTCATTTACTATAACACCAAAAAGAATAAAATTATTAAGAATAAAATAACAAAGTTCTTCAAAGGCTTGTACCCTGAGGATAACAAAACAATAATGAAAGAAATTAAGAGAAACACAAATAAATGAAAAGAAACCCTGTGCTCATAGATTGAAAGACTTAGTATGTTAAAACATCCATACTACCAAAACTGATCTACAAATTCAATGTAATCCCCATCAAAATCATGATTTAAAAAATCATTTTTTGTCTTGCAGGAATAGAAAATAATCCTAAAATAGGGCACCACAGAAGACCCAGAGTAGCCAAAGCAATCTAATGAAGAACAAAGCTAGAAAGATCATACTTCCTGATTTCAAAATATTTCACGAAGCTACAGGACTTAACAATAGTACAGCATTGGCATATAAACAGACCTATACATCACTGGAATGGAATGGAAAGCCTATAATTAAACCCAAGCAAATATGGTCAACTGATCATTAACAAGGATGTCAAGAATATACAAAGGAAGGAGAATCATCTCTTTAAGAAACTGTGCTGGGGAAACTGGATATTCACATGCAAAAAAAATTAAATTGGACTTCAACCTTACAAGCACACACAAAAATCATGTCAAAATGAATTAAAGCTTAAATGTAAGGCCTGAAACTGTAAAACTCCTTTAAGAAAATATAAGGAAAATGTTAACATTGGTGTTGGCAATAATTTCTCTGATATGACACCCAAAAGCACAGGAAACACAGGTAAAAATAGATAAGTGAGACTATATTAAACTAAAAAAGCATCTGTGCATCAAAGGAAACAATCAACAGAATGAAAAGGCAACATAAGGAATGGGAGACAATATTTTCAGACCATATATCTAATAAAGGGTTAATTTCCAAAATATGTAAGAAACTCCTAATTCAACAGCAAAACAAAACAAAACATAAACAAGTAACCCATTTAAAAATTGAGCAAAGAGCTTGAACAGACATTTCCCCCAAAACATTCAAATCGCCAACAGGTATATGAAATAATGCAACATTAGTTAACAAGAAAATGCGAATTAAAATTATATCACCTCACATTGTTAAGATAGCTTTTATCAAAAAAACAAAAGACAAGTTTGAAAGAGGATGTGAAGAAATTGGAAACTTTGTATACAGTTTGTGAGAATGTAAATTGATACGGCCACTACCTAAAATAATATGGAGTTTTTTTTTCAAAAAATAAAAGTAGAACTACTCTATGATCCAGCAATCCCTTTGGTATATATCCAAAATAATTGAAATCAGGATCTCAGTGAAACATCTGCACTCCCATGTTCATTGCAGCATTATTTACAATAGCCAAGATATAGAAATATACAAACAATCCAGGTACCCATTGATGAATAGATGGATAAAGAAAATGTGATACACACACACACACACACACACATATATATTAGTAATGGAATACATACATATATATGTATATGTTTGTATATAATGGAATTTTATTCTTCCATAAAAAGGAAAGAAATTCTACTGTTTGCAACAACATGGATGGACCTTGAGGGCATTCTGCTAAGTAAGTCTGAGAATGACAAATACTGTATGTTTTCACCTATATGTGGAATCTAAAAAAGTCATATTCATAGAGAGTAAAATGGTAATTGACGGTGGCTGGGGATGGGGGAAATGGGCAGATGTTAGTCAAAGGATATAAAGTCTCAGCTGTAAGGTGAGTAAATTCTGGAGATCTAATGCACACCATGGTGACTATCATTAACAATGATGTATGATATACTTGAAAGTTGTTAAGAGAGTAAATCTTAAATTTTATCACTACAAAAAAAAAAGGTAAATATGTGCAGGATGGAGGTGTTCAGTAACCTTATTGTGGTAGTCATTTCACAATATATATAAATCCTCATGTTGTACACCTTAAACTTACATGTTCTATGTTAGTTAATATCTCAATAAAACTGGGGAGGGAGGAAAGGTGTTCTCTATCATTAGCCATCAGGAAAAGGTAAAATAAAACCACAATGAGCCATCAATACATACTTATCAGAATAGCTAAATAAAGAGCTTGTGCTAACTCCAGATGCTGGCAGAGAAAGCTGATCACTCTCATATGCTGCTAGTGAGAATGTAAATGCTACAGCCCCTCTGAAAAATAGTTCATCAATTTCTTTTAAAACAAAGAACGATCTTAACATAAGACTCTGCAATTGCACTCTTGGGCATTTATCCCATAAAAATGAAATCTATATTCACACAGAAACTGGTACATGAATGTTCATATATGAAATAGTCAAAAACTGGAAAAAGTCTGGATATCCTTCTAGAGGTGAATGGTTATATCAACTGCAGTCACCTAAACCATGGAATACTACTCAGCAATAAAAAGAACTATAGTGTTGACAGTTGATTTTTCTTTTTTTTTTTTTTTTTTTAATCTAAGTGCCTGACTTCAGCTTTGACTGCTGAGGCATCTTCTTCAAAGACTACTACCTCAAAAACACATTGCCATGCATAGAACTAGATAAAGAGCCAGGTACCATCCTCCCCCACCCCGTCACTGCCATTAAGGCTCCTTTGTTTTAGATCTTGATTTAGATAATGACCATTTGGACTGCTTATTTTTCTCTTCCTGCACTTTGAATTCCCTCTTGTATGTTTTAAATACACCAATAAAGAGTGATCTTGTGAAACCCTAGGCCTCCCACCCTGTTTCCAATAAAAGCTGAGCCCCAGGCCCATGTTTTTACTTTCTTTCTCTACCTGCAACGTTACTGTGTGGCCCCAGATAAGTAGTGTGCTTTCCAGGACTTGTGAGTAATAAACTTGTCCTCTTTCAAAGTTTCCTGATAGTTATTACTTAGGGTGTCTTGGAACCACAATGAGAACTACAAGGGCCAGTCCAGGAACAACACTGGTTATCAATAGGCTGAGACACACAGTAAGAACAGATTATTGATACATAAAACAACCTGAATGAACCTCAAGTCAATTATGCTGAGTAGAAAAAGCCAGTCTTGAGTGGCTGCATACTGTATGATTCCATTTATATAGCATTCTTGATATGACAAAATTATAGAAATAGAAAACAAGATAGTGGTTGCCAGAGGTTAGGACGGGGGTTAGTGAGGGTGGTAGCTATGACTAGGCAAAGCATAGAAGCCTCATGGTGATGGTACAGACTGTCCTGATTCTGGCAGCACTTACACTAAGCTACATGTGTGATAAAATTTCATGTAGTCCATTCGGGCTGCTGTAACAAAAATACTATAGATTGAGTGGCATAAACAACACAGATTTATTTGTCACAGTTCTAGAGTTGCCAGCAGATTCAGTATCTGGTGAGAGCTTGCTTCCTGGTTCATAGACACGAGCTTTTCCCTGTGTCCTCACACAGCAGAGGGGGTAAGAGAGCTGTCTGGAGTCTCTATTAATTCCATTCATTAGGGAGGGCCCTTATGTCCTAATCACTTCCCAAAAGCCCCACCTCTAAATTCCATCACGCTGGGGATTAGGTTTCAGTATGTGAATTTTGAGGACACATAACCATTCAGTTTACAGCATATACATTCTAACCAGTGTATGTGAAATATGACTAAGGCCTGTGGATTGTACCCATGTCAGTTTCCTGGTTCTGACACTGTACTATAGTTATGCAAGATGTTTACATTGGGGAAGGCTAGTGAAGTATGCATGGAACCTGCCTGTACATTTTCTGGCAACTGCCTGTGAATCTATAATTATTTCCAAATAGAAAGTTCAAAAAAAAAAAAAAAAAAAGCCACTTAAGAGAAAATAAGCCATGCATCCTCTATAGGATAACAATATTGTTTACGTTCTTAAATGCTAGGACAGGGCTAAGTATATATAGGCACTCAAGAAATAGTTCTTAAATTACAAAAAAAAGTATCAGTATTAAAAGCAGACATTATATCTTTAAACTCATTTTAACAATTAACATATGTCTAAACTGTTCAGGATGGTATTCATAATTGTTGCCCATATCTAACTTGTAATGGACATGCAGTCAATGTATCTTATAGCTTTGCAAATGGATTTCAAGTCATTAATAAACTGATACATTAAATTCTTAATGCTTAGAGTAAGCAAAGTATAACATATGGTAAGGATATAAAAGTGAATTTCATCTGTATAAAATAAGTGCAGCAGCAGAAGAAAAACTTGATTACATTAACACCGAGGAGGAGATTCAAATCCCTCATGTTGCCCCAGTTTTCAAACTTACATGTGGTATTGATTTTTGCACCTTGTTAAACTAAAACCTACTGTCAGAGACCATTTTTTATTTTGGGAGACCTTTTAAGATAAGAAAATTGGGCTTCATTTTATCTTAATTCATCTGACGAAAGCTTTCTCATTCTCTCACTTATTCTACTCCTTCCTTTACCACCTCTTTTACTCTTTAATAGACAAGGTTTCACTTCAGGCAAAGAATCAATACAAAACTAAATACAGCATACTACTACCCATCAAAGACTAAATGAAGAAGTATATGAAGTCTTGTAGTTTGAGTAAAATCAGTGAAGCCTGCCCTTTTGTTACTTAACCTTTTAGCTAGTCAAAACTCATTTGATTAGAAATAAAAAAGTATTGGATACACTTTCTCAGATGCTGACTCAGTTGTAACAGTAATAAAAAAAAATGATGATCCCCACAACAGTGGCTTAAATATTACTGGAATTTCTTTCCCGGGTGAAAGAAGTATATAAGTAAGTTGTGCAGACTGGTTTGGTATTTCCAAGAAGACATTAGGGCCAGGCTTCCTTGGATAGGAATGGCTTTGAATTGTATGAGATAAGAGGGCTGCTAGAGTTCCAGCTATCTCAATTGCATTCCAGGCTGCAGGATAGAAGGTATACTGTATCATTTTTGAGAATCCTTCCAAAGTCCTACACAATACTTTCATTTATATCTTTATGACAATAATTTAGTCAAATAGTTATTTTCTAAAAGGGAAGCTGGAAAGGTTTCCTTTGGGAAAGGAGGCAATGTGCCCACTAAAAATTGTAGATTTCTGAATTTCAGAGAAGAAAACATAGACTGGCTCTCAGGACATAACTAAACATCCCTGCCATAGGTGCCATGGTGTTTACTCCAGTTTGTGAATTCCTTACTGAATAGGGAATGTATTGAATTTCAATTCAAAAAATAATTGTGTGTCTGCTATGTACTTACCATGAAATGTTTAGTAGCACCTATAAATGTGGAGAAAATATGTGCAAATCAAATACTAGATAAAGGACTTGTATCCAAAATATGTAAGTAACTATCACAACTCAACAATAAAAAGACAAATAACCCAATTTAAAAATGGGCAAAGAATATGAATAGACATTTCTCCAAAGAAGATACATAAATGGCCAATAAGCACAGGAAAAGATGATTAACAATATCTGTCATCAGGAAAATGGAAATAAAAAGCACAAAGTGATACTACTTCATACATACCAGGATGGCTAGAACCAAAAAAGACAGAAAATAGTAAATGTTGGTGAGGATGCAGAAAAATTGGAATTCTCATATATTGCTGGGGAGATTATAAAATGGTGCAGTCACGCTGGAAACCAGTCTGGCAGGTCCTCAAAATGTTGAACATGGAGTTATTACATGACTTAGCAATTCCACTCCTAGACATATATCCAAGATAAAACATAAATCCAAACAAAAACTTGTACATTAATATTCATACTAGCACTATTCATAATAGCTGAAAAATTTGAAACAACCCCAATGTCAATCATCTGATGCATAAATAAGCCAAATATGGTATATCCAAACAGTGGAATATTATTTAGCCATAAAAAGGAGTGGAATACTAATATATGCTATAATATGGTAAAACTTGAAAACATGCTAGGTGAAATAAGTCACAAAAAACACATACAGTAGCCCTCCTTATCCACAGGACATACGTTCCAAGATCCCCGGTGGATGCCAGAAACAAGAGATAGTACTGAACCCTATATATACTATGCTTTTTCCTATACACACATCCCTATGATAAAGTTTAATCTGCAAATTAGGCACAATAAAAGATTAAAAATACCTAATAATAAATAGAATTATAACAATATACTATAATAAAAGTTGTATGAATATAGTCTTTCTCTCTTAAAATACCTTACTGTATTACATTTACTCTCCTCCTTGTGATGATGTGAGAAGATTAAATGCCTATCTGATGGGATAAAGTGAGGAGAATGATGTAGGCATTGTGACATAGCATTAGGTCATTGACCTTGTGATAATATGTCTGCTTCCCAACTGTGGTTTAATGGGAGTAACTGAAACTGCAGAAAATGAGACTGTGGATAAGGGAGACTACTGTATTATATTATTCCAACATATGAAATGACCAGAATAGGCAAATCTACAGATACCAAAAGTAGATTAGTAGTTGCCAGGGCTGAGGGGAGGGCAAGGAGTGACTGCTAAGGGGTATGGTATAGGGTTTCTTTGGGTGATGATGAAAATGTTCTGGAATTAGAGAGGGGTGAGAGTTGCACAATACTGTGAATATACTAAATTGTACAAATTTTTTCTAAATTGTACAATTTAAATGGTTGGATTTTATGGTATGTAAACTATATCTTACTAAAGTTGGTATAAAATAAAAATGTTTAAGGGCAAATAAAGAAAGGCATTAAGATGAACCATCATTCCTTGTCCCTGAAAATGTAATTCAGTGTGGATTAGGTCAGCAAGTAAACCAATAATTATGTTTCATGCTCTAAAACTGTTATCGCAAGTATTAGAGAACCATAATATCACACACCAGCATTTTGAAGAAACGTATGACAATGTCTGTGATACATTTAGTTGTCAACAGCTCGCATGTATTAGAGCACAGTAACTGGAAAACTTCTATTACAGTCAAATAGAATATGTGGGCGTAGGTCCTTTCCTGTCACCCTAACTTGAAGCAGAGTATTCCAGGGTCTATTTTAATACACAGTAAATCTTTTTATCTCAAATATTTCCTTTCACTCTCCAGTAAATTTTTCATCCAGTACAGCCTTCTAAAACTATGGAGAACATTTGTTTACCACTCTTCACAAAAGAACTTTTCATAAACAAAAAGATGATAGCAAATAATTATAATTGCTATATATCCACTTTATATTTATATGTTTATGTAGAGATTAGGCCTTCCCCTGTTGCTACAGTTAGATTCCTGAAGAAAAGGTAAGAAAGTAAAGACCAAAGGTTTCAGATGTTATGGGTTTGTTTTGTTTTGTTTTGTTTTAACAAAATAAAACTAAACAAAATCTTGAAGAAGGACTTGGTCCAAATTCAATCTGTCAAAACATATATAAATACATTACATTCATTAAAATAAAATAGCATAAAGAATACTATTGTTAATTTTATGATTATTGATGCTTACTAAGATTAGATACATCACTAAATTCCTTGGGTGGAGTAGGTCAGTAAAACAAGTAAATACTTTACTGTTCCCATTTTTCTGTTGTGAAAAATAAGATTAAGAGACATCAAGTAATTCGCCCAGTTACAGCCAGGATTCAGAACACAGGGAGTCAAAATCCTAGGCCTATTCCACTTTCTAGTACAGCATATATACTGCTTTATACATACTTTACTATACTATGAAAAAAAAAGGCCCAAAAAGAAAAAATAACAACAATAACTAATATTTTAAATCTGCATAGTAACAGACATCATGCTAAGTTTACAGTATCATTTAACTGAATAAGGAGAAAGTCATGTTTAATAGAACTTAAATTAATAATAATGAGTATTACAAAATTAAATTCTATCACTAATGATGTCATGATGAGGATGATGATGATGGTAATAAAGTTGAAGAAAAAAGATAAGTACATCATCATGAGAAGATAACTCTAGGTCTAATTCCAAAAGTTCAATTGTTAATTTAAGGACTTAGCAGGAAGCTTACTGTCTATCAAGAATGTTTTAATGGAAATGCAGCATGAGTGCTTTAACTGTTTGAAGAAAGGTGAAGTGCGGACTGTGTAGTCTTTTTTAAAAGGTTTCTTTTTACCACATTATGTGTAGTGGAAAATCATTCAAGCCTTGTCTGAAGACCAAGGTTTATTAGAAGGAAAGGTCAATTTCCATTTCTTCTAGGTTATCGAGAGGTTTAGGAGTAGATTAAGAAATTGCTCAAGTATTTTAAGTTAGTTTCACTGTGGGCCCTATATCTGGTTTTCCTTGTCATTATTCAATGTAATAACTGGATATTTAAGATCCATTTCAGGTATCTCACTACAGTGAAACTGGCTAGTGACTTTATTTAGGCCAATGTATTGGATTCTTCTCTCAAATATTTTACAGATATTACAGTTTTATTTGTTTATTCTTTTGTTTCTTTAGTTTCTTTGCCTGTACTAACAAAATTATCTGTGGTTTGATTCTGTAGTTAGTTTCATATTGCATCTCATCCAAAGGCTTTTTTTTCACAGTTTGATTATGAACAAAGATGAGCCTTCCTATACTTCATTTAATGTAATCTTATGAATGATTTGATAGATTTTATAATATGATATGACATGAATCTGACGTAATTGCACTCAAAAGCTTTGATTATATTTTGCATCACGTTGGTAAGTAAATGAAGTAAATAAAGTTCAAAGTGGGAGAAGAAGATAGATACTAATATTAGAATAAATACAGATTAGTCTCACTAAGTGATTAGTTTTAGAATCAACACCTTGGATGAGGTATCTACTTACTTATAAATATTATTCAATCTTATAAAGGATAGGTTACAAAAAGGGAATAGCCATTACCCTAAATATTCTTTTCTGTAACCAGAACCAAGACAGAGTGTCATGGTAGAAAGAAGTGAGAGGAATGAGCGTATTCCCCTTTAAGAGAATAAGATTTAAAACACCAGAGCAGGGGCACCTAGCTGGCTAGCACGCAGCTCTTGATCTTGAGTCATGAGTTCAAGCCCCACATTGGGCATAGAGATTACTTAAATCTTAAAAAAAAAATTTAAATAAAAATAAAAATATAAAACACCATAGAATATTGGGGATTTTTTTCCATGAAGTCATCGATAGTGATTCAGCCACTTGTTTTTAGAAAAAACAGCAACTCAGCTCAAATTGGCCTAAACATAAAAGTACTTGGTTTCTATTTTCTTGCTTTAGGCATGGCTGGATCTTGCTGCTCATATTATGTCAGTCCATAAATTGAATCTCATTGGTTCTGAATCACATGATGGTATCTCCCACCCATGTTTTATCTAATCACTATAGCTGAAAATATAAAATGCTGTACTTAGCCATCCCTGTATCCTGTGATCATCCCTGGAACCAGTGTCACCTAGACCTCATAGACTAATGGTTAATGGGTCGCATCCTCAAGGAAAATTGGAGGGTACTTGGTAGGAGAAAGATGAATGAATGAATGCTGGATAGACAAAATAACGGGTGTCTACTAAACTACATGAAAAATAAGTGCACTAGTTTATTCCAAGCTTTCTTAAACATCATCCCTTTTTATCATTGGTAGAAAGAAGGTAACAAGACATGCTATTACAATTCTAGCTTAGTGCCATTTTAGTTAAAAATGTATTCAGATGAATAAACCTTTTTTATCAGCTACTAAGCTACTCTATAACAGCAACATGTCTTGATTACTCTTCTTTCCTAAGGAACTATTTTTCAATCTTACTGTTGCAAAATAATTTTGTTAGCTATTATATATTAAAATAACCTGGTTAATTTATTGCATTTCTGTCAATTTTATTTCTTAACAGAAGTAATATAATTTGAAAGCAGTAAAGGAACACAATGATTGTACTTAAACACGTGGTTTCTAATACAGTGTTTCCTAATTCTTTTATGCAATCATTTTCATTTCAAATGGAATATAATTTAAAAGATGCTTTGAGAAGCCTTATTAAAAGAAATTACTAAATAGCCTTGCAGGCCTTAGTAACAGAGCATTTACAAAAGGAGACATAATTAAGCATAAAAAAGAAGCTATTCATGAAGCTCTGTTCCAAACCATACAACCTTGTTTACCTGCTTTGCTACCATTTTAACAGCTGAAAAATCACTTCCTAATCCCCTTCTATTCAAAGTCTCAATGCCCTGCTGCCAGGAACCCTGGGCTAACATTCAGTGTGTAATCTCCTCTCAGCCTATCATTTTCTTAATTTGTTCCATTTACAAAGTAAATCTGTAAACTGACCTTTTAAAGGAATAACTATGCTGAAATGGCCTCAAATAATATAACTGTTAAATTACCTCCTGTTTTTTTCCCTTCTGTTTCTCTCTGTAAACTGATAATTTTTGTTCTGACATCCCCAATGTTCCCTGATACTAAAATGTCCATGCTGTTAATCCAATATTCTTTGGATTTGTATAAATTTACTTTACTTCATATGGATAACAAGAAGTTCAAAAAGGTAATATTTATCTTTGTGAAAGGCATATATGGTGAATACACCAAGTTGGAATTTGCTCTATTTGTTTCCAACCTACCCTTCTAGCCTCTTCTGCCAGATAATACTGTATAAAATATATTCCAGTCAGGCATGACTTCTTGTCATTCCCCTGTCTACCATATCCTTCCAAAGCATTGTGCATGGAGCAGCATTTCCTCAGGTAAGCATTTTTTGGATTCTGGAGGGATCCTGTTTCTAAGGCTTATCCTCTTAGAAGATTTAGTAATTTCTACTCCTAAAGATATCAATGTTTTTCATACAGTTTTATGTCAGGGCATGCAAAGAAATAGGACAGTTGAACAGAGCAATGAAAGATTTGAGGTTTGAAATAAATACTTTAGGGAGTGAGAGAGGAAGCTAGCCAAAATCTTAGAAAATCTTTGATTTCCCAGGATTAGGGGTAGTGATTGGCTAAACTAGGTTAGAGATGATGAATTTGTGCTGTCACCCGTGTATAAGCCACTATAATTTCCTGAAGCAGTATTCAGCTGCAGTAATGATTTTAGAAGTTTGTTGGGCAAATACATCTATTTTAGATTTTAGAGATTGAGAAGAAAAAAAAAAATAGAAGAGTCCCAGTGCCTCTAAGTTCCAAAGTATACCCATGAAGTAGGCCCCTGAAATGGAGTCTAGGATATAGCCTTAAGATTAAGTAAGTCTTTACAGGTATGATATTGGGTATGATTCCCACATGGATGTTAGACTATTTCTCCGATCACAGTAGGAATTGGCAAATGGAAATGGAAACTCACTTTCCTCTCCAATACATGGAAAACAAAATTGAAAGACTAGACACAATAGCAAAGGAAGTTTTAGAATTCACTAAAGCTGCATAAGTCTCAATAAAAGATAAGAATGAATAAGAAAAATAATGAATAAGAATGAATAAGAAATGAATATGAATGAAGAAATGAATAAAAAAGAAATAAAGAAGAAAAATAATGTTGATTTAACAACAGCAGTACCAGTAATTCTCCCTGGCCCTGTAGTATGATAGAGTGGGAGAATGAGCCATTTCTACTCTAGAAGGCAAGGAACACTACATCAAAAAAAATAAATAAAAAAAAGAGAGAGAGAGAATTCGGTCTTGGGTTTTGAGGCAAAAGATGAAGGAAATAATTCATTTAGATCCCAAAGATATGGAAGAGTTTATTCAAAATAGGAAGGTTTTGGAGTACAGTGGGGGAAAGATACAATCAGAAGGAAGAAATACTGATAGTAAAAAGATTAATGTGCCCGAAAAAATATCTGATTAGATTACCTTGCATTTTCACCATGGACCAAAGATGGTAGAGGTGGAAAATATTAATGGCATGAAAAGGATAAAGGCTCGCTCAGTTTCAAAGTGTATATTGGTAAGAATTTTTTCTTGTATATCTGAAGGACTCTCTTCCAGAATGTTTGGAAGATTTAGTTTCCAATATTCCCACCTTCTGGATAAAGTTAATTAAAGTTCCCAGGAGAACCCAGACTTCATAAGGTGGTGAAAATGAAGCTAGCTGCAGTGGATTGAGAGAAAACTACTTTGATCAGAGTTTTCCAGGTGATTTCTACACTAATACCCTCACTTCCCCCATGGAAATACAGTATCTCTCTGTAGCTGTAAAGATAAAGCATTACTGTCTAGTTCCATCCATGTCATTGCAAATGGCAAGATTTCGGGGGGTTTTTGATGGCTGCATAATATTCCATTGTGTGTGTGTGTGTGTGTGTGTGTGTGTGTATACACACACCACATCAGAACTAGGGGGTATTATGCTAAGTGAAATAAGTCAACCAGAGAAAGACATGTATCATATGATCTCACTGATATGAGGAATTCTTAATCTCAGGAAACAAACTGAGGTTTGCTGGAGTGGTGGGGGGTGGGAGGAATGGGGTGGCTGGGTGATAGACATTGGGGAGCTTTGTGCTATGGTGAGCGCTGTGAATTGTGTAAGACTGTTGAATCACAGACCTGTACCTCTGAAACAAATAATACATTATATGTTAAAAAAAAAAAAAAGAAAGAAAATAGTAGGAAGGGAAAAATGAAGGGGGGGGTATCAGAGGGGGAGGCAAACCATGAGAGACTATAGACTCTGAGAAACAAACTGAGGGTTCTAAAGGGGAGGGGGGTGGGGGGATGGGTTAGCCTGGTGATGGGTATTAAAGAGGGCACGTACTGAATGGAGCACTGGGTGTTATATGCAAACAATGAATCATCAATTAACCATAACATAATAAAATAAAATCCAAAAAAAAAAAAGATAAAGCATTACTGGAAAAGCTATGTGCCCAGTGGGGAAATGGCCCTCAATTGGAATTCTTCCCAGGTCAACTAGAAGAGATTGGATAGTTATCCAATAGGTCTACTGCCAAGAGAATCACAGCAGATGGCATTTGATCCTTACAAGGTAATTTATTTCATTTTCCCACCATACTATATATCACCAATTCAGTCATTTCCTATTACTTAATTCATTGCTTTTTGGATTTTGTTTTCAATATCTGGTACAACACACCTTCTTATTTAAACGTTTTGCACATTCAAGACTTTCCAAGTCTAAAAATGCATTTTTCTTGCAAATAAGATAACCAGGAAAGTACATTTAAGAATATGATGGTTTGGGAAAACATCTAAGATCATAGTAATCTTTTTTATTGTGGTTATGTATTCTCTCTTCTATTTAAAGTGAGGCCTGCTGCTTCCCCTGCTTGTGGTCTCTGACAAATAAATAAAGAAAATCTTTAAAAAAAAAAAAAAAAAAAGAGAAAGAAAGAAAGAAAGAAAAAGAAAGAAAAAGAAAGAAAGAGAAAGAAAGAAAAAGAAAGAAAGAAAGAAAGAAAGAAAGAAAGAAAGAAAGAAAGAAAGAAAGAAAGAAAGAAAGAGAAAGAAAGAGAAAGTGAGTTCCCTTGATATGTTGGGAACAGTATCAGGCATTTTCCATTTTGGGCAGCAGTGAGTTGACTGCCCTTCAGGTAGATAATTCAACTTTATGTATTTAGATAAATAAAAATAATTTTAACAGAACAGATGGGATGATAAGAGGAGCACATGTTCTAGTTCCACTGGACTAGTGACTGCAATACTATTCCACATATGGCTAGTATGAGGCTCCCATGAATTACAGAATTGGAGGACCTGACTGGTGGAAGGCACCTGAGATGTCATCCTGGCTGGTCTCCTTTCTAATAAATGTTTTCTACTAGATTCCCACCACATTACTATCTGTTTAAACATTTCTACTGAAGAGATTACTATTATTATTATCATTCTAAGCTATGTAATTACTTAAGGCTATAGATTTCCCTTTAAAAAAGCATTAGTAATACCCATCATTATAACTTAATAAAGTTTTTTAAATTTACTATTATTTAACACAACTACTATTTCTTTTAACTTTGAGTTAAGCACACATTTGATAAACATGCCTTCTATGTTTCCAGGTTGTTCTTCCCTCCAGATTATTTACATAGCCCACCACTCTGGTACAGTTGCAAACCTAGCTACATATACTCCTAACTTTATTTTGATGAAACCCACATTTGGCCAGATAATTCAGCTGTTACAAGCTGTCAACTGAAGTATATAAAAGAGAACATAACAGTATTCAAAACTATTGCATAATATCAGATAACTATGGTGGAAGTTAATAGTTCAGGTAGATAGATCAGTAAAATCAGGGAAGTTCAAAATCAACGGCAGAGCCATTGCTAGCTGATTGGTAGGTTCAGATAGCAATGGAGTAATTTTGAGCCATCTTAGCAATTACATCTAAATTAGCAACATATCTAAAACAGAAATTGTACCCAAATGGAAGAATTAAGCAATACATATCTAAATTCTGGAAGAAAGTTTTAGGAACCAGAATTTAGGAGAAAGAGTCCTATATCCATGGTGGTCTAGAAAGAAGTTTTGGAATTTGGAGATGAGTTTCAGAACCTAGCAGAAAATTTGTCAAGAAATAGTTTTACCAAGACGAAATCAGAAACGGAGAGAAACCGTAAGAGACTCTTAATCATAGGAAACAAACTGAGGGTTGCTGGAGGGGAACGGGGGTGGAGGGATGGGGTAACTGGGTGATGGACATTAAGGAGGGCACATAATGTAATGAGCACCAGGTATTATATAAGACTGATAAATCACTGACATCTACCTCTGAAACTAATAATATATTATGTTAGTTAATTGAATTTAAGTAAAAAAATAAAATTAAAAAAATAGTTTCACTATAAATGTTGACTGAAATGAATTAGTAAAAATAGGAACACAGTAATTTAGAGTATAAGGTCAGAGACAAAGAATAAAGATATAATTGTGCTAAAATGTTTTACTGCTGAATTTTCTGGGTTTTTCTTACTTTGTATAAGAAATGAAATCGAATCCATAGCCTGCACCAGATCTATCTGTGCCTACAGTTAGGGCTTAATTTGATGGATTTAGGAACAAGGAACCAGAAAGGTCATTACACCAGAATTTAATGTCCTGAATTTAAAGAGTTAATTTATAAGATGTTTCCCCCGATTGCTGAAGAGTTTATTTACAGAAAAATTTTATTTTTGATTACCTCCCTAGTAATCATCTAGTCCACAAAATGGCAGGTCACAATAGGCCCATCATATAATACTTAATTAGTATAGAATTCTGGTTCTTCAACACTACTGTTCTAAGGGAGTGCTACTTCATTTTCTGTGTCTAGAACAGCAACTGCTCAGTAACTTCAAAATGCTAATTATACTTTACATTTAAAGCAATTATTGCATTTGAGGCTTGTGATAAAGTGCACTGTTCTGTGAGCTCCAAACACTGATTTTGAAATCAGAGTTTGCCCAGAAATAGCTGATAAACATAATTCAAGTATCATTTCTATTAAAAGGAGCAACAATAACTAGCCTACCTATTTCACATAACCTTGTAAAAGTTACAAAAAGTAATATGTAAATATGAACCATGCAAGACATGAAGGGACTCTGCTTAGTTTGTAGTCTGTCTAATGTTAGCCCCTGAGCAGCTCGCACCAGGGATACGAGGCTTGTGACTATATAGGTTGCTTGGGTCCATTCAGTTCAGAAATTCTTCCTTAACGATACATGGTAATTTACTTTTTATTTCTCATCACTTCACAAGGACAATATAAAGTTATTAGTTGAATAGAATATAACTTCCACTAGGAATTAACTATATACAGAATAGTACATATTTAACCTAAGTATAAAAATAGCTATAAAATGAGGAAACAATGGTATTAGGTAACATCAAATAATACTATCTAACATCCATTAAACACTGTGATAGAACACTACCGTAGATTCTTTATGAATTTTCTGTAACACCATGCTTGAGGTATTCCAATCAGTATTTTACGGCTTAAAAAAAAAAAAGAAAAGCCACTATGGTTCAAAGTAAGACATTCGAAGTGGAAGAGTTGGGAATTGAATTCAGGCCAACCCACCTTTAAACCATTAATAGACACTGCGTAAGACTGGGTATGTGGGAGCAGCATGGGTGGATAAGCATATTTCTGTGTAAGCTATCATATATCATATAGCGCTTCAAAACAAATGGTAAGAATTATGAGCTGTTATACCTGAATCCTTAGTACTTGGCACAGTGCTTAGGACATCGCTGAATCTTGTTTCAGAATCAAAGACCATTCTCTCTTTAATAAGACATTTAGGTAAGCCCCAGGCAGATACAGTTAAAGCACTGGCTTTGTTCTAGCCTTATATGAACTTTACCAATTCCATAACACAGTTTTTCTTTTTCCTAGATACTGTCCAATCAAGTGAAGCTATAACCAAGAATAATATTGTCTATCCTTCAGACAAGTCAAAATTTTCCCATTCCCATTTAATGTGTTATTTTGGTACTTCTATGCCTTTCCTTGTGCTTTTCCATTTACCTGTATTTCTTCCACTGCATCTGCCCCTACAATGCCAGTCTGTTTTGTGCTGGTTGACATGTATTCAAGTAAAACTATTTCCTTCTACAATTCAAAGTTTCTTAGAATTATACTTACATTGGACACAGACCTGTGCTCTTCCCCAAATTCCCTCAACTGCCTTCTTAGTTTCTCTTGGTTGAAGCTCCCCTTTTGCTGGGTTGCCTCTTTACTTCTAGGCTTGGAAGAAATGCCCACCATGGACATGGGAACTGCCTTTGAAAGTGACTATCAAGGGACCTGATGATGCAACTTGGAGGTGCAGTGAGTAAGTCTGCTGTGGAATGAAATAAGCAAAATGGAATGTGTGTGAAGGGAGACAGGCAGCAGGTAAATTCTCCCACCTTTTGCTATTCAGGGAATCTTACAGGAGTTTCTGGAAACAAATGATCACCCCTTGAGTGACTTGTCTGCCTCTTTGCTGCTCCTTGTGAAGTGAGTCAAAATTCCCATTGTTTTGCATCTGTCCTAACTTCACTTTCCTTTCCCTCAACATCCTCCCTGATGAAGCTTCAGCATGTTAATCTTTGCCTGAGCTTTGCTTCTTTCTAGAAAGCTGCAATAATACTTAAGATTACCAAAGAATTTGTTGATTTTTATCTTCATTACTCTTAGGTCAATGGTTTTCACAATTTTTAGTCAAGAAACCATTTCTTCAAATAGATTTTAAGAGGAAGATCAACATACTTAAAGCTGCCAAATTGAGGCAGAGGGGTGTGTGTGTGTGTGTGTGTGTGTGTGTGTGTGTGTGTGTGTGTGTGTTAGAAACATCAGGAATCCTACCCTTTCATCTCCCTTTCCCTTGGGAAATGCTGAAGTACATCTTAGGAACTCTTAGAGCTTACCTCTCAGAGAATGACTTAGAAATAAGTGCTCTATTTCTGTTGTTCTCTGTTATTTCACACCACTGTGAAAATGCAGGGACTTCTGTGGTATGATTGTCCTCCAATGTAAAGTTAGTGGGAAGGCTTGGTAAAGTTGATGGAAATGGGGGAATATGGTCTACTCTTTGCTATTTTACAGTTCTCTCTCTCCCAGATTTTCCAAATATTAGTCAGGAAGAGAATAACTTATATTTTGAGAACTCCCTGAAAAATAATAGTCCTCCATTTCTTAGAAGATTTCTACTTTTTGTTTCTTTCCCAGGTCACATTGCATGTTACCCACTCTAGCATTAGTAGCTGTTTTGTTTTTTTTAAATGGACTCTTACATTTGCATATACATATTTATTATAGAAGTAGTTTTGAACTATAAAGGGGTAAGCAAATTTAAGTATCATAAGAATTATAAGAGCTCTACTTGCTTTTAAAACTGAACTATCCAGATATAATTATAGAAAAGCTTTACTGGAACTTGCATTTCATGAATACCTAAAATTCAACCCAATCAGCATTTATAGAGAACATGCTTTATTTAAGATCCTTTACTAAGAAACAGAGTCACACAAACAGAAATAAGATCTCAGAGTCTACTAGAAAATGTAAACAAGTTTACAGCAATGACCCAATTCAGTTTGTGATGATGTTTGATATCACAGATAAAAACAAAGCGCTATGAGAGTACAGAAGTGGTAAGTGATTAATATTGACTGAGAGGATCAAGGAAGGCTTCATGGAGAAGATGACATTTGAGCTGGAACTTAAACTCTTTAAATACCCTAAGAGCCCCTGCTTATGCTCTGTTGCTCTGTCAAATAAATAAATAAATAAAAATCTTAAACACATACACACACACACAAACACCCTAAAAAGATAAAAGGTACAGAGAAAGGAGCATGAGCAAAGATGTGGAGGTATGATATGCTTGGATTACAAGTATTCTGAGAACTAAGGAGGATAGCTTTCACTTGTAAAGCAATTACCACCAGTAGTCAAAACATTTTAGAGGCAGAATGCACTATTATAAATCATACTGAAGTGCTGCTTCACAGTTGCAGATTTGTTTTTTTAATGCTTGACACATGTTCGGTACATTTTGCACTTGTAAACATTATGCAATATCCAACAATGCTTATAGGGCATCTTGATTAAGATCTACAGGAGAAGTGTGAATGAAGTCCACGATTTATGCCTCAGACATTTAGATTTTCCAACCAAAAAATGCTATTCCAACTGTGTAAATAATTCTAGGATCCAAAAATATCAAATGAAAGTGGCTTGAGTATCACAAAAATTTTAGAAGAGTGTCTCTCACAGCTACGGGAACAAAGTGGGCCCTAATTACTTTGTACCTTCAGGACATTTTGGATCATTTAAAGTCCATGTTAAACCAACAGACTCTTCCCAAGATTCCCACCTCCCATCAACGCTGAACAGAGAACGTACAAAGGAGACCAGCTGCTCACCCCTTCCAGAGCCATCCCTGCTTCCTGACAGCCCTTGTTTCCTTACCACACCTCCAGTATTCTTCAAGCAGCATCAGATCTGTTCAGAATCTAGGTCTGTTTAGACTCAGTCTCTGCTTCTGTGCTATTCTGAAAGTCAAAGGAGAGATTTCCCAATTAAACCAGAACATGTGCAGCTATGCTTGCAAATGTGTCACATTAGCTTGGATTCAAGTATAAGTCAGAAAACCTGTAGTCAACCTCCTACTTACATCTGTGAATAAGCACATAAGCAACTGCAGGGTTGTTCAGGCTAAACAGATGGATGGTCCTGTCAGGAACAGATTGCAGGAGAGCGAGGATGTAGGATGGAATGCCACCCCCTCTGAACTGAGAAACATATTCAGTAGCAGAAAAGACGTCCTTTTTAATGTAGATATTCTTTTTTAATTCTCCACATTTAATGGTTTCTAAGGAAAGGTTAAATCCCTTTGTCCTCTGTAATTTTTTTGTGTTAGTTTCATTTTATTTATTTCATTCTGCTGGATTCACATTCAGATATTACGGCTACTTAAATTAGTAATCCCCATTATTCATGCCTTAATGCTGTACAATCAACAAACATCAACTTAGTTGATTAGCAGAAAGATTGTGATATAAAGAATACACAATATATTTTACATTGAACAAACCAAGTGAATGAAGTTATATTCGGATTTTCATAAATAATCTAAAAATGATTTTTATTTAAAATATTTTTGTATATCTAAAATCTCTAAATCTGAAATATCTAATATACCATTCTTTTATGTGAACATATATATAAAATTTTCAAATAAATAAATATACTCTTTCTGGTAAATATAAAATAATTCTGGATGGCACATGAAATTAATGTTAATGTATTTCGAAGATATTTCGTTACTGAAAATAAAACCTCTATGGTAGTTTATTTTAACAAAATTCTTTCTACTTGGGGTAAAGAAAATTTATTTTAAATGAAGACTGTGTTCTATAACTCCATCTCTAACAGCTGTATTTATCAACTGCGTTAATAGGAAGGAAAAATTTTAAACTGAATAAAAATCTGATTGCATTATTTGCTTTTGGAGAAGCATGTGTTAAACTATTTTACACACCTCGAAAGCAAAAGATGACCTCCATTCTACATTTAATATAGAATTTATCACTTGAGGAATAAAGGTCTCAGGGAATTATAAAGTTTTATTTTATAGTGAATAAAAGGATTCAACTGACAAAGGCTGCTCAATTTTATACTTTTCCTATTCTCTTTCAGATATTAAAATCCTTCTTAAAATGGTGTTAAGAGAAAAAAGAATAAGTCTATTTACAAATTCAGCATTTACTGGGTTTGTGTGTTTATACAACATAATATTGTTGTATTGAACTAAAAGTTTTATATACCATTTTTAGTTTACTAAAATTATATTTACTTTTTAGTTTATTTAGTTTATAGTTTATAGTTTATAGTTTATTTATAGTTTATAGTTTATAGTTTATTTATATTTTTATAATATTATTTATTATTTATTATTTATATTTTATATATAAAAATATATATAATATACATTATAATATTAATATTATATATTAATTATAAATATTATTTATTATTTATATAGTTTATAGTTTATTTATAGTTTATTTAGTTCATAGTTTATAGTTTATAAACTATTTAGTCTACTAAACTAAAGGAATTTTAGTTTTCACACATTTACATTAGTTGAATAAAACAATTATACAGACTCTTTGGATTATAATTTCAAATTTGGCATATTTATAATAACCTCTCAAGTTAGAGAGATTACCCTTAAAGCTATTCTCAGTTGAAATATTTGCCTATTATTATAGCCAATGGGAGGATGAAGTAGAGAAGGGCTATTAAATGAATTACTTGTATTCATTCAATTAACAAGTTTTTATTAAGCAATGTTCTACTAAAAGTGTTTTTTAAGCAATGCTATGTGCCAGGAATTCCCAAGACCCACTGTCTATTCACAGGGAGCCCACAATCTAATGGTAGATGTTGATGTACAAATAAAAATAATAATGAAATATAAGTTCTAGAGGTGAGGAAATTTCCAAGCAAAGTATTAAAGATATGGCCTGGTTTCTTTTTGATGCTTAAAATAAAATGTGAAAAGAGAAAGATAAATTGAAGCAATAACTATCAAATAAAAACAAACAAACAAAAAAATAAGACTTAATAATTTGGGAAATTTTTAGCCTATCCTGAAGGCAGAAGACTGTAAGGGATTCACTATCCAGGGAGCATTCCTTAAAGAAAAAATTGAGTTTGGCTAAATAATCTTTTGCTAGTGCCTCAGAAAGATCAAAAGAACAGAGTTTTCAATAACACAAAAGATTCTTTGAAAAGACTGAAGGTGTGACTCAGATCTCTTTAATCAAACAAGAGAATATTTAGAAAGCTTAAAGGCATTGTCTCTCAGCAATCTCCGAAAAAGCCAAAGATCTGTGGACCAGCCTCTTGGCTGATGGAATAAATACATGTGATATACACAGGAAACCCACAAACTTCTTGAGAATGTTACATCAGCAAAAGCACTGTCTCTGATTGAGACAGAGTATTTAAAGAAAGAAGAGTATCAGGACCCCAGAATTCTGCAAACAAGAAACGGGCTGACAAGCAATTACCTGAAAATACATGGTACTTCTCATGATAAAAGGACAGCTCAGAGGGTGGAGCCATGAACCCAGCAGAGCCTGAAGCCATAGAAAATTATTCCCAGGCCTTGATAGCCAATGGAGTTTGCCTGAATGTATTTTGGAATTGCTTAGAACCGTAATTCCTTTATTCTTTCCATTTTTCTCCCTTTTAGAATTGGAATGTCTATGAATGTTTTATCATTTGGGGATAATTTATTTCCCTAGTTTTACAGGTACACAGGTGGAGATTATGTCCCAGTTATAATGAGATTATAAGCAGAGCCTCATTTATACCTAATTTATGGGATATAGATGATGAGATCTGTAACTTTTGAGCTGATAAAATTTAGACAAGATTTTGGACCTTGAGTTAATGATGTAATGGGTTGAGACCTTACATGACTTTTGAATGAGAAATATATTTAGGGTAGTTGTAAAGTTTTGGGGATCAGAGAGCAGACTATGGCAGGCAGAATAGTGGTCCCCCAAAGATGTCCTTGCCCTAATTCCTGGCATCTGTGAATATGTTACCTCACATGGGAAAAGAGATCTTCCAAGTGTGATTATGGGTAGGACCTTGAGATCAGGAGATTTTCCTTGATTATCAGGGGTGATGCAATCTAATCATGAGTCTTTAAAAGGAAAGATCCTTTGTGGGCTGAGTCAGAGAGATGATAACATGAGAAGGATTTAAAGCCCCCATTGCTGTTTCAGAGCTGTAGGCGCTATGCATACAGGACTGGGAAGAGGTCTCTGGGAGCTACATGCAACTCTCAGATGACCGCCAACAAGAAAATGAAGCTCACTTCCACAATTGCATGGAAATTAATTCTACCAACAACTCAAATGAGCAAGAAAGCAGGTCTCCTCTAGAGTATCCAGAAAGAAATACAGCCACCAACACCTTGATATCAGCCCAGTGAGACCACTGTCGTATTTCTGATCTACCAAATTGTTGGATGATAAATTTGTGTTACTTAAGCCACTAACTTTGTGGTAATTTATTATGTCAGTAATAGAAAACTAATACAGGTGCCATGAAACAAATGAAAGTTAAGCATAGTCTTAAGGGGACTGAATAAAAATCTATCATGAAAGAGCAAAATAAAGCAGCTTAAAAGGCATGGTTTTTCATGTGGAACTACAGATATTGCTTTCAGAAAAACATGAGAGACAGATGCTGCTATAAGTGTAATAAGTATAATAATTCTCAGGTAATACTTTGTAGTGAATCAAGCACAGTGTTAGGTAGAGGTTTTTTTTGGTCATTGTTGTTTGTTTTATGTGGAAAGGAAAATAGTACAATATTTAAGAAAGTAATATATAAAGATATTATAAACATTTAAAGTCATTGGTATATCCAGGTTCAGATATCTCAAGTAGGTTGGGTAGATGAATTTTTATCACAAAATATATTTGGCAATAATCAGCACATGTATTTACATGGTATCATGAATGCAAACAAACTCATCCAAGGGCATAGTTTGAGTAAGAAGAGAGTTAAGGATGGGACCAAAGAAATATTATGTCTTAAGACAGGAAGAAAAGCTAGTGATATAATCTAATGAGATGTTTCAAAAGTAAGTACTATACTTATGTTGACCAAGAAAATTGTAAAAAGAATTTAAAGAACACAGATTTCTCAACTGTCAAATGCAGAAGAGATGTCAAGTAGAAAAAAACTAAAAAGCAACCAGTGGCTTTAGCAATTAGAAAATATCAATCTTAGTAAAAGCAGTTCTCATAAAGTGGTAAAGTCAGAAGCCAAATTCTCCATGTATTAAAAGGTTTATGGGAGGCAAGGAAGTGGAAAGAGAGAAGAGAAGTAGTCTACAATTTCAAGATGCTTGGCTAAGAAGGCAAGAGAGTCTGTTGGTGATGTGGGATGGAGTGGGAGTTTTTTTCTATATAATTTAACATGCATATTGGCAGAAAAGAGAAAGATAGCAGGGAGGGAGATTTTGAATATGACTCGAGAGAGGGAAATAGAAAAAATTAAGATCCTGAGGAAAGGAATAGGTTCAAGGGACAGAGGGAAAGCTTAGTCTTGGTTAAGGAAAATTTTCACCTACTAGGAGATTAGAGATAAAATATGAGTGACGAAGAGATTTATTGGAGAGCAGACGGGAGGAGAAGTCAAGAGTATTCATACCTGAGAACTTTTGCAATATCTGCAAAATGCACAAGTTTATCTTTTGGGAGGAGAATTGGAATAGGGTAAGAACTATTGAGGAAACAGAGTAGTTTTAATACTTTCTGAGAGAAATTAGAGAGTCACTGACCAGGAGTAATGTAAAGACCCAAGAACCAAGTGGTGATTTAATCATGTCAATGAGAATGAAGGTGAAGTTAAAGCCATAAAATCTGGAACATCAGTAAAGATAGAGAAGCCAGTAGGAAGTTAATACAGATGGAAAAAAGTAACAGATCAAAGACAGCACATTTGGAAAATTGTCATTGTTATAAAACATGTACAGAATCCTAAAAATATATGGACTATCACAGGAATTATAAAGCAATAACAATCTGATTTGACTCCTACTTCTAAATTTGGGGATTCTCAATGATTTGTGGTACTCGGAATTAACAGTGTTGTATTGGGTATATCATGAGTTTAGAGCTGTATTTCCCAATTATATTTGTGTAATTATTAGATAGGTTGCTCATTAAATAAGTAAATGTGAGAATGAATATAATTAATATGTTTCAATTTCCTCCCCTATAAAATATAAAATGGGTAGATAATAATTTATACTTCATGACTAGGATTTTTGTCTTTGTATACTGATGAAATACATCTAACAGAATTTAGAGCAGCACCCAGAACATACTACTTGCTTAATAAATTTCACCTATAATCATTGCTGCTGTTGTTAGTATTGTCAGTAGAATTGTGGGGTTTTTGTTGTTGTTGTTGTTGTTTATTTTAGTTAACATACAGTGCAACATTGGTTTCAGGAGTAGAATTCAGTGATTCATCACTTACGTACAATACCCAGTGCTCATCACAACAAGTGCCCTCTTTAATCCCCATCACCCATCTAGCCCATCCCCCACCTACCTCCCTCCATAGTAGCATAGTGTTAATGTTTTGTCAAACATTAAATGAAATGTCTTATTACCAAATGAGGGATGATAGCAGTAACAGTGCTGGCTTTCAAAATTAGAAGTTGGATATGGGAAGGGAAGAAAGAATTGTCTAAGAATGATGGGGATGGGGACATTTTCATTAATTTTCTATTTGAATGGATAATATTCCCTGGTTGCAATGAAACCACAATTTGCCTACATCAGCAGCTGTCCCTTGAAATAATCTTTGACTACTTTCCTCCATCACTTACTACAACTCCTGAAATTGCTTCATTGGGTTTACTCCTTAAGGACTAGGTGCAGACATGAGAGCTTTGTTTTGGTTATAGTAGTCTTTTATAGATCACCTTAGGACACTTGACTTTATATGATTATGTTATCACTCCTGTCACTAGGAGATTTTATATTTCCTCTCACAGATTCTGATAGGATAGAAGGACTTTCTTACAGAAGCAGAAGTGGAAAAAGGTATTGTAAGCAAGCACTCCCTTGATAAGGTTGCAGAGGGGGGTAGAACAATTTGAGGACCATTCAAAGATGGCAAAATAATATGTAAAACCTGTTCAGAATCATGAGGCTTCAGGATAAAAACTACCTACAGAAATTCTTCTGTTGAACAGGATTGAAAACACATAACTTAGAAATCCTTTAAAAGAAATGAACGATGAGAGAGATATAACTTAAAAGAAAGGGACTTAGCATCAATTATGAAAACTGTCAATCCAGTATATGATCCTGAACACAAACATTTCTAACAACTGCAGCTGCCCAATGGCTGATCCAGCAACCTATCTCTTTAATGAGCTCTTATTCAATGACCACCATATGTCAGTCACTTTGATGTGCATTTGATAGAAAGACCAAATACCTGCTCCAAAAAGTTTGCATTCAATTTGATCTTATCTTCAGAAGAATCTCCCTGAGGTTGGAATAAGTCATCTTATGGGCAGCAAATTGAGCAGGGAAATATTTAACTCTATTCAACTCTAGAAATGTATTTGGTAAATTGAAGACAATGAAAGGAGACACATGGATTGTAATTTCCTCAAGGATTTTAATGTTTATTTCAAAATAAAGGTATTACATAGCTGTGAACTTCTTGGGGAAAGAGCATGTTCCTCATACTAGCTGGGACAGAAGGTGCCAACAAAATTTATTGAGTAAAACTATGGTGTTTTAAGAGAAAAAGCAAAAGAACTATTCCATCTTCTCTCCTGGGATGATCCATATTACAACTACTTTGGTTCTTTCTCTTTCCTAAGGTCTTGGGTCATGATCCATGTTACATTGAAAATACTCACAATATTTTTCATTCTATAGTTAGTATTGAAATTTTTAAAATGGCACTTTTCTGGAACTTTTAACTCTAAATCTGTGGCCTATAATGTTATATTCATAATATGTACATATTTATAAAGATAAATATTAATTACCACTGCATTATCTTTCTTATCAATTTTCAGATGTCACACGTCAATGGTTAATTTTTGTTTTGTTTTCATTATTCCCCTTTCCCACATGGAAAATATTTTAAAGAAGAAAGAAAACAAGTCACCTCAGGAAATTTAATGTGTTAATACTTTTGTTTCTCCTTGATAAAAGTTTGGGCCAATATGTTCATCTTATGTAGCAGAAAAAGGATGCCAAACTCAAGGTTCACATTATACTGATAGCTAAAGAGTCAGGGATACATTATAGCTTTTCTTTGTTCATAAATGCATTTAGTTGTCTTTAATAGAATTTTGTTCTTTAAACCTGCTTCTTAGAACAAATCCTTAGAGAGAGGAAAATGACCAATAAATAAACTCATAAGAGTATAGGAAAACATGAAGTCAATAGATGATGTAACCTCAAAAATGAATCTAATACTTTTTGTTACTCTATCATCCTAATAGCTAGGTAGAACATTTAAATACACAATTTTAATAATATGTACTCTTTTTCAGAAATCAGCACCAACTAAATTTTTACAACAAACATTTTTTTACGTTCTAATTCTTTTAACTTTTAGATATGAGTATAGGAAAAAAAGGACTACAGATTTATAAATTAGGTTTATCTGCTACTCTAACAAAATTATCAATATTTTCCTCATACTATGTCTATTAGAGTTATATGAGAAAAAATAGCTTCCAGAGACAAGTGGAAATACCAACTTTCACCTCTGGCTATCTTCATAGCATTCTGGAAAAACAGGCTGTGGGTTATTTCATTAATCCTATTTTTCAGGTAATTTATGTACAGAAGAATAATGCTATCTTTCCTCAAAAAAATTCAAAAAGAAAACACTTGCCTTTATAAAATTACTTACTAGAAATTTTTCTTTTAGGCTTTTCTCCTTCTACCATATTTTCTCGAGTTTTAGCATTTTCCAAACTTCATACTTTAAATGAAATAAATCAAGATCAAAGTAGGAACTTCATTAAGTCATACATAGTTCAGGACTCTAAGGAAAAAAATCAAACACTGAAGATCTAATGTCTGAGGCAAAACAACTACCAAATCGTCACAGCTCAGACTCTGAATAAGTTAAGCACAGGGAACATGAGGAAATTGGGAAGAGTTGATGAACCTATTTTAATTTTGAATTCGAAAGAACGTCACACCCATTCCCTGGCTTTGAAGGCAATTCTTAAAACTTTGAAACAGAAAACTTACCCTGTTTTCCTGACCTTCCTGCTAGACAATAGGACTGTGATATTAATTTTACAGACAATAGTCCCCTCACTGCTCTTGATGTTTTCACAGGTCCCCTGGGAATGCCAGTGAGGTCTGCATGTGGTGTAACTAATTCTCATCAAGAAAATGACGCTCATCTTGTTATATTATTTGCATTTTTGCAAAGCCATAATATTTTCTATTATCATAATGAGTTGTAGTAAGTTGACAAACTAATCATAGTAAAATGTCAGCTTTTGGATAAAACCTTGTATATATCCCAAAGATATGCATGTCGCATAAAAACCTCAGTGTCTTGCACTAATAGTGTGCCAGATGGTGCCATCTTGCTGTTAGGAAACCATGGATCTAGTGTTATGTTTCAAATTAGAATGAGTTGATCTTATTATAGACTGTGAAACAGCACTGAAGTTCAGAGACGCTACTGCAATTTAGTTCACTTATGATACAAAAATCCAAAAATTTATAAGAGATGTTTCATAAAACTTCTGCGGCTGAAGTGGGATACTTTACTATCTCTGTGTTTGTAAAGAGTGATTCAAACTTCAGCCAGGACAAGAAGTATGGAGCTAGAAGTCCAGAGCCACAGATATGACAACCTAAGCACAAAAGTTTCAGAGGTAAGCTAAGAAAAACGGAGCATGAATGAATGGGTGGCAAGTCCTAACAGGATTCTGTAGATCCCTAGGGACTGGAAATGGGCAATAAATAAGCAACAACAGCAACAAAAATGTGTAGTAGGTTTGATTCTTAAAAGGAAGTGAGGGAGGCTCCTTCATGTATTATGATACAAGGGTATTCCAAAATGCAAACCAACTGCACAGTCCTGAGACCTATATTCAGGAAGGAGGGAGAGAAGTGGAGCTTGTACTCAATGCATTCTCCCAGGGAAAAGGGGCACATAGTTCTCAGCAGCTGACACAACTCTCTGTGGAACAGAGAGAAGGCACAAACATAAAATCTTCTCGTTTAAGAAGAAAGGAAAGAAATGGAACTTGCTCCCAGTGTCCCACATTTCTGCACACTGCTCTACAGAAGAAGGGCGGGACGTTTAAGGCAGCCTCCATGGCTCTGCAAGATTGGGAAAAAGCTTCTCCCTCTGCAGGGAGACAGAGTGTGCACATCCACAGAAAACATTTGAGAAGCCCCCAGAATGTCTAGCTGAGTTGTTGGGAAGGTCTTTCCCTGCCAAAACCAGTTCATAAAAACTTGAAGAGTTGGCTGCTTCTTGAAATGCAAAACTATGAGGAGCATGAATAATCTAAGAAATAGGATCCTACCAAAACAACAAAATAAATCTTCAGTACACAACCCTAAAGAAATTGAGATCTATGGATTGCCTGACAAAGAATTCAAAATAATCATTTCAAAGAACTCAGTAAGCTATAAGAGAACACTACAAGGGACAGACAACTCAACAAAATCAAGAAAGGATACACAAGTAGCCACTTGGGTGGCTCAGTTGATTAAGCGTCCAACTCTTGATTTCATCTCAGGTCATGAGATCCAGCCCAGTGTCCAGCTCTGCACTGGGCATGGAGCCTGCTTAAGATTCTCTCTCCCTTTCCTTCTCCTCCCCCCGCCCAACCCACATGCATGTGTGTTCTATGTCTCAAAATAAATAAAATCTGAAGAAAGAATACACGAGTAAAATGAGAATATCAACAGAGATAAAATCCATAAAAAACAATCAAACAAAAATTCTGGAGAAGGGTAAAATAATTGAACTAAAAAATTCAACAATAGACATGGTCAAGCAAAAAAGAGAATCTGTGGGGGCGCCTGGGTGGCTCAGTCGGTTAAGCGTCTGCCTTCGGCTCAGGTCATGATCCCAGGGTCCTGGGATTGAGCCCCGCATCAGGCTCCCTGCTCCGTGGGAAGCCTGCTTCTCCCTCCCCCACTCCCCTGCTTGTGTTCCCTCTCTCGCTGTCTCTCTCTCTGTCAAATAAATAAATAAAATCTTTAAAATAAAAAAAAAAAGAGAATCTGTGAACTCAAGCAAAATGAAAAAAGAATGAACAAAGTGAAGAAAGCTTACAGGACTTTTAGGGTACAAATAAGTGAAAAAACAAAAGTACACACAAAAAAAGCAAAAATAGTTAAGTGGAATTACATCCAACTAAAAAGCTTCTGCACAGCAAAAGAAACAATCATAGATGGGCAATAATAAGTTTTATCAAGGAGATGAAACAAGTAGAACCCTAATACAGTGCTATTTAAAATGTAGATTGAGAAAAAGTCTTTGGAAAGGTGGTAGTATCTACTAAAGATGATCTATGACTACCCAGTTATCCCAACCCCATATTCCTATACCCAACAGAATGTGTATGTATTCTCACTAAAAGACACGTATGATAAAGTCCATAATAGAACCACTGTTAATACTAGCCTTAAATTGGGCACAACTCAAAATGCCCATCAGTAGAATACCACATAGCAATGAGAATAAACAGATACTAATGTATATAACAATGATGAATTTCACAAAAAAATAACATGAAGTAAAAGAAGCCAGACACAAAGAGTATATTCTGTATGAACTTACATATATAAAGTTCAAAACCAGGCAAAGCTGGTATACGGTGTTAGAAGTCAGGATAATGGTTACCTTTGAAGGTGAAATGACTAAAAGGACTCTGGAGGTTAATGCTCAATTTCTTGATTTGGGTTCAAGATAAGCACGCATGTTAACTTTATGATCATTCATCATTCTGTACCCTAATGAATTGTAAACTTTTCTTTATTAACATTATTACATTTTATTTAAAAGGTTTGGTGGGTTTGTTTTTTTTTTTTTTAATATCCACCAATCTTGGCACTATCACTCCAGAAGTGTTTTAATCGTCACCTTACCATATGTGTGATCAAATCCTTCTTTCAATAGGTGCCATGTGTTTTCTAAAGTGTTAGAGAAAATTCGTGGATTCAGAGAAACCACAGATCGGTCTAGATTTCACCAAAGTTTTTTACTACATGCCTAGCAGTAGTAATGCTATGCATCTCTCTGTATTGTGCACGTGGGGAAGTACTGTGTTAAACTGAAATAGATGAGTAGCACTTGTCCTGTGAGAGGGAAATATACGTTAAGAGGCCAAACTTTGGTAATCAATACTTTGTTCTTTATATCATTCCCACAGTGTCCTTCTATGAAAAATGTACCACAAATCTGAAACACTCTGAATTCAAGTTCTATTTTTAATATGATTAGGTTTCTCTATTCATATTGTCAGTGGATTGCAAATCTCCCTTTCTAGAAATACCTCTTCCATCACCTGCCTTTTCTGTGTTTGATACTACTACAAAATAACTGTCCTATCATCTATTACTTCCCTGGGCAGGAGATGCCTCAGGATGACTCTAGGGAAAGTCTGCATTGAGGCTTAATTTCCATGCTCACTTCCCCATTTAGTGCACCCGTCAGGACAGTCAAATCAAAGTCCTTTTCTGATGTTAATAGGTCTGAAGAGGACATGAAACTCTCCCCTCCCCACCCCACTCTTCCTTGTTTTGTCCTATAAATAATGCTGATATTCATGAAATTAAGCATTAACTACATTTGCAGTAAATGGTAGGTACTAGCCATTGAGGATTCTTTGATTATAATCTGCTTATTTATAAGTGTTTCTAGACCAGAAATCATGGCTCAAGTAAAAGCCACAATCCCAGAGAAATCTTAAAAATTCTCAATTTTTTTATTTTATTCATAAATTAGTGATAAGAATAATTTCCAAAGCATACTTTGAACTCTCAGCAAGCTGAGAATACACAATAATAGTGATCGTGGTAATAATAAGTTAAGTCCTTTATATTATTAACACTTTATACATTAAAAATGCCTTTAGCAATAAGCCCTATGAAGTAGGGCACTATGGTCTGAATATTTGTCACCCCAAATTCATAATTTTAAATCCTAATGGCCAATATGATATTAGGAGTTGGGGCCTTTGGGATGTTGATTATTTATGAATGAAATTAGAGTTCTTATAAAGGAGATTCCACAGAGATCCTTCTCCCCTTCCACCATGTGGGGGCACAGAGAAAAATTGGTGTCTGTGAACCAGGAAGAGGCCCTGACCAGAATGTGACCATGCTGGAGCCTTGATCTTGGATTTCCCAGCCTCCAGAACTGTAAGGAATAAATGTCTATTGTTTATAAGCCACCCAGTCTGTGGTATTTTGTGATAGCAGCCAGAAAGAACTAAGTAGGTATTATTATTACCCTATCCTCTTGATAAGAAAACCGAGGTACAGATAGGTCAAGTAACTTCCCTCAAGGTCACACGGCTAGCAAATGTTGCAACAAATATTCACCAAATGCTAGACCAAATCCTAATATTTGAGACATTTAAAGAAGGTAAGCAGCTGTCCAGGAAAACAAATTATAATTGGAATTCATAATATGAAAAGGTGATTAAACACCCTATAATAATATTCAATTTTACCTTCAAAATCGTAGATGTATTTTCAAGAAAATAGCAAAGTATAACTTAAAAGACCTTTGAGAAATCTGTGAAATAACAGTAAAGAGCAGTAAACAAATACTAAAGGTTTTATTTTATTTCTGCTCTTAAAAATAGATCATTATGACAATTGAAATTAGTTAGTGGTAAGTATCCACATAAGTCTAGCACACCAGTTTGGGATATTAAGAGAGTGATCCATATATGAACATGAAAAGAGAAATGGATTCTTTGCATTCTGTAGTGGAGAACACCTAAGACCTAATGACAAGAGCTTTCCATTAAATATGACTAAGGTGATGACTCAGGAGCTACTGATAAGTATACTGGAAACTGAAGATACATCAGTGGCTGGCACGGATCAACACAGCTTTAAGGTTGGAACTATGTCAGCAGTTTGCCTAATGCATTAGTCACAACAATGTGTCAGAGAGGGACAGAAGATTTGGGAGTTCTGTGTTACAGTAAGAAAAATTACTAAGTATTTCAACAAAGGAGAATATTTTGTGGGCTGGAGTCTGAGCAAAGCATTTGAACAAATTAGAAAATGTATGCATATATTTTGTAATGTAAGCAAAAACAAAATTTTGATCATACCTCAAAATAGTTCCAAAGTTATTGACAATTTCTGTTGGAGTCCCTTTACTAACACCAAAAACAAAACAAAACAAAACAAAACAAAACCCCAAAAAACTAAAACCAAGAAAAAAAAGAATTCTATAATTTATAAGGTTATTCTCCATCTACCTTATTTGATACTGCCAAAATTTAAGCCTGACTTTTTTTTTTTCCTTTTAGAAAATAACATTGAATCTTCAAGCTCAGATCACACAGGAACAGCTATTGAATTAGTTGCTCCATTGTAGTCTCATTTAGCAGGTATAGGAACGTCCCTTTAGTCTTGTATGCTTTTACTTGGTTACAGAACTGCTTATCACTGGAATGAGTGTCCCAAGTGCCTGTGTATTGGCAGGTAGGAACCCTAGAAACCCTTCTCCTAATGTTGCAAGTTTTCAAGTTCCCCCAGCAAACTATTTTGTACTTATTTTAAGTTCATCAGAAAGTTTATCTTTGTAAGTTTTCTTTCAGTTAAGAGCCAAATGCATCTCATTTGGCCTCCAAAATTGTTGCCTAGTTTATTCTCAGCAGTACAAAATACCTAATGACAAACAGCCTAAAAACATGGTTCCTGCTACTGTGTTCATGTATTTAAAATATCTTCACGACACACACACACACACACACACACACACACACACACACACACCCTACACTTGAATATCTTCAATCCTGGAACTGTCACAACGAAGACGTTCCAGGATGCTAAACTATCAGAGCAGGGATGACGAATTTTATTCAACAAAATTTTAGTCAGCACCTACTGTGCATTAGGCACTATGCCAAACCCTAGTCATTTAATAGCTCACATAATAAAAAGTGAGCCAACAAACACAATTTAATGGAGCTAATTCTACAATAGAATATGGAAATACCTTTTTCACCTGCATCCCTGACTACCTTAAGCACCCAAGTATTCCCCGCACCATTTTTTCATGCAGTCCATCTTCTCATTACTTCTTTAACATTAATCAAACCCTTCTATACATGATGTTTCTTAGCTAGGAAACCAATCTGATTAAATGATTCCATTTACAAGTAATTCACTGTCATTGTCAACCCCTCTCAAAGATATTTGCTAATAAAAAGCAATTCAAATTTTTTAAAATTTAAAGCAGTGCAAAGGTTGCATTTTGGGCACAAAGCAATCTGCTTTGCTTTGAAAACTGTAACACAGAAAAGAGTTATTAAGAGTGTCAAGTATGAAGAAGAGCCAAGCATAATGATGACTGAGGATAGATCTTTTTTTTCCTAGATTAAATCAATTAGTAATTCAGTTTAACCTGTCAACTTAGGAGGAAATGGGATGAAGTAAAGGTAATCAAATAAAAAATAATGAATTAAGTAATATGTTATGATTCATTTTTTTCCACAAAAGAGATAATGGTACTATGTATTCTCAGTATGATGATGTGATCAAAATGACTTTTAAATATTCTCATTGAGGAGGATGTTTACAATATCCAGGGTGTGGAGGACACAAACATTAATGTAAAACATATGAGATGGAAAAAAATCTTGTTTGTAAATTACAAACTAGCTTTTCTTAAGCTAGTTCAAAGATAAATGTAATTTAGTTTACAAATTAAGAAAACATGAAGTAACAATCTTGTCAACAGTTTTTTTATAAATACTGGTAGGCTACTGATCACATGTAGTTCAAGTCTGTGGGTTTTGTTCAAAAGTTTAGAGGAGGTAAAGAGAGTTAATGAGTTTGCTATACAGCTGAGCAATGCTTTTGAAAGGTATTAACAATTATGATCAAGATAATTAACAAAACTTATAATTACATAAAAATCTCATCTTAATAAATAATATCATGGGGGCGCCTGGGTGGCTCAGTCGTTAAGCATCTGCCTTCGGCTCAGGTCATGATCCCAGGGTCCTGGGATCGAGCCCCACATCGGGCTCCCTATTTGGTGGGGAGTCTGCTTCTCCCTCTCCCTGTGCCTCTGCTTGTGTGCTCTCTCTCTCTCCTTCTCTGTCAAATAAATAAATAAAATCTTAAAAAAAAAAAAAAATCATGTCGGTTTTAATGTTTTCTCAACTGAAAGCCTATATTACCTCAAATAGTTATAATAAACTCTAAGAGAATCTTATTTAACAGACAGTAATGACATTTTTATTTATATACCATTTCATGACTTCCTAAGTATTTTAATAAGCATGGTCTCATTGTCTTGGCCTGATATTTTTTTAGTAAGGAAGGCAATTGGTACAGTTGCAATTTTAGAAATGCGATTACAATTATTATAACTTGTTCAAGTTACCCAAATAATCACCCAGGTGAGACAGATTATATTTTGACAGAAAGAATATTCATTTTTTCAACCATTTGAAAAACCTAGATCTTACTCATGGATGTATGCTGGGTACAGTGGATACAATGATGAAAAAGACCATGTTCTTGAGGCACCTGGGTGGCTCAGCCGTTAAGCATCCACCTTTGGCTCAGGTCATGGGATCGAGCCCAATGATGTCGGGCTCCCTGCTCAGTGGGAAGCCTGCCTCTCCCTCTCACATTACCCTTGCTTGTGTTCCCTCTCTGTCAAATAAATAAAATCTTAAAAAAAAAAAAAAAAGAAAAAGAAAAAGACCATGTTCTTGACTTTGTAGACCTTAAATTATGTGTTTACTCTTTCTCCTTTTAGGCTAAAAATTCTGTCTGCAAAAGGCCCAATGCCAGTGTTATTTACTTATGAATACCTAGAATCTAAAACAGTGCCTGACACACAATTAATGTCCAAAAATATTTTACTCATTTGTTCAAAATGTATATTGAGTGCCTATAAAGTACTGTTCTAGGTATTATAGTACCAATGAACCAAATGGGCAAAATGACCATCTTCATTTAAGTGTGTGTTGGGGAAAAAAAATTGACAAATATTTATAGTATGTTAAGGTTACAAGTGTTAGGGGGGAAAAAAGGAGCTTACATGAGTTCAGGAATATTTACAGTTTTCAATAGAGGCCTCACAAAAGGCCTCACTGAGAATGTTATATTGAGAAACAGCCTGTGGAAGGGAGAGAATGAACCATGTGTGTATTTAGGAGTTTCTCAGTCAGAAGGAAAAGAATCACAAAGGCGCAGAGGTACCGCAGCCTCCCATGTTGGAGAAATATCAAGGAGGCTAGTGTGATTAGAACAGAGCGAGCAAGGAGGAGAGTCAGAGATAAGGTCAGAGAATGTGGCAGCTGCTTTGACATGGGCATGGTGGAGAATCTTTGGAACAGAGAACAGTGTCCTGCGATATAGTCCAGCAAAATCAGGGCAGGACTCTATAATCAATCTTTCTATTTCAAGTAACAGAGAACCCAATTCCAACATATTAAAACAAAAAGACATACATTAGCTCATGTAAATGAAATAGCCACAGAAAGGCAGGATTCAATTATGGTTGACTCGGGACTCAATTGCACATAATGGCCCTGGTATCTTCGGGCTTGCTGCATCCCAACATTAAGCCCAGCAAAAATCAAGGAGTCTTTTTAGACAGCCCCAGGAAAGCATGGACATATACTCAGTTGGGCTGTTTGGGGTCACGTGTTTAACATAAACAATCATGAGGACTAGAGTAGTGAGATCTTCTGGGTGACCTACGCCTAAGTCATGGGCTCCACCCTAAAAATAGCATATGAATTGAATAGGAAGAACATTTCAGTCTTATCAAGCATGGGTAAAATGGATGTGGAGAAGCCAAGAAACAATGAACATCCAGACTAAGCTCCCAAGGGAAATTCTATCTAAGTTGAGAATGATACAGAGATGATATTGGACAGGTAGATGGTGTTAGGGAATAAAGGAAGCCTTTATAAGCCTATAAGCAATAGTATGGTGTTTTAACTTTATTAAAAAGACAATAGGGAACCGCTAAGGGCTTTAAACAGGAAAACAGCATACACATATTTCAGTTTTTGGAAAAGGCCACTCAGAAGTGTTGAGAATGGTTTGGAGTGGGGCCATGGTAAATATAGAAAAACCAGGTTTCATATCCAGAAGATGATTGAAAACAGGAATAGCAGCAGCAGGAAGAAGAAAAACAGACTTGAGATACATTTGGAAGACAAAATCAATAGACTTGATGCTCAAGAGAAGATAGGATTGTGGAAGGTCACACAGGGGCTTCAAAATTTGGGGTAGTGCTACATTTCTTAAAATGAATGGTGGGAACATGAGTAATCATTTATTATTTCTAATGGCTTACAAAAATTTATATTAAAAAATTATATAACATCACTTTATGCCTGACACTGAGATTCAACTCCCCTTTGTGGGCCCCACAGAAACAGTATGGGAACAATTTTTCACCTCAAAGCTCTAGATGAATCTGAATTCGCCTCTAAAGCAGTACCGTTTTTCCCTCCCTGGCTTATTTCTACCATTTCAAATGAATCTTTTTGTTTTTCTTGGGGGACAGGTGGAGCTTGAGGGTAATCCTTTCCTTCTTGAATGCTCAGAACCTTTCAAAATATGTTTTATTATTATTTAATCCACATCTTCTGGATGAGTCAGAATTTCTAGCCCTATATTCTTCTAAAAATCCATTACTATACCTAGTTTTCAAAGATAGTAATGACGAGGCTTTTAACAGCATGGTTAAGTGTTCATCATATACATTATCAGTGGTGCCTATGGCCTTGTCTCAGCTGACTGAAGTAACATTTGTGTCTTCACAATTTCAGAGTAATTGAATCTCAGAGTAATTTGACTTTAAGCACTTTTTATCGCCAAGAAGTCCAGTCCTCCTTGAGATTATGTCATCACTCAGTATCCTTTAGTATTCTTATATTATTTAAATCAGTCAGAATTGATTTCTAAAATTTCCAAAGAACCCAACTAATACAAACATCAGTATGTACAGCTCATAATTTTATTCAGCTCAAGCATAGGTATGAAGACTATGTTGATCCTGGGTTAATGTAGGACTAGGGACACCAAAAAGACAATGGACACAGAACTGAAGTCAGACATGGAAGGAAACTGAGACAGAGAGAGATGGAGAAAAAGGAAAAGTATCTAGACAGATGAAGTAGAATAATTTAAAGAGGGAGCGGGCAAATAAGAGGTTTTCCTGAGATAAGAAATCATCTGATTTCAGAGATGAAGTAATGCTGATGATATGTTGTCAGGAGAGACATCAGTAAAGTGAAAGGGAGGTCATTGGAATATAAACACTATAAAACTAAAAGGCCAGTGAGGTAAATGATACACATATTGAGACAAAAGGATGATGGGTGGGCAGGCCAGTGCCAAAGTTTTCAGTGGATGTAGTAAGAAACCAGAACTCCTATGATGTTGATCATGAGGAAGGGGCAAGTATGGGCATTAAAGCAAAATAAATTTTTAGTATAAGAATGGAGGAGTACTGGTCTGGGAGTAGCAGTAAAGTATGCTACCACACATGATACTACAGATATGCTCCTGGCCACTCATCTTTCTCTACAGTACACTTCAATTTACTGTTTACAACACTAAAGTGCACATGTAGCGTTACTAAGTATAACCAGAAAGAGCCAAAGTAAGTAAGACCCTGAAATCTCCCCATGCATTGTGACAAAAAGCTTCCATTTTAACTACAGTGCAGAAATGTTAAGGGTTTTTTATTTAATGAAAATAGTATTCTGCCTAATTTTTATTCTGGCAGAATGATCATTCATTTAAAAATATCATTTACTTCCTGGAAAAATAGTAAAATATGAACCACATTATGACAGAACGCTTTAGGAGTTTCATATAGTCATTAAAAGGAACTTAGGGATTGGTGAAAGTATTGGCATCCTTGAAGATAAGCTTTATACCGTTTAGTATTTTCTTTTCGTGATGTCATTTAGAGAAGAAAGAGCTATAAATACTTAGGGGGAAACAATCTTGAGCTCACATTGGGATCTCCATAGAAAGAAAAGCAGCAGAACAATCAAGTGAAATAAGAACATAACATTGTTATATTAAATGAATATCTTTGATTTCTAAGAAGGATGAATACCATTTTCCAAATATTTCATGGCAAACTGTATTTTTCTTTTGAAAATGAAAATGGATTGCCCATTAGTGTCCCTTGACCATTCATTTATGTTTGGTGTTAAGGATAGTTAACCTTTTATCTCTCATATATATTCTAATTGTTTTCATTGGTATTTATTTTCCCACTTTAATTTATGCTATTTGATAAATCATAGCAGCATCTAGGTTTTTCTATAATCTTTGTTTTTTTTTTAATTTTTATTGTATTATTTAAAAGGCTTTATCTACTGAGATTAGATCATTTATGCATATTTGTTTTTAAAATTTAATTTGTAACAAGTATTTCTAAATCTAGAGATTGTGCTGGTACATGGTGTGAGATGCGGTTCTAAGCTTATTTGTTTCCAAGTTCTTGTCATAACACTTATTAACCAGTGCATCCTTTCCTACACTGATTTGAAATGATGATTTTCAATAAAGTTTTCATACGTCTTACAGTTGTTTTCTAGACTCCCAAATCTGTCCCAGCTATTTCTGTGCCAATAACCATCATTTCCTATTTTTAGTATTATATTGATTTTGATATTTGGAGGAACAGGTTTATGGTTTAGCTATTCTCATTTCTATTTTATTTTAAAAGAACTTTTTAAAATTTTTGTTGTAATTACATTAAATATAAGCTAGATAGAAGTTGACTTCTTATAATTATTGGATCTTCCCTTTGAGAAATATAAATAAATGTGGAAATATAGCAAGTCATTTATGCCAGTCTGATGTTTAGATCTATATAAACACTCAGTGTTTCATATTAAGATATATGCAATCTTGTCTGCCCATCACACCTTCTAAATTGTGTCCAGTAGTGTTAGAGGAAGCTGTTGAGTTCCTTATATTTTTATTTTATCTAATATCTTTAGTAGTCCTAGTGTTTACCAGTGATTCTCTATTTTTAAACACATTAAATTTAAATAAATTTTTATTTATAACACCCCACACACCCACACCTTGTGTGTATGTTACATTAGAGAATGCTTCCAGACTAGAGTTAATTACTGTGCAGAAAGTAAACAGTCTTATGGTATTCTCAAGTTTAATGGTGACATTCCTAGTGCTTCACAATGAGATTCTAGGGGAAGGAAAAAAAAAAAAATCTCTTCCTCAGCCCGTTTTAGGTCTTCGAGGGCTCTGTAAATTAGACTGTCCAAAGACATTAACAAGAGAAAAACAAACAGAAGTTTATTAGTATATGCTTCACCATCATACATGGGAGTACCGAGAGATGAGGAGTTCAAAAGCATGGTTAGAACTTGGTTTATATATCATCTTAGGCTAAATCAAAAGAAAAGAGATTGGGGGCTGCTGGATGAGGAAGCAAATTATGGGAAGGTGACAAGAGACCAGGAAAAATAAGGTAAACAAGTGTTGTTTTATAGGGTTTGTTATGCAAATTTAAGTCTGTGTCCTCTCCATATGTAAGAGGTATTAAGAGTCCTCTTTTTCCTGGTACTGGAAAGGGAGACACCTTTGACAAATATAAGTTTCCTTATAAATATAGATGTCCTTTATAAAAGGAAAACTTGTGCCCTCTCTTCAGGGTTTTTCCTGCTGGTTCTCAATGGTCTTTTACTCAAAATAATCCATAAACCAAAGAGGCATATTTTGGGGTGGCCTTCACCAGGTATTGTTTTTGAAATAAATATATTTAATGTTATTAAAGAAGTGACTTTTTCTATTTTACTTAGTTTTATTTTAATATAGAAGGGATGTTCGATTTATCTCAGTAGATGCCAAGGAGGCATTTGATAATTATGATTTCACTCTTTGAATTTATTGATATAATGAAATATGCTGATGTATTTAATATTAAGACACCATTGTATGCAGATATTACTTAATTGCTGTATTTTTATGCCATAGCTGATTATATAAATTCTTATAGTTCACATTCACAAGAAGAATCAGTGAGATGTAACCTTTATCTTTTGCTCAGATTTTTCTATGAAATTCCAACCAAATATTAAAGAATTACTTTGGCTCTACACACTTTGTTCATCTTTTCTTTTCTTTTAAACAGAAACCTACATCATTTGCCTCTGACCTAGAGAATTGCATCTGATTTTTCAAATTAAACCTAGAATTATAAGGACAATTTAGAATATGTGACTTTTTTTTTTTTTTTTTTTTGGCCTAGCAGGTGAGTTTATCCACCACATAATATTTGAAGACTCAAGTATATCTTCTGTTTTCCCACAATTAATGAGAGAAAAGGATGAAGAGTGCCACAGTAAGGAGTCCAACAAAACCAAAAAGAATGTAGGTTCTTTCATATGACCTTATTGAATAGTTCAGTGACATGAGACCCATAAGCAATGATAAATATGTCTAGGCTCATGAGAAACTATTTCAAGAAATGAATTTGTTTAACACGAAAACACATGTGAGCTGACTTTCTGTGGCAAGGGCAATGATGAAAAGAGATTTGTCAGATCTGCTGACAGACCCTAATGCCAGATCTCTCATTATTTCCCAAGTAATGTTATTCATATGGTAACTTTTATTTAGTAGTTGTTACTAATCTATCACCTACTAATTATAATATTCATTTTTTCCTCTATAACCAGTGTGATCAGCTATTCAAATACAGTCATGAGCGTCCATGCACATACCCTGATACCAAGAAGGCTATTATCTCATTCTTGAGGTTTTTCTCCTTCTTTTAATAATCTAGTAACCCAGATCTGAGGGGCTCTGTTTTCGTGTGAGTGCAGCACAAACTCAAATATTGACAATGACTCTGTCACACGGAGATCCTCTGAAGGCTCATCCTCAGAAATCTGACAGATGCCTAATACCTGTGCTCTGGTTTAATCACTCTTTCAGCTCTTCATCTATGAATTCAATCACTTTACCCCAAAGAACAAACTCTGCCAAAGTGCATCAGTCCCTTGCCATGAAAAAATGAAGCCCACTACCAATAAGCCATCCTTTACCTCCGTCTTCCATTCCCAGGTTCTTAGGCCCTTTTCTGAGGCTCTGGGTCTTATTTCCAGGGGATCATTGTCATTTCTCATCCACTCTGATCTTCTTCAGTAGCTCTCTCATATAGAGGAGGGGAGAGAATTTGTCTCCTCCCTCATGTTTTCACACATTCCTCCCTTGTAATCATATCAAGATGTGAGGAAGCCTATGCTAAGCAACTAAAATACACACACACACACACCTATGTTATTATGCTCTTATCCAAAATAAACATTTTTCATCTTACTTTTGCATAATTAAGAGAGGTCGTTCAAGTGACAACACTAAATAAGTAGATCCATTCCAGTTTGCCAGTGATTACACTTGAGAGTCTCCAGCCTTAGTTTAAAAAAATCCACTTCATGGGATTTCTATTTAATCTCTGTCAAGATAGGAATCCTGATATACATGCTTCCAAAATATTATATATGTTATGTATATATAACTAAGAATGTATATAGATAGATCCTTGTCACTATCTTAATGAGGTAGAAAATGTGGTTAATTATATTTTCTTACAATTGCTCTTGCTTTTCAAAAATTTGCCAATCACAACGTATTAGTGTGGTGAGAACATATTCTCATCTTAGTTCTCACTCTTAAATCAATAGGACAGTTTTATTCTAGATCATACCCCTGATGAGAGAAAAAAGAAATAGACTTGTAAGCACTGAATGTAAATGACAGTATTTTGTTTGAAATATTTTATGGTTAAAAAGAAAAAATATTAAAACTAATGTAAAACAGCTTTTTACATGTAAATAAAGATTACTTATATCTGCTGATGGTTAATACATCATATTTGTTATGTAAAATGTCCTTTATATATTCACTATGACCTAAAGACAAACAACTAGGCAAAAATGAAACTAACTATAACAGTATTCTGATTTAATGTTACTGGATTAAAGAAAAATATTAAACAGTTAACAGGAAGTGATTATTCTTTATTGATAAAAAAATTCTGGCACAGTGGGACATAGCTAAGAAACTTAATTAGAATTACAATTCTAAGGATAACCTATGATGTTTTCCACATATTTAAGTCAAAACCTATACAAATACCTTTGTTCTCAACAGAATTTCTTTAGTACCTTGTCTAATTAGTAACAAGATAACTGAAGGATTTTACCCACAGTTATATAGTTTACCAACTTGAATTTTAAAGGCACAACTCCAAATTTATGAGAGTTTTCACACCTCAGACTATTTAAAAAAAGAGAGAGAGGTAATTCAGTGGCAGAAAGGAATTGCTTTTTGGAATGGTATATTTTTCTACCATACATATACCACAATGCATTCCCCAATTATTTATATTTCTCAGGAACAACGTTGACATTGAAAATAAGTCTTTGTTCTGTATTGCAGGTAACAAAACACAGCAAAAAAAAAAAATGATTCCACTTAAATACTATAAAACATATTTTTAAAAGGTCATTCTGTATTTATCAGGGTAGTTTTTACCCAAATAACCTTTCTATAAAATACCATAAATCATTTGCCCTTAAGTATTTAACCACATTTATGGTATCATTATCCCTTTTTTACTGGGAATTCAAGCCTACCTTAAATATTATTCATTGCTGGTAAGAGTACAAATTGGTACAAACATTCTGAGGTGAACTAAACAAGGTATACCAAAAGTCATAAAATATTTGCAAACTTTTAACCCTATAATTCCACTCTAAGAAAAATATCTTAAAACATTTGTGAACATATAGAAAATGGATATGTACCAAAGCAATTTTTACCATAGTGAAGCAGTGGAAACAATCTGAATTTCAATTGAGATATAAACACGTAAATAAATCAAGACACATCAATATAATGAAAGTTAATGCCCCCAGGAAAAATTATGTGCCAACTAAAAACTGATTGACAAAGATATTTATGCTAAATGAAAATGTCTTAAGGAGACATCAGGACATTTTTATTTAGTGATGATAATATTTTTAAAGTTTATATAAACAGAAATGTCTTTTAAAAATATTGGTTTAGGGACACCTGGCTGGCTGTCAGTGGAGTGTGACTCTTAACCTCAGGGTTGTGAGTTTGAGACTTACGTTGGGTGTAGAGATTGCTTAAAAAGAAAATCTTATGAATGGATAAAGAAGATGTAATAAATATACATATATACACGCACATGCACACACACGCACACACACACACACACACACACACACACACACAATGGCATATTACTCAGCCATCAAAAAGATGAGATCTTTTTGCAATGATGTGGATGGAACCAGAGGGTATTATGCTAAGTGAAATAAGTCAGTCAGAGAAAGACAATTATCATATGAGCCCACTCATATGTGGAATTTAAGAAACAAAACAGAGGATCATAGGGGAAGAGAGGGAAAAATAAAACAAGATGAACTCAGAGAGGGAGACAAACCATAAAAGACTCTTAATCATAGGAACCAGAGGGTTGCTGGACTCTTAATCATAGGAACCAGAAGGTTGCTGAGGAGATGGGGTAACTGGGTGATGGACATTAAGGAGGGCACGTGATGTAATGAGCACTGGGTGTTATATGCAACTGATGAATCACTGACCTCTACCTCTAAAACTAATAATATATTATATGTTAATTGAATTTAAATTTTAAAAAATCCCTTAAAAAAATAAAATCTTAAAAAAGATATCAGTTTAGAAAATATACTGTTTTATGAAATATATAACAAGAAATATAGGAAATAGGTTTTATGAAACACATGCAGTAAAAAATTGTAAATTTGTATAAATATCAAAGAGTATGGAAGGATATGAAGGGTTTAACCTTTATCTCTGTGTAGTGAGATTAGCTTAGCGGTTTTCTCAAAATTTTAACAAAGTATTATCTTACAACAACAAAACAAATTACTCTAATTTTAAAAAACTAGAAACAGGAAGTCTACAGAGAGAATCTGCTGTGCAACCTTTAATAACATATAGGAAAGCATCTCCAAAGGTCTTAACCCACTCCTAATAGTCCTATTTATGTCTGGGAAGTTGTGATTGCCATGGTGATTTCAACACACTCATTCTGATTCAGAAATGGGAAGAAAGGTGATTGAACTAAATACGCCTAGAAATATTAAGAAGAATGGTATGTTTCTGCTCAGGGAGAGTTTGCTAGTACCAATTCCAATGAACACATTTGCTATCTTCCAAAAGAATGACATTTATAAATTTAAAAGTAAAATATTATGGCTTTCCACTAATTTTCAAACTTTCTTTCCTTAATGGCACATCACGTAAAAGAATTCTTATATGGAATATAAAGCACACAAGAAGTATTTAAACATATAAAATGGGTCAAACAGAATTGCTTTCTCTGAATAAGAGCTAAAGGATATAGAGTACTAGTTGGGAGGCTTGCCTTCAGGCCCAGCTCCCTCTCCCCAGTACTTGCGCATGGGGCTCCTCTGCAGACCCTCCATCCAGGCTCTGGAGAACTGTTTGAAATTGCTGATTTACAGCACTGTTCAGCAAAAATTCTGTCACTATGTTTATACTTCTGTAGCAATACATAAACATTATACAGAAGCATTCCCTCATGGTAACAAACAATAGGCATATAACTAATAGGTCATTAAATGGTCTTTAGTCCATATAAATGGATAACAAGACAGGATCATAAGCCTCAGGATGAAAACCTCCATTGCATTGGTGCTCAAATATTAGTATGCAAAAGAACTGTGTGTTTCTTAGCGGAAGAAAAAAAAAAAGATCAAGATTCCTAGACAAAGTTTCCAATTACAAGTGATTCTGATACAGTTGGAACATAATTTGAGGAAAATTAAGAGTAAATTTTGCAAAAGAGCCATCTACATTTCACCTGCACACTAAGGTCAAGATCTAAATCACTAGACTATAATGGAACTTTCTCACTTGTTTCAGAAGTTTATTATCACATGGCTCTTCTCAATTGGTAATTAATGAATAGATAAAACTAAAGGCGACCTTAAGAGAAAAAAATAAATGTTTCAAAACTCACTGGAATGAATACATGTATATGTGTGTGTGTGTGTGTGTGTGTGTGTGTGAGTGTGTGTCTACACACACTCACAGACACATACGTACATATATATGCTGGAAATCAATGGATACCATTTAGTACGTTTCAGATTTAAGCATAAAAAGCAATGGAATCGTGGTATATACAGTCATTAAAATAAGTCAGAATGTAAGACACAACCCATTAAACTTAATATTGAACCTGAGTTAGTAGGACTGAATTTGCCAACTACCAAAGAAAAATGTCCTATTGTAAGATTTAAGCCAAAGACAAGCATTTTCACACCATCACAGGTATAAAACACTTCCATTTTGATACGTTTTTTCCTATAGTAAAAATATTGATTAAACTGAGTAATTAAAATTGATGCATAAAATTGGAGAAACACTAATAGAAGCAATGTGGATGGACATATAAATTAGAAGTGGAATTGAGCAATGTAATAGCTTTTCAACTTTAAAAAATAGAATGAATGCACACATACTCTCACATATATTTAGACAAAATGGGAAAATAGTTCCTTTTAAACTTTCCAACTGCATGTGAAAATTGGCATGATCATGACACGTAAGAGTGAGACAACAGGTATCCATACCTACATGTGTGCATACAATTAGGTCAAGCTTGCAAAAATACACGGTAAGAAAATTATCAGATAAGCTCAAATATACATTTTTTAGAAAACATCATTTTGCCTGCTTCTTTTCAGGGGTATATCACATTTTAATACTTGTGATCACAACAAAATGAAACCCACATGACCCCAGGGAGAGACTGAGGCTAAAGGGTTTCATGTACCTTTTCTTCCCCCCCGATAGTTAACATGCAAGATATCAACCTCCTTAATCCTGCCACGTTCACATAGTGGAAGTCTACAAGGACATGAACAGCAACAGGATCCATAGTTGTTATCAAACTATTGAAGTGTAGTCAGTACACTTTAGAGTAAATATTTGACTTCCCAGGCCATAAAGTATCTGCACCCTGGTGTTGTGGCACAAAAGCAGACATAGGCAATACCTATGATGAGTGTGGCTATGTTCCAAGAGCACTTTATTTAAAGGCAATGAAGTTTGAATTAAAAGTAATTTTTCTTTTATGAAATATTTTTTTTGTTTTTATTTTTAACCATCTAAAAAACAGTAACAGTGATTCTTAACTCAGGATTTGTACAAAAATAAGATGAAATTGGCCCACAGTTAGAGCTTGCAGACCCCTGGTAAAGAAGCAGCTAATTCACTAATAGTAATGGTGGCAATTAGTAAGGAGGACTGTTAAGGCCTGATGCTACACACTTACAGGGATGACCATGTATCAGTTCGCAGTGATATGAATGTGGAATCTATTTTTCTTCTCCCCTACCCCCACTTAGAGAATAAACAAAACTCTGATCACTTTTGATCTAAGCTTGAAAAATAAATACTTATTTGGGAAAATAGAAAGTGTCTTATTTTTTCTATAAATAAAATAATGAGCACATAGGAGAATCAAGCAAAGAACATTCATAAGCAACACACAGTCACTTTGTAAGTTCTCTCCCCTCATTGCAATTATGTAGCCTATTACTTGAAAATGGCACACAGATATTGGCATACTTTCTATAAGAACAATGGTAACACTCTGCTAATTGCATCTATTTTTGTGACAAGAAAAGTATCTTTCCAGGTCAGTTACTAGGTAGTGCCGGATTCCATATGGGAAATGTTTTTGGTAGTTCATCATGGACTTTTCATAATAGTAAAAATCGGAAACATTCTAAATTTTCAAAAAATAATGAATTGAGACAACTAGACAAAAAATAGAATAGAGCACAGATACATAAGTAATTATAAAAATATATTTATAATCTTTGGTAATTATTCAGTGACTTCTGATTACATCAATATGGCAAGCTAACAAAACCTGAAAAACTTCTCCTAGTGACACCTAGAAATTCTAGATGAAATACATGCTTTCTCAATTTTATTATGGATGGAATCAAGTTCACAAGATGGAAAATATGTGCTCCAAAATTAAGGAAGGAGCCGAAGCACAGAACAAATAACATCTGTGTTGACACGGTAGGTGCCTTGGAAAGGTGTTTATTGGTCTTCATACTTAAGGGCTTGGGTGCACGGGGATTAGAAAAGAAATAAATGAAATAACTACATATTTTGGAACCACATTGAGTTCGTTGTTGTTGTTGTTGTTTTAAACAGCAATGCAAATTAGTATGCTCTGTACTGAGTTACTTTACCATACATATGGATTTCAACTCTATCAACAATACCCTAGCAACTCTAAACTGTTTTTACCCCCTTCCACACATTGCACTATATTCATTGCCCTGGTGTTATCTTTGTAGTAATCAAATGAATTATCCTTCTTCAACTCTCTGAAATCTATTTATACAGCACAAACCCTTGTTAGCTATTATAGCCTCTCACAAAAATGTTTTCAATATGCGGGGGGTTTTTGTTTGTTTGTTTGTTTGGGTTTTTGTTTGTTTTTTTAAGGTAGGCTCCACACCCAGCATGGAGCCCAACACAGTGCTTGAACTCATGACCCTGAGATCAAGACCTGAGCTGAGATCAAGAGTCAGACACTTAACTGAGTCTTCCCAGATATTCCTGTAGTTATTATTTTTTTATAAAGACAGATGATCTTTGACTCACAATATTCAAAGTTGATTTGGAAATATTCTGCAAATTCTTCAGAACGGTCTCAAACTGCATCAAGGAGCAAGTGCATTAAACTTTTTTCACAGCATTCAGTATTATTTTATTCTTAAGTGTGGAATATTTCCAAAAGTTGTTGCTACATAGGAGGTCTAATAAAGGCTTCTCATCTTGCCTTTGCATGTTATTTCCCCCCCTCACAAAATACGTAATTGGATTGACCCGACTTGCCAAAATATACTAATTAATGATTAATTTGGAAATGTTCACAAAGCATTAAATACCTGCTAATTATCAAGATGAAAAGGGCCTAATAGCCTTAAATTATCAGCCATGATTTGTCCTTATAAAACTCCTATAATCATAGGCTTTCAACGAGCTTTTCTTTGTTATTGCCAAAAGCTAGAGCACAGAATTATAGAGCAATTCTAACAGGATAAAGAATGTTTTCCTCTATTCAGAGTAGATTCTATTAAAGATAAAAAAATAAATACGTGTTTTGCTAGTTACAATTCTAAATTAAATAGCATGTACCATTCAGCCTAATAATAATTGAAATTTCCTAATTAGAAAAATATTCAGACTTTGTATTAGTTGAAATTTAAATATGTAGTAGAGATGTAGAAAAATAAAAGTTACTTATATAACAATTATCTCTTATCTTTGGCCTTTTCAAAATTTAATTGGGATGATGGTTATGTATATAGAATCTCTGGAGTTCATAATAGACTGGTTAAAAATATTGATTGATACACCAATAGCTGTGTCACAATTATTTTCCTGCTGTCTCTAAGCCCTGCTCTCTATTACCCATCAGGTCCCTTTGCTTTCCCACACTTTCTCACCTCCCAGTAACTTACGGTTTCTATGTAAGTCTTACTCCATTGAAAATTTTCTTGATTAGTAATTAGTACCTAGTTGCTAAGTTCAGTTAATACTTTATGATCCCTTTGTTAGTTGGTCTCTCTGCAAGCATTTGATACTGTTGATCTTTTTTTTTTTTTCTTTTTTTTTAAGATTTTATTTATTTATTTGACAGAGAGATAGAGAGAGAGCACAAGTAGGCAGAGTGGCAGGCAGAGGGAGAGGGAGAAGCAGGCTCTCCGCTGAGCAGGGAGCCGGACGTGGGGCTCGATCCCAGGACCCCGGGATCATGACCTGAGCCGAAGGCAGCCGCTTAACCGACTGAGCCACCCAGGTGCCCCGATACTGTTGATCTTTTGTCATTAAATTACTTACCTTTCCCTTGTTTGGCAGTCATGTCTGGATTTTTCTCATATTCCCAGTCCCTTTATCTCAGTGGTCATGAGAACTTTTTCCCTTTCTGTTACCTTCTTATGTGCAATTATCTCCCCAGGATTGTTTCTTTGGCCTTGGATCTCTCTGCATATTGTCCCCGAGAAATCCTGATCTGTGGTATGGTTTCAAATGCCAACTGCATGCCAATACCTTCAAAATCTCTACCTGTCCTTTCCCTACCTCCAGAAACCAAAATCCAACTGCTTTTATAATGTAGTGCAGATAAAAGATTTTAAATTATTACCTTAGATTAGAAAATATACATTTAATTATAATGTTTGAGAAATTAGTACTTACATATGAACTTTTAAAGAAATTTTAAAAATGTGTAGGAGAGAAAATTAAAACATGCTACAATTTAACAATGGATACCTATGAGGCTATACACCATCTTTTACTTCCTTAAGGTTTCAGCAGTTTTCTAAATTTTCCACAGTGGACATTGATATTATAAAGGCTTGCTTGATACCAGCTTTGTTTACTGAATAATATGCAGCACTAATGTAAAAGCATGAAACTTACAAAGCATGAATTTAAGAAATAGGGTTAGTCTTGAGATTCCCCTATGATTACTATTCTTGCTACTTTGACAGCCAAAAAAAAAAAATGGTCTGGTATTTTTCATTCCAAGAACCTATTCCATCTGTCTAGGTCTTCTTTTATGTCCACAGATGTTATGATGAGCACTGGGTGTTGTATGTAAATGATGAATCACTGAATTCTACTCCTGAAACCAATATTGCACTGTATGTTAACTAAAACTAAAAAAAATAAAACAAACAACAACAACAAATAATCCAGCTAAGAAATGGGCAGAAGACATGAATAGATACTTGTCCAAAGAGGAAATCCAGGTGGCTAACAAGCACATGAAAAGATGCTCAACATCACTCATTATCAGGGAAATACAAATCAAAACCACAATGAAATACCACCCCACACTGGTCATAATGGCTAAAATTAACAACACAAGAAACAATAGGTACTGGTGGGGATGCAGAGGAAGGGGGACCCTCTTGCATTGTTGGTAGGAATGCAAACTGGTGCAGCCATTCTGGAAAACAGTATGGAGTTTCCTCAAAAAATTAAAAATAGAACTACCCCTATGATCCAGCAATTGCACTACTAGGTATTTACCCAAAGGATAGAAAACTACAGATTCAAAGGGGTACATACACCTGGTTTATAGTAGCATTAGCAACAACTGCCAAACTATGCAAAGAGCCTAAATGTCCATAAACTGATGAATGGGTAAAGAAGAGGTGCATATACACATACATACACACATATACACATACATACACATATTATATATATATATATAGTGGAATATTACTCAGCCATCAAAAAGAATGAAATCTTACCATTTGCCATGACGTGGATGGAGCTAGAGTGATTATGCTAAGCAAAATAAGTCAGTCAGAAGGACAAATACCATATGATCTCACTCATATGTGGAATTTAAGACACAAAACAGATGAGCATATGGGGGGGGGGAGAAAGAGGGAAACAAACCATAAGAGACTCTTAACGATAGAGGACAAACTAAGTGGTGATGCAGGGAGGTGTGTGAGGGATCGATATTAGGGAGGGCACTTGTTATGATGAGGACTGGGTGTTGTATGTAAGTGATGAATCACTGAATTCTACTCCTGAAATCAATATTGTACTCTAGGTTAACTAGAATTTAAATAAAAATTTTAAAAAATAAACCATTCCATCTTTGCTCCAATATTTACATAACATATCTCTCTACCACTTCCCAGCTATGTGACCTAAATATTTCTTAGTCTTTTTCTGCCTCGGTTACCTCATTTGTAAAATGGGGATAATATCATCTGCCTCACGGGGTTGTAGTGATCATCTAATAAATTATTTTCTATACAATTATTTCTAGCATTCTAGTCATATATCTTAAGCAGATGTACAAATTTTTCAATTATATACAAATACATGTTTCTACATATACTCACCTATCCAATCCAATGCTTATATTTTTATCTCAAAATTGAGCATTATATTTTTTGTAAGTATTTCAGAAAGTATTTTTAATGAAGGTTTTTTTTCAGTCATTGCCACAATAACATTAACACACATAACATAGAGCCTTTCCTATCACTCTTTGTCCAGGCATTGACGAAGAGACAAAGGTTATAAATTTTAATTCGTTATTTTAGCTTCTTAAGTATCCTTTATTTTGTATGGTTTTCTCACCCACATTTTTTTAAAAGTATGTTTATGGGAGAAATACTTTTCCTTTAATAACATATACAGTCTGGCTCTTGATGTTTACATCCCAGTGGTCATTTTACATGTTCTTCTCCTGAAGTGCCTGTAAATTAACAGTTAAATCCAGTGTCTAGATAAATTCAGGTTTAATATTTTGGCAAGATTTTTTATATAATCCTCATCAATGCAAATAATAGAAACAACACCACAAAAGCAAATGAACACAGCAGAAAAATGTGTTAAGTAAACTGGAATACCAAGAGGAAGAGAACTTAAATACAAAATCAATTATGAAGAAAGACAGGAAAATAAGATTTTTGGGAAAAGTAAAGAATGTTCAGGATTGGCTGAGAATTTTGAACACATGAATATTTGGAGTCCCTAGAGAAGAAAACAAAATCTAAGAAAGAATATAAAAAACATAATTGACAAAAATTTTTATCAAATGAAATCTGAATCTGGATCTTGAGACAGCCCTGCCACACTAAGAATATTAACCTGACTGTACAACACTGAACTATATTTTGATAAAATTATTGGGCATTTTCGAAAAGAATTTTTGAACATCTGGTAGGGGGGTGGCAGGGAAGGAACACTGCATATAAGGGAAAGAAAATAGACTATCATCAGATGCTGTGAGAACAGGTTTTTTTTACATTTAAAAAAAAAGTTGAATATTTAAATACTGAAAAAAGTATAAGCAAAGAATTTTAAACCCAACAGAACTAATCAAGTATAAATGGAACAAACTTTTCAACATGCAAGAAATCAAGGAATAGCATTTGCTTTGAAACTTCATCAGGTATTTACCTAAGAATGAGACTCAGAAAACCAGAATAACTAGAGGGAAAACGCCATAAGCACAGTTAGCAAGAATTATTACTTTTATGGCCCTTTAAGATTAAATGAGGTTTGAAAGACAGAGTGTATGGTATGTAATAAATATATGTTTTGAAAATGTAGATACAGGTTTTTAAAAAATGAGAGGAATGGAAAGAGTATATGAAAATATTTCAGGGCATCTGGGTGGCTCAGTCAGTTAAGTGTCTGTCTTCAACTCAGGTCATGATTCTAGGGTCCTGGGACTGAGTCTCGTGTGGGGCTCCCTGCTCTGCAGGGAGTCTGCTTTTCCCTCTACCTTTCCTCCCACTCATTCTCTCTCTCTAATAAATAAAGTCTTTTTTAAAAAAAGAAATATTTCAGTGTGTTCTATAATCATATTAGTGATGGTAGTAGTATTGTCACTCCAAGACTAATTATAAAACATGGAATAAAACAAAGGAGTAATTATGGGGTATTCTATTTGTATTCTATTTCTAATTAATGTCTATGTCCTTGAGAACCAGGATTCTCAGTATGTTAAAAAAATATGCAAATGCAGTAGAGACTAGGTTAATAAAAGCTCTATGGCTTGAATTAGAATTGGCAATTTATTTTTATAATCTCCTGAAAATACATTATATATCATTACATATATATACATATATATATATATATATATATATGTACATATATATATACGTATATATCTCCACTGAAATGGCCTGGAAGAGTGACTAAATCATAGCAAGGATTATCCCTACCACACATGTATAATGTATAATGTATAGGAATGCATATGAAAATGATAAAACTATACAAAAACCCAAGGAGATGAGACTATAAGAGTCAGAACAATCCTTTTCTCTGGAGAGAGGAAGAAAGCTCGATTGGGGTGGAACACATATAAGGGTGTGTCTTCTGGGTGGCAAAGTTCTATTTCTTGACTTGAATAAGGTCACACAGGTATCTGTTGTAAAATACTGTATTGAGCTCTCTAATTTGGATGATTTTATTTATCTGTATTTAAATAAAAGCTAAAGTTTTTTTTTTAAATGGTAAAGATGAAATAAAGATATTTCTAGTCAAATAAAAATGTTCAATTTGCCCACACTAAGCAAATTATTAAAAGGCATTGTCTGGGCAAAAGAAAGTTGATTCCAAACAAAAATGAAGAAATGAAGAAACACTAGCCACAAAACAAGCAAAAGTATTACTGACTGTTTACAATAATAATGTCCTATAAGTTTAAATACGTGTAGAGTCAAAATACATGACAGCAATAACAAAAGTGATGGAAATAGCTAAAGCATTCTATTTTTTTGTTATTATCTAAAAAGTGGTAAACTTAAGTTATACTAAAATCTGAGGATATATGTTATAATTTCTAGGAAAAATGTTAAAGTACAACTAAAGAATGTAAAATAGGGAAAATGAAGTAAAATATGTTTAATCCAAAAGACCAAAATAAAGTGAAAAAGGGGAACACAAATAAATGGAATGAAAATACAGAAAGATGAAAGATATATCCATAACTACATTAAATATAAAGATTCCAATTGAAGAAGATCAGACTGCACAGAAAATAAAGCACAAACACCTATATTCTGCTTCCAAGAGAACTCTTAATTTATCTATATTCTCATATTAAAAGAGTAGAAAAGATATATGATGCAGTACAATAAGGGAGGTCATAAGGCATAAAATAAGACACTAAAATGTAAAAGGATTACAACTTTCATTCACAGCTGAAATGGTTATGTATAATAGAAAATTCAAAGAATTTAACTACAAACTTAGGATGTTGGGTGAACTTAGCCAGGTTTTAACTTACAAAGTTAATATATAAAAATAATTTGTTTTCTGTACACTATCAAAATAACTGAAAAAATTACTTAGTGATATTAATAATCAAATATTCAACATAAATCTATTGAAAGTTAAACAAGACTTAAAAATAGAAAATAGAAAGTGGCACCTGGGTGGCAGAGTTGGTTAAGCATCTTGACTCTTGGTTTCGGCTGAGGTCATGAACTCAGGGTCGTGATCTCACGTGATCTCAGTGAGATCAAGTCCCAAGTTGGGCTCCACACTCAGAACAGAGTCTGCTTAAGACTCTCTCTCTCTTCCTCAGCCCCTCCCCCCTTCTTCTCGCCCACCTCCCTGGGTCGCACTGTCTCTAAAATAAATGGGTAAATGTCAAAAAAAAATAAAATAAAATAATACAAAAAAATATTGAAGACTAAGTAGATGGAGGGAATATACAATAGTGATGTAATGTAACAGGATTCAACATCTTAAGCTGTCATTACTTAAACTGCATTGGGATTTAATACTTAACGCAATCTCTATCCATTATCCATCAGAGTGTGTATGTGTACACATATATCTGTAAATTAACTGAATCTAAAATTTATATGGAAACGAAAATAAAGATAGCTAAGACAATCTTGAACAAGAACATACTGGGAGGATTTAAACTACAAAGTATTTCAATAGTTACCCTGAATGTAAATGGGCTAAATGCCCCAATCAAAAGACACAGGCTATCAGATTGGATTAAAAAACAAGACCCATCGATATGCTGTCTGCAAGAGACTCATTTTAGACCCAAAGACACCCCCAGATTGAAAGTGAGGGGGTGGAAAACCATTTACCATGCTAATGGACACCAAAAGAAAGCTGGGGTGGCAATCCTTATATCAGACAAATTAGATTTTAAACCAAAGACTGTAATAAGAGATGAGGAAGGACACTATATCCTACTTAAAGGGTCTATCCAACAAGAAGATCTAACAATTGTAAATATCTATGCCCCTAACATGGGAGCAGCCAATTATATAAGGCAATTAATAACAAAAGCAAAGAAACACATCGACAACAATACAATAATAGTGGGGGACTTTAACACCCCCCTCACTGACATGGACAGATCGTCTAAGCAAAAGATCAACAAGGAAATAAAGACTTTAAATGACACACTGGACCAAATGGACTTCACAGACATATTCAGAACATTCCATCCCAAAGCAACGGAATACACATTCTTCTCTAGTGCCCATGGAACATTCTCCAGAATAGATCACATCCTAGGTCATAAATCAGGTCTCAACCGGTACCAAAAGATTGGGATCATTCCCTGCCTATTTTCAGACCACAATGCTTTGAAACTACAACTCAATCACAAGAGGAAAGTCGGAAAGAACTCAAATACATGGAGGCTAAAGAGCATCCTACTGAAGAATGAATGGGTCAACCAGAAAATTAAAGAAGAACTAAAAAAATTCATGGAAACCAATGAAAATGAAAACACAACTATTCAAAATCTTTGGGATACAGCAAAGGCAGTCCTAAGAGGAAAGTATATAGCAATACAAGCCTTTCTCAAGAAACAAGAAAGGTCTCAAGTACACAACCTAACCCTACACCTAAAGGAGCTGGAGAAAGAACAGCAAATAAAGCCTAAACCCAGCAGGAGAAGAGAAATAATAAAGATCAGAGCAGAAATCAATGAAATAGAAACCAAAAGAACAGTAGAACAGATCAACGAAACTAGGAGCTGGTTCTTTGAAAGAATTAACAAGATTGATAAGCCCCGGGCCAGACTTATCAAAAAGAAAAGAGAAATGACCCAAATCAACAAAATCATGAATGAAAGAGGAGAAATCACAACCAACACCAAAGAAATACAAACAATTATAAGAACATATTATGAGCAACTCTATGCCAGCAAATTAGATAACCTGGAAGAAATGGATGCATTCCTAGAGATGTATCAACTACCAAAACTGAACCAGGAAGAAATAGAAAACCTGAACAGACCTATAACCACTAAGGAAATAGAAGCAGTCATCAAAAATCTCCCAAAACACAAAAGCCCAGGGCCAGATGGCTTCCCAGGGGAATTCTACCAAACATTTCAAGAAGAATTAATACCTATCCTTCTGAAACTGTTCCAAAAAATAGAAATGGAAGGAAAACTTCCAAACTCATTTTATGAGGCCAGCATTACCTTGATCCCAAAACCAGACAAAGACCCCATCAAAAAGGAGAATTACAGACCAATATCCCTGATGAACATGGATGCAAAAATTCTCACCAAAATACTAGCCAATAGGATCCAACAGTACATTAAAAGGATTATTCACCACGACCAAGTCGGATTTATCCCTGGGCTGCAAGGTTGGTTCAACATCCGCAAATCAATCAACGTGATACAATACATTAACAAAAGAAAGAACAAGAATCATATGATCCTCTCAATAGATGCAGAAAAAGCATTTGACAAAGTACAGCATCCTTTCTTGATCAAAACTCTTCAGAGTATAGGGATAGAGGGTACATACCTCAATATCATAAAAGCCATCTATGAAAAACCTACAGCGAATATCATTCTCAATGGGGAAAAACTGAGAGCTTTCCCCCTAAGGTCAGGAACGCGGCAGGGATGTCCACTATCACCACTGCTATTCAACATAGTATTGGAAGTCCTAGCCACAGCAATCAGACAACAAAAAGAAATCAAAGGCATCCAAATTGGCAAAGAAGAAGTCAAACTCTCACTCTTTGCAGATGATATGATACTTTATGTGGAAAATCCCAAAGACTCCACCCCAAAACTGCTAGAACTCATACAGGAATTCAGTCAAGTGGCAGGATATAAAATCAATGCACAGAAGTCAGTGGCATTCCTATACACCAACAACAAGTCAGAAGAAAGAGAAATTAAGGAGTCGATCCCATTTACAATTGCACCCAAAACCATAAGATACCTAGGAATAAATCTAACCAAAGAGGCAAAGGATCTGTACTCAGAAAACTATAAAATACTCATGAAAGAAATTGAGGAAGACACAAAGAAATGGAAAAACATTCCATGCTCATGGATTGGAAGAACAAATCTTGTGAAGATGTCAATCCTACCTAGAGCAATCTACACATTCAATGCAATCCCCATCAAAATACCATCCACTTTCTTCAAAGAAATGGAACAAATAATCCTAAAATTTGTATGGAACCAGAAAAGACCCCGCATAGCCAGAGGAATGTTGAAAAAGAAAAGCAAAGCTGGCGGCATCACAATTCCAGACTTCCAGCTCTACTACAAAGCTGTCGTCATCAAGACAGTATGGTACTGGCACAAAAACAGACACATAGATCAATGGAACAGAATAGAGAGCCCAGAAATGGACCCTCAACTCTATGGTCAACTAATCTTTGACAAAGCAGGAAAGAATGTCCAATGGAAAAAAGACAGTCTCTTCAACAAATGGTGTTGGGAAAATTGGACAGCCACATGCAGAAGAATGAAACTGGACCATTTCCTTACACCACACACAAAAATAGACTCCAAATGGTTGAAAGACCTCAATGTGAGACAGGAGTCCATCAAAATCCTAAAGGAGAACACAGGCAGCAACCTCTTCGACCTCAGCCACAGCAACTTCTTCCTAGAAACATCGCCAAGGCAAGGGAAGCAAGGGCAAAAATGAACTATTGGGACTTCATCAAGATAAAAAGCTTTTGCAAAGCAAAGGAAACAGTCAACAAAACCAAAAGACAACTGACAGAATGGGAGAAGATATTTGCAAATGACATATCAGATAAAGGGCTAGTATCCAAAATCTATAAAGAACTCATCAAACTCAACACCAAAAGAACAAAGAATCCAATCAAGAAATGGGCAGAAGACATGAACAGACATTTTTCCAAAGAAGACATCCAAATGGCCAACAGACACATGAAAAAGTGTTCAATATCGCTCGGCATCAGGGAAAGCCAAATCAAAACCTCAATGAGATACCACCTCACACCAGTCAGAATGGCTAAAATTAACAAGTCAGGAAATGACAGATGTTGGCGGGGATGAGGAGAAAAGGGAACCCTCCTACACTGTTGGTGGGAATGCAAGCTGGTGCAGCCACTCTGGAAAACAGTATGGAGGTTCCTCAAAAAGTTGAAAATAGAGCTACCATACAATCCAGCAATTGCACTACTGGGTATTTACCCCAAAGATACAAAAGTAGGGACCCGAAAGGGTACGTGCACCCCGATGTTTATAGCAGCAATGTCCACAATAGCCAAACTGTGGAAAGAGCCAAGATGTCCATCAACAGATGAATGGATAAAGAAGATGTGGTATATATATACAATGGAATATTATGCAGCCATCAAAAGGAATGAGATCTTGCCATTTGCAATGACGTGGATGGAACTGGAGGGTATTATGCTGAGCGACATAAGTCAAACAGAGAAAGACATGTATCATATGACCTCACTGATATGAGGAATTCTTAATCTCAGGAAACAAACTGAGGGTTGCTGGAGTGGGGGGTGGGGTGGGATGGATGGGGAGGGTATGTGCTCTGGTAAGCGCTGTGAATTGTGCAAGACTGTTGAATCTCAGATCTGTACCTCTGAAACAAATAATGCAATATATGTTAAGAAAGAAAAAAAGAAGAAGAAGAATGTAGCAGGAGGGGAAGAATGAAGGGGGGGAAATCGGAGGGGAGAAGAACCATGAGAGACGATGGACTCTGAAAAACAAACTGAGGGTTCTAGAGGGGAGGGGGGTGGGAGGATGGGTTAGCCTGGTGATGGGTATTGAGGAGGGCACATTCTGCATGGAGCACTGGGTGTTAAGCACAAACAATGAATCATGGAACACTATATCTAAAACTAATGATGTAATGTATGGGGATTAACATAACAATAAAAAAATTAAAAAAAAACTACGAAGTATTGATACATATCATAACTTATTAAGTATTACTTTTTTTTTAATTTTTATGAAATGGGAGAAGTTACAACCAACATGACAAGAATACCAGAGATTATAAGAGACCCCTATAAAAAAAAAAAAAAAAAAGCTATATGGCAACAAACTGAGGACCTAGAAGAAATGGATAAATTCCTAGCAGCATACAATCTTCTAAGACTGAATCAGGAAAAAATAGAAAATCTGAGCAAACTGATTACTCCAAAACAAATGTCCAGGAACAGATGACTTCACAGGTGAGTTCTACCAAACATTTAAAGAAGAATTAATGCCTTTCTCAAACTATTCCAAAAAACAGAAAAGAATGCTTCCAAATTCATTCTATGAGGTGAGCATTACCCTGATACCAAAACTAGGCAAAGACACTACAAAAGATAGAAAAGTATAGACCAATATCCCTGATGAATATAAATGCAAAAACTCCTCAATAAAATATTAGCAAACCAAATTCAATAATACATTAAAAAGATCATTCACCATGATCAAGAAGGATTTGTCTCAGGGATGCAAGAATGGTTCAACACACACACACACACACACACACACACACACACACACACAGCAAACACAGAAGTGCGATATACTACACTAACAAACTGAAGAATAAAAATCATATGTTATCTCAATAGATGAAGAAAAAGCATTTAACAAAAATCTACATCATTTCACAATAAAAACTCTCAGCGAGTTTAGAAAAAAACATATCTCAATATTTAAAAAAAAAGCCATATATGATAAACCCACAGCTATCATCATACTCAATGGTAAAAAACTGAGCACTCTTCCTCTAAAATCAGGAACAAGATATGGATGTCCAATCTCACCACTTTTATTCAACATTGTACTGTAAGTCTTAGCCACAGCAATCAGACCAAAAATAAAAGGCATTCACATTGCTAACAAAGGAGTAAAATGACATGGTACTACACATAGAAAAGCCTAAAGACTTCACCAAAAACTATTAGAATACATGAATTCAATAAAGCTGCAAGATACAAATTGTTGTGTTTTATACATTAATAAACTAGCAGAAAAAGAAATTAACAATCCCATTTACAATTACATCAAAAAGAACATACCTAGAGATAAATTTAACCAAGAAGGTGAAAGACCTATACTTTAAAACTAAGATTTATAAAAGAAATGGAAGGTAACACAAGTAAATAGAAACATATATAATGCTTATGTGTTAGAAGAATATTGTTAAATAGCCATACTATACAAAGCAATCTACAGATTCAATGCAAATCTTATCAAAATACCAGTTTGATACTCACAAAATTAAACAAACATTTCTAAAATTTGTATGGAACCACAAAAGACCCTGAATAGCCAAAGTAATTTTGAGAAAGAACACACCTGGAAGTATCACAATCTCAGATTTCAATCTATACTACAAAGCTATAATAATCAAAACAGTATGGTCCTGGCACAAAAATACATACATAGATCAATGGGACACAATAGAGAACCCGAAATAAACCCACGTTTATACAGTCAGTTAATACAACAAGAGAGACAAAAATATATGATGGGAAAAAGGTTTTCAATAAATGGTATTGGGAAAACTGGACAGCTACATGCAAAAGAATGAAACTGGGTGCCTAGCTGGCTCAGCCAGTAGATCATACAACTCTTGATCTCAGGATTGTGAGTTTGAGTCCCACATTGGGCACAGAGCTTACTTAAAAAAATATATATTTCAAAAAGAATAAAACCAGGCCATTTTCTTATACCATACACAAAAATAAACTTAAAATGTATTAAATACCTAAATGTGAGACCTGAAATCATAAAACTCATAGAAGAAAACAGGCAGTGAACTCTTGGATATCAGCTTTAGCAATATTTTTCTGGATCAGTCTCCTCAGGCAAGGGAAACAAAAGCAAAAAATTACATCAAACCAAAAAGATTTTGCACAAAGTCAACAAACAAAAAGGCAACCTACTGAATGGGAGAAAATATTTATAAATGATATATCCAATAAGGGATTAATTCCCAACATATATAAAGAACACATACAACCCAACACCAAAAAAACCCAAACAATCCAACTAAAAAAAAAATGGGCAGAGAATCTGCATAAACATTTTTCCAAAGAGACATCCAGATGGCCAACAGACACATGCAAAGATGATCAACATCACTAATCACCAGGGAAATGCAGATCAAAACCACAATGAGATATCACCTCTCAGCAGTCAGAAGGGCCAGGATCAAAGACAACAAGCATTAATAATGATGTGGAGAAAAGGGAATGCACTATTGGTGAGAATGCAAATTGATGTAGCCACAATGGAAAACAGTATGGAGTTTCCTGCACTATTGGTGAGAATGCAAATTGATGTAGCCACAATGGAAAACAGTATGGAGTTTCCTCAAAAAGTTAAAAATAGAGCTACCATATGACCTAGCAATTCTACTTCTATTTATCCAAAGGAAATGAAAACACTAATTGGAAAAGATACACATGCCCCTATGTTTATTGCAGCATTATTTACATTAACCAAGATATGGAAGCAACCTAAGTGTCCATCAACAGATGGATGGATAAAGAAGATGTGGTATGTAGTATGTGTACACACACGCACACACACACACACACACACACACACAGGAATATTACTCAGGCATAAAATGAATAAAATTTTGTTATTTGTGACAACATGGGTAGACCTAGAGGGTATTACTCAGTGAAATAAGTCAGACAGAGAAAGACAAATACCATAGGAATTTACTTATATGTAGAATCTAAAAAACAAAACAATTGAACAATGACAACAACAAACAGGAACCGCCTCATAAATACAAAGAACAAACTGGCTGTCAGAGGGTATGGGTAAAATAGGTGAAGGGAATTTAGAGGTACAAACTTCCAGTTATAAAATAAGTAAGTCACAGGATGAAAAGTACAGCATAGGGAATATAGTCAATAATATTATAATAACTTTGTGTGGTGACAGATGGTAATTAGATGTGGTGAGCATTTTTTAATTGTTGAATCACTATGTTGCTCACCTGAAACTAATTGTATGTCAACTGTACTTAAATTAAAACGAAGAAAAAAATAGAAAAGAAAAAGGAATTTTTATACGTGGTCATCCAATTTATGACAAAGGAAACAGTAAATTTCAAATGGAAAGGTTGGTATTTCTAATACATGGTGCTGGATTAACTCGATATGTCTAAGGGGTAAGCACTGGAGGGAGGATGGACCTTGATCCCTACCAAACAGGATCTTAAAAAATAAATTCTACATGGATTGCCATCAAGCAGTGTGAACGCTACAAAGAAAGGATTTAGAAGAAAACACAGGAGAATATCTTTGCCAACAATTATGGTCTGAAGATTTGTGTTCTCCCAAAATTCATATGTTGAAAACCTCATGCCCAAGGTGACAATATTGGGAGATGGGGCCTGTGGACCCCATGAGGGTGAAGCCCTCAGGAATGAGATTAATGCCCTTATAAAAGAGAGCTCCTTTGCCCCTTCCACCATGTGAGGATAAAAGGAGAAGTCTAAAACCTGGAAGAGAGCTCTCACCCAAACATACTGGCCCCCTGATATCATACTACTCAGCCTACAGAACTGTGAGAAATACATTTCTGTTGTTTATAAGCTACTCACTTTGTGGGATTGTTGTAATAGCCCAAAGAGACCAAGACACTAAGAATAGGGAAAGGTTATTTAATAGGACATAAAAAGCAACTACCACTAAGAGAATTGATACATTTTACTACCTTAAAATAAGAACTTGTCACATTTGAGAGCAGTGACATGGCAAAGATGGTGACAAAGGCTGCTTCAAACTTCACTACCCCTCCCAAGAAAAACAAGTAACAATTATTCAAGAACAAGACATTGCTGAGAGAATCCTAGAATTCTGGGGTCAATGTAAAGCACACCCCTCCATCACAGACAAAAAGACAGACTATATCAGAAGGGTAAAAGTAGCAGCTACTCATTGACTGCATTGCCCATCCGCCAGGCCAGTGTGGCACCGTGCAGAAGGGCTTCCCCTGAGCCTTCATTTCCTTCACTGGGAAAAGAGAACCCCGGGGGAAGGCAGCAGGGAGAAAACCAGTCTCCCCCAGCATTCTGGGTTGCTTTGTGGGGGCCCTTAGCCCTGAGCTTGCGCCACAGGGATTATAGAAGAATCTGCAGGGCTCAACCACTGGGAATCTGATGGTGATGGAGAAGGTGGGAAGGGTTTGCAACAACCAACACATGGATCTTAGTGGACCAAATTCATACCTGCAGTTCCCAAGTAGTAATCTCAACAGTAGCTTTGCTCACCCACAGAACCAAGTTGGGGACACACTCTCACCAGGGAACCTGGTGGGGTACAGATCTGCCTGACTGAGATCCCCAGATGAGGAGTTTTGCCCACCCTATAGAGCCCAATTTGCCCACATCCAGCAGAGTATCCTGTGGAGAGTATCCTCCGGCCCCATCTGACCAGAAGGGCTAGACAAAACTCCTGGGAGTCCTGGAGCTGAGAGGCACGCAGGCAGAACCGACAGCTTACAGAGCAAAGCCAGTGGCCCTGTTTGCAGCTTTACTGTCTTTAAAGCTGCTTCTCCCACTGCATCCTGGCAGGAAATCCAATTTGTTTACAGGATTGGATCCTGTTTATTACTAAATATAGCCTTTTTCCTTTCTAACCAAGGAACCTAACCAGAGCCCTGGAAAGACATACAGCCCATTCAACAGCCCTACGTACTGTGGCACTTAAGTGGAGAGCAAAGCCTGTGGCTTCCCCCATCTGCACAGCAAAACTGGTAGCCTCATCCAACCAGGAAAGTCAGTGCATACTCTGATCTAATTTGGATCCCCAAGCAATGATTTATCCAGACCCTGGGTCCTGTCCTGTGCACCACCAGAGCAAGGGAAGTTAATTCATAGCCCCAATTTCTGCTGAATATAGTACCCAGTCCTGACCATCTAGGAAGCCTGGCTAGAGAACCCACGCAACCATAGAGCCCAGCCTACAGCCTCCTGTGGGTAGAAAACCAAACCAGCAGTACTATCCAACAATCCTCAGCCGGTGGCACACACCCTCACACCCATCCTCAAACAGTGGCTTGCCCCAAAATAAACCGCAGTAATAGGCTCCACCTTCCCAAGGACATTACCAGCAGGCATTCCCAGAACCCCAAGCTGGGCTAACTGGTGAAAAACTGCCCCGACAAAGCAAACATGTACAGTGTGGAAGAGTAGCCCCATTACTCAAATGCACATATACCAATGTAAGAAATTCAGGATCACAAAGCCACATGCAAAAGAATGAAACTGGACCACTATCTTACCATACACAAAAATTAACTGAAACTGGATTTAAACTTTGAACGTAAGACCTGAAACCATAAAACCTTTAGAAGAAAACAGACAGGTAGCTCCTTTACATCAGCCTTGGCAATGAATTTTTAGATTTGCTACAAAGGCAACAAAAGCAAAAATAAACAAGTAGGACTACATCAAAATAAAACCTGCACAGCAAAGGAAACCAGCAACAAAATGAACAGGCAACCTACTGAATGGAAGAAAATATTTACAAATCATATATCTGATAAGGGGTTAATATCCAGAATAAAGAACTCTTACATACAACTCAATAACAGAAAAAAACAATCCAATTAAAAAATGAACAGAGGATCTTGACATTTTCTCCAAAGAAGATACACATTTGGCCAACAGGTACATGAAAAGGTGCTCAACATTACTAATCAGCATAGAAATGCAAATCAAAGCCACAATAGATATCATCTTACACCTGTTAGAATGGCTCTTAAGAAAAAAGCAATAACCAGTGTTGGTGAGGATGTGGAGAAAAGGGAAGCCATGTGCCTTGCTGGTGGGAATGTAAATTAGTGCAGCCATTATGGAAAATGGTATGGAGGTTCCTCACAATATTAAAAAAGAACTATCATATGACCCAGCAATTCCACTTCTGGGTATTTATTTGAAGAAAATGAAGCAAATGCCATATATTCTCACTTACATATGGAATCTTAAAAAACCAACCAAATGTCCAAAGATGGACAACAGATTGGTGATGGCCACAGGCTGGGCAGTAAAATGGATGAAAGGGGTCAAAATGTACAAACTTTCCCTCATAAAATAAGTAAGTCATGGGTAGGTAATACACAGTATGGTGACTATAGTTAATAATATTGAAGTGCATATTTGAAAGTTACTGAAGAGCAGATCTTAAAAGTTCTCATCACAAGAAAAAAAAGTTTGTAACTATGTACAGTGACAGATGTTAACTAGACTTATTGTAGTGATCATTTCACATTAAATACAAATATGGAATCATTATGTTGTACACCTAAAACTAATGTTATAGGTCATTTATAGCTCAAGAAAAACAAATATATTGTTAAAAATCATTTTAAATTAATGTTAAAATTTTCATGTTTTTTCCTAGTCCCATTCTGTATACATCCATTTCTAAAATTATGATTCCACTGAATAGATTTGCATTCTCCTTTTTACACTTGATATTTCATTATTATTTAATACCTGTAAATAGATTCTAAACCCCTCCCCTCCTCTAATGCCTAGAACTTGATCATATGAAACTACCTCCTTTAAGTTCTATTAAGGGTGAGGCATTTTTTTCATAATCATGAAAAATGTAGAATATATGTGCAAATAATTCCTGATTATTTCCTTAAAATTCCAGGGGAAATCTATGTTAGAAGATGTGCTACAGTACCAAAGGCTAATTATACATATTACAGAGTCACTCCCATAAAACTGTGCCAACTTAACTGTAACAAAATTAATTTTTTTTCTAATATGATAGGTAGAAAATTATAGCCTTTTATAATTCAGTTCTATGTTTATTTTCTAGGTTTATTTATATATTTAATGCCAATTAAAATTAATTTTGTGAATTTATTTTTGAAATCTTTTGGCCATTTTTAAGTTGAAGTGTTCATCTCTTTACTGTTCATTTGAATATACATTTGTCATATACATTAAATATATATGCAAATTTTTACATATATATGCAGTTTGCTCTTTGATAAATGTAAGTTTACTTTTAAGGCAGATCTTCATATTTATGTAATCAAGTTGAGGTCTTCTATATAAGAGATCATAAGAATAAAATCCCATCACCTTTGGCATATTTTACTAATTCCAAGCAAATCATGGGTCCTGCCCACACCCAAGGGGAGATGACACAAAGGCACAAATAACAGGAGGTAGGAAGCAATGGGCAAGGGGCACCTAGAGTCTGGCCAACGGGTTTATTTATGATGTAAGAGATATTGCAGATCTGATAACTTTCCACTGTGGCCCCCTTAAGTTCTTGTCCTCCACAACTGTTATTCCTCACCTTCCTTGTATGACATTAGCCCTTAAATGTTCCTCAACTCTTACATAAAATCCAAATTGCAAAAACAATGCCAGCTAACATACCAGGGCAACTTCTTTCTCCAGATAATGTCCCTGAAACTGAAATTGAATTCACGTGAACACCTCCTTGTCACACCTTATTTTAAAAATCTGCCTTTTTTCCCCAAGTTAGAATGTTCCTGTAAAATTTCTCAAGCCCAGCATTTTCCAATAAAGTTTCCTGCTAATAGTGATCTAGTTGATTTCTTCTATAACACATTGCTGAGTTTAAAAAAAAAAAGGAAAAAAATTATCTTAACTTAGAAAAATATCAGCAAAACCTGCCTAACTTCTTGAGATACAGCTCAGAACATTTATTTTAGTTCAGGGTTTCTAAAAATGAAATAATCCAGGACTGTGTATTTTTCCAATCAGTTTCCCTTCAGATGCTTCTCATAAAATTTAATAGGCTATTCATTAGTCCACAAATAAAAGTACATATATTTATATTCTTTATCCAACATAGGACCCTATGAAATTCCGAAACCGATGTTTTCTTCCAGAAATTTGTTACCAGTTTCTGTTATTTTGTAATGGTCATAAAGCTCAAGAAGTTACAGATTTTATTATGTCTTACTGGTGTTTACCATGGGGACAGGTATGGTCAATTTTTGTACATAGGTTTTAGAAGAGATATTCTTTGAAGATTTGGTTCCAAATTAAATATGAGTAATTCAATCTTGATAATTAAAGAATTTGGATCCTCTCTGGCTTTTCTTTGAATAGTAGTGGTGTTTAAAGTCTACAATGTGTTGTTCTTACAATCGTATGAGAATTATTTTTAGAACTGTATTTTGTTCTTTTGTGTAAGTATATATTTTTCTTTTATTGCCTTCTTTATGCTTTATTGTTAACTTGCCACTTTATAAAGCTGTTTTTACTATAATAGAAATTATGTGCTTGTTTGAATTGATGTTTATTCTTTTATTTATATTTTTCATATTCATATTTTCTCTAATTTGGTGTAGTAAAAATTAGGGTATGTGCTATATAGTCTACCTGATCAGAAGTCCCAGAGACTGTTTTATTTCTGTGATAATTTGAAAGGAATACATAGTGCATTTCTCTCTACTTATGGCAATATTTATGGGTCTTATACTTCTTTACTTCCTAGTGTTGATACTGAAAATTTCTGTCTTCTCATTAGAGAACAGGAACTTGACATTTTACTTCTTTTGCCTTTTCTTTTTCTACCACCAACTATTTTAAAATATACTCTAAATATGTAATTCCTTCTTATTAACAAATGAGACTTACTTTTTAAAAAATATTTCATGAAAACATTGGCATTTGCCTTTTATTAGACACTATTAAAAGAAGTATTTAGGACTTCAGCTTTCAGCTCAGACATATAAAGAGCTTGGAAGTTTTCACTCTTGTTCTTACAAGAAAAATAGCAGTACTGAAAATCAATGATTTTTCTTGGACCCATCAGTAAATTAAGGTCGCAGAACAAACCATCTCCCTGAAATCAGGAGAGACAGGTAGATACAGAGAATAGCTGAGATCAGCTTACCTGGAGAAAATGACCTTGTAGCTATAGACTTGTAATAATGCTTGGATGATAACTTTGATGAATTGTGGGAGGTTGATTGTAGAGTAGCATGATTGAGAAATTCCTGGGGGCCACAGTCTTAGCCACCCTACACTTTCGTGGGGTTTACATCCAGGAAATCACCAGGTTCTCACACTGAAGAGCCAGGGGAAAAAATCTTCATGTTTCTGGCAGAATAGGAAGAAAAAAAAAAAAACTAACTAATTTTAACTGCTTTCAGAACATTTTCCATAACAAAGGCCAACACTCAGGGGGAAAGACTTGGAGACTTATTTGACCTGTGGGAAGGGCAGTTCCCTGGATGCAGTGTCTCATCTTGGGGGCTTGGGGGAGTCTTAGAAATAGTTGAGAAGGTCAAGAACCAGGGATACAGGATACACTAAAAGACTAAAATTTAATCATAGGATTATAGAATAGTTTCTTTCTCTCCCCTACACCCTGCCACCACATCACCACAGAATCAATAAAATAACAGTGGATTACAGCAAAAAGAACTGCAAGCCACAGACTCTATTTAAGAAGAAATTCCTAGGAAATAAAAAACAACAGAGCAGACAAAACAGAAGCACCCTAGAAGAAATTGTAGCCTCTGACACTAGCTTTATCAACACAGCCCAACTCAGCCAGATTAACTAAAATCTCACACTAAAAATCTGTTTTATCTCAGCTACTATTATCTGGTACATCACATCAATATTTTAAAGATCAATAAAATAGTTGTAGTCTGACATATAAAGAACTTAGAAGTCATCACTACCAACCTCAGAAAAAGAAAAACCGAACAAACCGAAACCAACAACTCTTCTTAATACATTAGAGAATTCAAGCCACAGGGCAAATCACTGGCTGAAATACTGGAGAGGTAAAATACAGATAATCACAACTTCCTGGGAGCAGAAAGCACAGCTGGAGCCCATTGTGAACACTTAAATGGTAATCAACTAATTGCTGGAGACTGAATTTGTTTGGGAGAGAACTCCTGGGTGTCAGCCGGAGTGCTACCCCATGTTCGTGAGTTTTAACTCCAGGTGCCCCACTGAGTTCTCACGGTGAAGATGGGAGAAAAATCCCCTCCTGTTTCCTATAGGGCAGCGTAAAATAACCATTCCAAATACACCCTGAGAGTGCCTTGAAGAGAAATTATTTTACTAGAGCCTGACCAATGTGAGTTTTACCAGAGCCTAACCTACTTAGGGGAAGGAAAATACCCAAATTCAGCCCCCTGTAGCTTTCCTGTCTCACGTAAGGGGGGAAAAATGAGAAGTAATTGAGAAGGTCACAGCTTTGGGATATTAGCCCACTAAAGACTGGGGCATAATCTGGGAATGCACAATGTTCCCCAACCCTTAAGCCATGCCACCCACCATATCTAGAAAGTTCCTGTATCACAACAGGTGATTAAAGCTGAAAGAAAATGCAAAACTCAGACTCTGTTTAAGTAGTCTCTAGGGAAGCCCAAAACCAACAGGAGAGACAAAAACAAGGACATGAGAGGAAATTTTAGGCTCTGATAACTACAGTGACAGCAAATGATAAATACAGCCTAACCCCTAGCCAGATAAACATAAAACCTCACACTGAATTCCTTATTCACTTCTTTCACTTATCCATATGCATTTAAATTTCATCTATGCATTTTCTGTTTTATTGCTGAAGAATATTTCATTGTATGGATATATTACAGTTTATCTACTTACATATTGAAGTATATCCTGGCTGCTTCCAGTTTTTGATGATTATGAATAAAGCTATTAAAACATACACTTCCAGTTTTTATGTAGACATAAGTTGTCAAATCAATTAGGTAGTTATCTAGGAGGGCAACTGATAAGACTATGTTTAGTTTTATAAGAAATTGCCAAGCTGTCTTCCAAAATAGTTATACCATTATGCATTCCTACCAGCAATAAAAAAAAGATTCCTGTTCCTTCACATTCTTGCCAGCATTTGTTGTTTTCAGTTTTGTTTGATTATAGACGTTCTAATAGGTATGTAGTAGTATTTCATTGTTGCTTAGATTTGCAAATCCCTAATGACGTAAGATGTTGAGCATATTTTCATATAATTATTTGCCATCTGTAGGTCTCCTTAGATGAAGTTTCTGTTCAGATCTTTTGCTATTTTTTTAATTAGGTTGTCTATTTCCTTACTGTTGAATTTTATGAGTTCCTTATATACATATCAAATGTGCATTTTGCAAATATTTTTCCCAGTGTGGCTTGTTTTTTCATTCTCCAACAGTGTCTTTTGCAGAGCAGAGGTTTCAGATTTTAATAAAAACCCCTTTTTTCCATGGGTTTTACTTGTGGTATTGTATCTAAAAATTCAATGCCAAATGCAAGACCACCTAGTTTTCTCCTATATTTTTTTCTAGGGGTTTTATAGTTTTGCATTTAATATGTAGGTTTATGATCCATTCTGAGTTAATTATTTATGTAAGTTTTAATTTCCCCTAGATACATTTTTGTATATGGACATCCATTTGTTGGGGAGACTATCCGTTTACAATTAAATTGCCTTTTTTTTTTTCTGTCAAAAATCTATATACAGTTGATCCTTGAACAACCCTGGTTTGGATGCATGAGCCTACTTATATTTGGATTTTTTATAGTACAGTACTGTAAATGTATTTTCTCTTCCTTATGATTTTCTTAATAACATTTTCTTTTCTCTAGCTTACTTTATTGTAAGAATACAGTATATAATACATGTAATATACAAAATATGTGTTATCAACTGCTTATGTCATCAGTAAAGCTCTTAGTCCACAGTAGGCTGTTAGTAGTTAAGTTTTGGGGGAGTCAAGTTATACACAGATTTTCAACTGAATGGAGGACTGACAACTGTTCAAGGGTCAACTGTATTTGGACTATATATGTGTGGGTCTATTTCTGGGCTCTCTATTCTGTTTCATTGATTCATTTGTCTATTCTTTCACCAATACTATGCTGTCTTGATTATGATAGCCTTATAGTAAATCTTAAAATTGAGTGTGTATGTCCTCCACATTGGTTCTTTTTCTTAGGTACCGTGTTTTTTGTCTTTTGGTATGCCTTACATTTTTTTATTGATAGCCTAACATTTTGTGCTGGGTAAAAAGAATTGTTGCAAATAGCTTTAGTATTGTTCTGGTGAGTTGTGAGGGAGGAGGGCAAGGATTCTCTAATCCTATGAATAGTTTTAGTCTTTTAATGAACCTATGCCTCTAAACTGTGAACTTCACTGAGTGTTTCTTTACTTTTTTCTCTCATGTTAGGTAGGACAAGATGGCTAGAGGGGCTAGACTTGGATATTTCTTTTCCCCCAAGTTAGTTAGACTCCAATAATACCCAAGGAGGCCTGACTTTGGTTAATTAGTTTCTCTTGGGGGCAGATCTTATTAAGAAGTACAATGTGCTTTGGCATATTTTAAAATGTTTTTTTCCTCCCCCTGCCAAAAGCACAAAGAGATTTTTCTCTGATATTTAACCTAGTGGGGCTCCTAGAAATAAATATTAACAATTATGGTGGGAAGGAGGGGCACCTGGGTGGCTCAGTTGTTAACATCTGCCTTCCACTCAGGTCATGATCCCAGGGTCCTGGGATTGAGCCTTGCGTCAGGCTCCCTGCTCCACGGGAAGCCTACTTCTCCCTCTCCCACTTCCCCTGCTTGTGTTCCCTCTCTCGCTGTGTCTCTGTCAAATAAATAAATAAAATCTTAAAAAAAAAAAATTATGGTGGGAAGGAGTATGACTTGGTCCCTTGGAGTTTTTAACTCTCAGAGCTGTCCACACTCAGACTCCAGCAATTCATGACACTGGTTCCCGCAGTGATTTCCACTCGTGAGTCTCTGCTCTGGTAAGCCATGACTCCCTGTATTCATCTATCAGTGTTGGAAGCAGTGATTTGCCCTGTGTCCTCTCCTCTCCTAAGAATTCTAGAAGCGTTGTCAATCCATTCAGCTCTTTATCTGTTAGAACAGAGTGGCAACTTCCAAGTTCCTTTTGTGCAGAACTGGAAATCAGAATTCTTACATTAGATTTTTAAGCAAATTTAAGCTGAAGACTTTTCTACTCAACTTACATACCAAAATAGGAAGTTTTCTTTTAAAATTATTATCAAATTCTGGGGCACCTGAGTGTCTCAGTTGGTTAAGCATCTAACTCTTGGTTTTGGCTCAGGTCATGATCTCATCAGTCATGAGATCAAGCCCTGCATCAGGCTCCACACTCAGCACAGAGTCACTTGAAGACTGTCTCCCTCTGCCCCTCCCTCCACTCATGCCCCCTCCAATTCTCTCTCTCTGTGTCTCTCTCTCTCTAAAATAAATAAATTTTTTTAATTAAATAAATAAATAAACAAAATTATTATCAAATTCTGCCCAAGGACAAGTTTGGTGAAGGCACATACAAACTAACCACCTGCAACTTATAATATGGGTCAAGAAGATCAAATTATTAGCTATACCTTCTCTCTCTTTGTTTCCTATTCTTGCTCACTATTTTTTCCTAATTAGATTACAAACCATCAAAATAATTATTTAAACTTTTTTTTAATTTAAATTTCAGTGCCTTGAGACAAAACTATGATCCTCCTGCTCTAGAATTATTGTCCCTTGACCTCAAAAATATATGTACTCAAGTTGTTTTGTCTTTAGTCATCAAGATGGATGTTTGTCCGCATTCATAGTAAAGACAGGTGTATCATTTCTACTATATATTTTTCATCTGATATATATTAAAGATAAAATGTAACACATGACCAACTAATCTGAGGATTTGATTTTCTATGTGAAGTAGGGAGAAATTCCAGAAGAGAAAAGAAAAAAAGTGTGGTCATTTTTTAAACAATTTAACATAAAAACAGAACTGTGGTCTCTGATGAAGTATGTGTTAACCTCTTATAGACAGGCAAATTTCCAATTATTTGAACTCATATAGAAAAAAAATTATGCAATTTTATCACAATAAATTTAAAATTTAGTAATTAACCAGATAATTTTAAAATTATCATGGTAATCATGAAATATTTTCTATTATTAAAATTTTATTCTTTTAATTTCTTGAAAGGAAAGTGAATAATTGCATTGTTCCACTTTATCTTGATTAATATTTATCCCATTTAATAATGCCCATCAAAACACACATTGTCATTATTAAAAGGAGAATGGAGATAAAACTTAACTCTTTATTATAGTGATTAAGTCAATGGTTTCAACTTTCAAAAACATTTAAGTATTTGAGTATTGAGTATTTGAAAATTTGATATTTAATTTAACTTTAAAGAGAAGCATATTTTATCCTTCTTTAGTGGAGATAATTCCCTGTTTTGCCAAAGGTACTGCCTTTAATTTTCTCCTAATTAGGTATTGATGTAATGCAAATATAGCACTCATTTTGGGTAACTGCAAAAAATCTAGACTTTTACAACTTGTATTCAGCAAAACTTGCCTTTTGAAAGATTTTGGGGGCACCTGGGGGGCTTAGTGGGTTGAGTGTCTGACTCTTGATTTCAGCTCAGGTCATGATCTTTCAGTTGTGAGATTGAATCCACGTGGGGCTCTGTGCTGGATGTGGAACCTGTTTGAGAGTCTCTCTCTCCCCCCTCCGCCTCCCCCTACCCTCTCCCTTTCTAAAAAAAATTTAAAAGAAAGAAAGATATTTTGTATTTTATTATTGTTGATCTGTCAATCCATTCAGCTCTTTACCTGTTAGAACAGAGTGGCAATTTCCAAGTTCCTTTTGTGCAGAACTGGAAATCAGAAGTCTCACACACATTAGGAAATGAAATAAAATCTGTTTTATACAGAGATTAGATGTGTTCTAATAATGAAAAAGAGTGACCTTCACTGCATATTTTTAATGTCAATAAAATAAGTGTCTTCTCCTAGCACATCATCATAATAATACAGCTGAAACACATAAAAATAATTTTTAAAAGTACCTAACTTTATTGTTTAAATCCTTAATTTAAATAGCAAATTCCTTTGTTTTTGATAAATAATATGACCTCAGTACAACTCTTTGTCCATAACAAGCAGTATATAAAGTAAAATATTAAATAGTATATAAATTAAGATTTACTCCACAATAAAACTAGTTTTCTGATAAAGTAAAAATGGATTTTGCAATCTAAAAAATCGAAATATTAAATTATATAAAGTTAGCCTTAGAATTTTCATAAGAATATACTTTCCAAATTAATTACTGATACAAAATTATCTTTTTAAAATAACACTTTTGTGCTTAGTAAAGCACCTAATATATGGGTAATTTCTCAGTTTTTAATTTATTTATGGTCATACTCTGGGTACAATTTCAGGGGTACTTCTTTCAAACATCATATTATTGTTCTGATTACTTTCTTATGACATGTTTGATGTATAATTGAAAGATGATCTTATATTATAAAATTTCACATGTCAAAATCAAGAAAGTTAACTTTACAGTTATTTTGATTTTTGTAGCAGTTATAATGGAATTGTCAAAAAAAATCTGGTAATAATCTAGCAGCATAATTATCTCAGTGAGCTTGCATTTTCATTTTCTTCATCCTATTCTACATTGCATTTTTTCTTCATCCCAAATAAAATAAATTCAGTTTGCTGATTAATGAGCTCAGCTAGCTGCCTGCATCCAATTTTGTTCAATTCCTCCATTGTGAGTACATTTATGTCTTGAATTTAATTTTATATGTCACTTTTTTCAGAAGTCCCTTTTTTATCTCATTCCTGTTTTGGCCCAGGGCAGAGCTAATTATCTGTCCTTTAACAATAGCTGTAAAAATCTTAACAAGTTGTTATATCAGAGATGGAAACTAAGTTCTCAAATTCTTCTATTGGCTATTTTTCTCATTAAATAAAAGAATGCATAGTGTGTTCCAACAGTAATGATTAAAACTTATTCAAATTTTTTAAATGATATAATGAATATAAAATCATTGACACTCTTAAGCTAAATAGAAATACACTTCAATGATGGGAAATCTATCAAAATAAGGAAAATAGTCTACAGTTAGGACTCAGATGCCTCAATATCTTTAAGTCATGTCTATTTCATGCAAACATATCTAAGACCATATTGGACTGTAATGATTTTATTAATTTTTTGTCTTTGCGATGCATAGTTAAATATTATAAGGGAGCATTTCTTCCAAAAATTATATGAAAAGGGAATAACCTTTGTGAGAGCAGAGTGCTTGAATCACCCTGTAATTAAATCCACCATGACTTAATCACAAGCCATAATTATGTGCTTATTATTGTTTGAGGCTGGGGAGAAGTAGAGACACCAAATGTCCCCATACCACCAATTTTACAATTGTGACCAGATAAATTTTAATGGGCTCTAGGAGACAAACAGTAGAGAGTATAGGCAGTTCATGGTAATTTATATAATGGTGAAGTAATCTGGCTTTACCATGTATGTATTAGTTTAACATAATATAATATCACAAAATAATTAATCAGACAAAACTAGTTGGGCAGTCAAAAATTTATACTTATATTCATGAGATCTAATAGGACAGCATCAATCTTAGTAAAGGATTATGAACATGTGTGTAATTTTTCCATCTCTAAAGTGGAGTTTCTTTCTTTTTGTCTTTTTCTAAATATCATCATTCAGAATATATACATACCTCTATCTCTGTATGAGGGACTGAGTAAAAATTACAAAATTGACCAGAGTTCTGCCTACTACCATGTTTTCACACTAATTAAATTTATCTTATTCTTTTACTTTCATGTCTACTCCCTTCTAAGAGTCTAAAATATAAATATTTGTAAAAATGTAGCACTGATTTCTCACCAGTCCTTTTAAAACTTTTAATATTGCAAACAAAATAGAGAAAGAATTTATTGACTAATACTATCCTTTAACTCTGACACTTTAGGCATTTTTATAATAAACTTATTAGACCTTCCAAGGCATTTGTACTACATTTGTTTGCCCGTAATGTGAAAAGCCTTAAAGTATGACATGGATGAAGGCATGGCAAATTCTAAAGTCCTTCCTTCTGCCTAACAGAACTGACTGGCAAACTACCTGCAGCAAGACAATCTGGAGAAGGCTGTTCCAGAATAAACTATTTGAAATGACAGAATATGTGCACACGATTTGCAATTTTATGTACCAGTTCATTCTGAGATTATCATTAAAAACTCTTCTAAATTGAGTCCTTACCAATATGCTGTATGGTTAGAAGCATTAACATTTGACAAAATATGCCATGCAAAATTTGACTCCTTCTGGGTATCATTTTATATTGATGTAAGCTTCATAATTCTCAATATAATAAAACATTTATTGAACACAATTTCACCTAAGGTATTATATAAAATGATATAACAATTCATTCACTACCTCTCTTCTAAGTATTCTTTGATAAATGTGAGTTGCATGCAGGCAAGAAACATGTCTGATTTGTTTATCACTGTGCCACAGTGAGTAGAACTGTGCCCAGTACAGAGGAAGCACTGCAGGTGTTAAGTAAATCCCTTCTGATGGGATTCTTGTGCTTTAAAATGTGCTTAAAAAAGATGACCTCAATCCAAACAGGATTTTTTTTGTCATAATCATCTTCACCAATATTCCTATTTCCTCATTATTCACTTTTACTTTCTACTTACATTTTTCTCTAGTTTCTTTCTTCCATACACTGAAGTTGCCAATGTTGGATTGTAATATATTCCAGATTGAAGAGGAAAGGATTCTGGAGTTGTTTCCCATCTCAGATCCAGTTTTTTAAAAAAATTGACTCGTGTATCTGTTAATTTCAGAATAATAGATTCAATTTGTAGCAAATGCTCAGGATTTTCTTCTATCAGAAAGAGAAATATTTGAGTGACACAATTTTTTAAATCTCACAAATGTTGACACTGGAATTCTATTTATCAGTTGGTAGACTATGTTTGCTATAGCAAATCTACTCAATGGAAGTTTATAAAGATATGGCAATAGTTTTACTTACTTCCATTGGCTGGCTTGTTCTGATGGTTATTAACCACAGTTCTTGCGGAGGAGATCATAAATTTGAGAGACGTCTCCAACCAGTATCATTATTCTTTGGAAGGAGCCAAGTACAGGAAATCACTACCTTCCCATTCAGAGAAAATGTGTTTTATTGTCTCATTCATTTGTATTTCTTTAAAACATTGGTAATAATGCAGAATCTTGTCCAATTTCCTTATTTCTTTAAGTAGTGATACAGAAGGGCAATTTCATAGAGCACAGAATGTTTTCTGGAATGGCAAGGAGCCACTGTTCATAAGAGGAATTTTGGGCAAATACCCATAATAATCATCCTAAAGTTCTGTAGATGTCCTTTTCCAGATGGGGTATACCTGAAAATTACAAATTATTTACTTGAAATATAATGTACACAAATAATCTTTGACATTTCAACTCATGTTATATTGGATGAAAAAGCCAAAAAACAGATTTTTTTTTTAAGGAACAGAATTGGAACATTACTGAAAAGATTGAAAATGCCAAGTGAGCATATTCTTTCATTCTTTTGGACACCGTATGAAGAACTTTGTGCATTTTGAAGCACTTTAACATCTTGGATACATCTTTAGCTCTGTCATATTAAGAAATTATAAAGATTAACATTTCTTTTTCATGTATTGATACTTTAAAATTATTTTTATTTTTAAATATAATGAACACTTCTTAAAAATAGAAAACTCAAAAGTATGCAATTGATATCATTCTTTCATTATTTTAAGAGTAAGACTAACCAAAATATAACTTTTCTGAGAACATTTATTCCCTACTTTTTTACTAGTACTCTCTTATTCTTAAGTAATTCTTTTTTGTGTTAAAAAATGGAAAATACAGGTTTTATATTACACTTGTAGTCTACTCCAACACAAATGGATAAAACTAATGGAATTTTAAATGCTTCAGTTTATGAATGAAATTTATTTTCATAAAAGATACACTTTGTCATTTTGTATTGTACACATTTCAATTTAAACCAAAGATTCAGCTTATTTTTCTGGAAACACTTTTAATGATTCTTTGCACTGACATCCATTGAAAAGAATGTCTTTTTAACTATTCTTTTGGAAACATGATGTATTATTATAAATGCAAACATAAGTAGCAAGAATTAGGAAATAGATTCCTCATTGTTACTGTAGGAAAGAAAATGAAGGGGAAAGAAAAGACTTTATTTGAATCTTAAGCACTTCCGTGTTTTCCAGATCAGAACATCCAACATAGTTACCTTAACTGTGCACTGGCTATAACCAGGCACTACATATGGGTTAATCATGTAATCTTTAAACCTCAGCTAGTAGCAATTTTGGCCAAATACTGAATAGCTTGGTATGAAAATCAGCAATACTTGATGAAAACAGAAACTAATTCCTAGTTAGAAAATAAATCTTTTTAACATAAGAATAAATCTGAAATTTTCTGCAGACAATGATTATTATAATTTACTAAAATATTTTAATGGGGGATGCCTGCGTGGCTCAGTTGGTTAAGCATCTGCCTTTGGCTCAGGTCATGATCCCAGGGTCCTGGGATCAAATTCCACTTTGGGCTCCCTGCTCAGCTCAGCTTCTTCCTCTGCCTGCCTCTCCCCCCTGCTTGTGCTCTCTCTCCCTGACAAATAAATAAAATCTTTTTAAAAAGTAAATAAAATAAAATAAAATATTTTAATAGCTAAATTTTAATGGTATGAAATTATATTGGAGGAACAAGAATTTCTTGGCACTATCAGTTACTTGTTCTCTCCTGTATTTACAATAGTATACAGTAGATGTACAAAATAGAAATACATTTTCAGCTAAGATTGGTGTAGGAACAACTTATTTCTGGATACTTAATTTTTCTTTAACTCTATGTACCACTCTCCATAAATTTTTACATTTTCATTATAATGTAATCAAAGATGGATTCACTTACTGGATCAAAGGTGATTTATCATGGAAATTCTTTAACCTGGTTTCGATGTTTTTCATTTTCAAGAAATTGACATTGGACTTTTAATTTAACTACACCAGATGAGAAGAATTTAAAAATACAGCTTTACTTTTTAAAAATTCTAGTGACCTTAGTGGAATTAAATAACTAAGCAAAAAATAGAATTCTTAATGTTTATTTAATATTATAATTAGTAGTATACTATGTGGTTCTATGATTATTGTTATGATGTAATTTAATAATATCCTGTCTTACTAAAATTTTCCTAAGCATTTATATAATTTAAAGGATATAAAATTTTTCTAAAGCCATGTAACACATATGTTCTTAGTGTTTGTATTAACTATTAGTCTATTTTCCTATTTAGTTAATTATTTTAAAAATTCTTCATAATTGCTAGGAATTATTATTTAACATTTTTTCTTGTAAAACCACATTAGATTGATAAATTTCAACAAATAAAACACATAAGGCTTTTTTCACTTGGAGTTACAAATAAATGCTTACTTATTTTTGCTAGTAAATATTCAGATATTAGCAATTAATCCACATGTTACACACCAGAAATGTGTGTTCACTTAAATCAACATACAACTATTGATCGTTCTGAAGGTCAAATCTTTAGCAAGACCAAAGAAAATCTTTTGGCAAAATTAAAGGGTCAAAGATGGACTTTAAAATATCTCTAGTAGGTATTTATTCTGTTTTTACAGATGGAGAAATTGAAGTGGGTATAAGTCTGAGTAAATTTAAGAAATTTTCCTCTAGGGGCACCTGGGTGGCTCAGTCATTAAGCGTCTGCCTTCGGCTCAGGTCATGATCCCAGGGTCCTGGGATCCAGCCCTGCATCAGGCTCCCTGCTCCACGGGAAGCCTGCTTCTCCCTCTCCCACTCCCCCTGCTTGTGTTCCCTCTCTCGCTGTGTCTCTCTCTGTCAAATAAATAAATAAAATCTTAAAAAAAAAAAAGAAAAATTTTCCTCTATTTTATATAAATCTGATGAACATGGACAAAAGTTTTAACCTGACAAAAGTCTTTTTTCCTCTACCTACTTAGGCAATGAAGTTTGAACTACTCCATCTGCAATAATTTTAGGCCAAAATATCTCAGGTCATTCTTTTATTCAACAAAAATTTGTTGCACATTTTTTTCAAGATTAGCTACTATCTATTTACAATGCTAGGAATATTGCAGTGAACAATGTCCCTACTTTCATGAAACATATATTTTGTTGAATGGCAAACAATTTTAAAAAGCTAATACATATATAATATATAATGAGCTAAGAAGACAATAACATAAAACAGTGGGTCAAAGGGTGAGAAGAAGTGTTATTTTAGATTAAAGGTCACAAAATTCTCTTTGATAAAGCAACATATGAACAGAAACATCAATGAAACAAGGGATAACTTTTAAATCTTTAATACAGAAGTTGTCTCCAAAGGTACAAATGAAATATGTTCATCAAGGTTTTTTTTTTTCAGCTTTACCTGTAAGTTTTATACTTTCATATGATTTCATATCGCTAATTAGTGTCCTTTTGAATAACTCTCTTGAGCATTTTTTATAAGGTCAGTCTAGTGATGATGAACTCTACCTTTTTTTTTAATTCTTATTTGGAAGTTTGTTGTTGCTTTTCTTTTCTCACTCTGAGTATATATCCCTTCTGGCCTATAGCTTCTACTGATAGCATTTTGGGAGTTCCCTTGTATGTAGCAGGTTTCTTTCCTTTTGCTGCTTTTAACAGTCTTTCTTTGTCCTTAACTTTGACAATTTAATTATATTGTATTTCAGTGTGGGTCTTTTTAGATTTTTTTTTTTTTTTTTTTTTGGTACGTTGGGCTTACTGGATGTGGATGTCTGTTTCTTTCCCCCAGGTTAAGGGGAAAGCCATTATTTCTTTGACTAAGCTTTATGCCAGGCTATCCCTCTCTTCTCCTCCTCAGACATTTATAATGTGCATATTTGTCAGCTTGATGGTGTCCCATAAGCCCCTTAAGCTATCTTCACTCTTTTTATTATTTTTTTTTTAGCTCTGATTGGATTATTTCTACTGCCTTGTCTTCGAACTTGCTGATCCTTTCTTTAATTTGGTCTAGTCTGCTGTTGAACCCCTCTACTGAACTTTTCATTTCAGTTACTGTATTCTTTAGCTCTATAATTTCTGTTTGATGCTTTTTATATTTGTTATCTTTTTGTTGAAATACTCACATTGTTCATACATTGTTTTCCTGACCTCAGTGAGCTTCTTTGTAACCATTATTTTGAACTCTCTATTACCTCTATTTCATTGAGGTGGTTTCTGATTTATCTTGTTCTTTTGTTCAGAACACATACCCCTGTGTTTTCATTTTCTTGACACTCTGTATGGGTTTTTGAGCAGTGGATAAAACAGCCATCTCTCCCAGTCTTGACAGACTTGTGTAGGAGGTGAACCTCATCCATCATTCTGGCTTGAGCTACTGATTGCCTCTCAAGCCTTTGTGATTGTCCAAACCTCCATCTTTGTTTATAGTGGCTCCCAGTAGAAGAGGTATGCCAAGACCAATCAATGTCCAAAGGTGTGGGAAATGCCAATATACCTGTTCAGGCTCCTGGAAGACTACTAATTGCCTGCCTCTTTAGCTCCCTGATGCAGGTTAATTGGAAGCCCAACCTTCAAGCAGCAGCTGGGAATATCGGGGTGTTACATATGCAGTCTAGCTCCCATTGGGGAGAAACTGGGAACTGGGTGTTTTTGCCTCCTGATTCTGTACTGAACCAGAGGGAATAGTCACTAGGAGAATTTATGTACCCAAATAGAACCACCACTTTGTCTTGTGTGCTCCCAGGGGATTAATGACTATCAAGCCCCATCACCTCCCAGAGCTAAGTGGTTTGGGAACCAGACATAACAGTTGGTGCAGTGGATCAGGGAACAAGCTCCTTTAGGGGAGAAGCTGGTGACTTTATTTTACCCTTGGAATGAGCTGTGCAGAGACAGAAGGGACATGCCCACCAGCTCTTTGAAGCTCCCAGGAAGATCCAAAACAGCTCCCATATTCAGGATGATTAGAAGCTAAAACCTTGGGCAGCCACTGGGAAAGTATACAGACATATCCTTTCCAAGAAGAAATTGAAAAATGGGCATTTTTGGTGGTTCCCTTTGTGCTGTGACTGGGGAGGATAACTGCAAGAAGTGCATGTACACCTATTTGAAAACTGATTCTATTGTTTAATATGGTTCTGTGAGATGTGAATGCCAAGCCCTGTTAGCTTTCAGAGCTAGGAGATTTGAGGGCTCATTCTTCAAGTAGCAGCTGCTACTTGAAAAGTTGGGGTACTAGATGTGTAGACTTGCTCCTTCCAAGAAGATGCTGGCAACTTAGTTTCTTTGTTTGAGCTAAATGGAGTGAGAAAGTAGGGAAAGTGCCTACTTCTTTTGGGCTCCAGGAATGATCCTACTCAGCACATAGATGCAGGCTAATTAATAGCCAGACCTTCTGGCAGCAGCTGGGAAAGTATGCAGTCACACCCCTTCCAGTAAAAAACTGGGAGATGGACATTTTTGTCTTCTCTCTCTGCACTGAGCCTAAAGGGAGTGCTTGTGAATCTATTTAACAACTGTTTCTTTATTAGCTATCATCCTGTGAGACTTGTGAATTAAATCTTGTTGGCTTTCAGAGCTAGGTAATTTGGGGGCCCATTACTCATGTGGCAGCCTTGAAAGTTGGGGAGCTATATATGTGGTCCAAACCCTTCACTCCTCAGGGAAAAGCTGGGAGTTGGGAATTCCCTCATAATCATAAGACATTTTTCTGGGAGTGTGGTTTGTGGAGAGAATGTATCTCAGCCTTTCCTACCCAGTGTGTAGGAGTCACTCAGCTAGTTTCTGGATTTCTCTCAGAAAGGAATGGATCTGTGTGTAGCTGTGCATCCATGGGAGGAGGGCAAGTCAGGAGGCTCTGACATCGCCATCTTGGTTTTGTCTCAACTCATTTATACTTATGTATGAACTGCTTTAAGAAAGATTCAATGAGAGGGGCACCTGGGTGGCTCAGTTGTTAAGCGTCTGCCTTCGGCTCAGGTCATGATCCCAGAGTCCTGGGATCGAGCCCCACATCGGGCTCCCTGCTCAGTGGGAAACCTGCTTCTCCCTCTCTCTCTCCCCCTTCTTGTGTTCCCTCTCTCACTGTGTCTCTCTCTCTGTCAAATAAATAAATAAAATCTTTAAAAAAAAAAAAGAAAGATTCAATGAGAGAGATGCTAACAAAGTAAGTTTGTTGTTGTGTTTGCTTTAATTTAGTTTTGTTCTGAGTATTAGAACTCTCTCAGATGAAAAACACAAATATAAATGATATGTGGTATTTTTAGCTTTTTGAAATTCCTAGATATTTTTTAAGTGAGGTATAAATAGTGGCAACTCTTATTTCTTCTTTACTATAAAATACAATCCAACTTTGTCAATTAATGACATCTATATTTGAACTCTTAGTTTCAAAGAGTTTGAAATTCAAATCAACCACATTGATGTAAGGGTACATAGGAATCATACTAACATAAACAGAGAAGTATTGAATCAGAAGCTCTTAATCTAATAAATGTCTGACACAAGCCTAAGGCAAAATGAAAATATTAGAATCTCTGCTCTTTTTCAAGGCGCACACATATATATAAAACCCAGACTATAACACAAGAATATTGTTAAAATATTTATAATCTTCTCCTTCTGTGCATCTTTTTCTTCCCTCCAATGGTCTTCAAAAGTAATAAAGTTAGATTCTGGCCATTATTGCCACCATGAATTAACTCATCCATTACTCTGTATTTATTAAACACTTTTAAATGTTGAATATATGTTCTGTTATAAGTAATTTTAAAAGCCTATGTCTTAGGCACTGTACTTACTTCTAAAGTATTCATGGGATTAAACAGAATTCATTCATGAAAATGTTTATAGTTTTTAGTAGGTAAGACAGACATTCAAACTAATTATAATAGAAATGTGATAATGTAATAACTTTTAAAAACAGAGAGATTGTATACAGAGCTAGAGTAGCTCAGAGAGGCAAATTTTTAACTCTCCATGGAAGAGCCAGGGTTGGATTTCCAGAAGATGCCTAAAAATAGCAATGGAGATATTAGCTGAGGGACGATTAACCAGGCATGGAGATGAGAGATACTCCTTCACATGAAAATAAATGTGTACACATAACATTAGGTGGCTAGTACAAAATCAGGACAAACTGGTGTAGCATACTAGCATAGGAGAATTTTATCCTAACAGTGTTCAGAAAACATTTAAGTATTTTAAGCAATTAAGTATCATGTTAGCACATTCTTGTCAACACTTGGTATTGTCAGTCTCTCTTTTTTTAACTTTAGTCTTTCTAATGGGTATATAGTGATGTCTAATTATGGTTTCCCTTTGCATTTCCCTAGAGACAGATGTTAAACAATTTTTCATGTGCTTATTGATAGATATATCACCTTCTTTTGTGAAGTGTCCATTTTAAAAATTTGTTTGTACTCTCTTATTAAGTTGTAAGAATTCTTTATATATTTCAGACACAAGTCCTTTGTCTGTTATACTTGTTACAAAAATTTCCTCCCCACCCTCATGCCTTTTCATTTTTGCACGAATGGCATTCTTTTTTTTTTTTAGATATTATTTATTTATTTGACAGAGAGAGACACAGCGAGAGAGGGAACACAAGCAGGGGGAGTAGGAGAGGGAGAGAGAAGCAGGCTTCCTGCTGAGCAGGGAGCCCGATGTGGGGCTCGATCCCAGGACCCTGGGATCATGACCTGAGCCGAAGGCAGACGCTTAACAACTGAGCCACCCAGGCGCCCCTACGAATGTCATTCTTAAAGCAAATGTTTTTGATTCTGATAAACTCTAATTTACCGATTTGTATGGTTTTGCTTTCTGAATGCAATTTAAGGAATCTTTCCATGCTTCAATGTCACAGATTATTTTCCTATGTTTCCTTGTAGAAGTTTTATAGTTTGAGCTTTTCAATTTATGACTATTACCCATTTTGGGTAAATTTGATCTGAGATAAGTTTCAATGTCTAGATCCATAGAGATACCAAATTATTCCAATATCATTTGTTGCAAAGACTTTCTTTTTCCAATTGAATGAGATTGGCAATTTTGTGAAAAATCAAATGGCCAAATATGTGTGGAGCTATTTCTGGACTCCCTATTCTGTTCCATTGATCTGTTCTGAACATGTCTTTTTGTCAATTCCAAATGATCTTGGTTGTTCTACATTTTAAAAATTGCCCACACTAATTAAAGTCTGTAATATTTTGTAAAAATTTAAGAATCAGTTTGAAAGTTTCTGTTAAAAAAGCCTGCTAGTGGGGCTCCTGGGTGGTTCAGTCGGTTGTTTCTGCCTTCAGCTCAGGTCATGATCCTGGGGTCCTGGGATAGAGTCTGGCATTGGGCTCCCTGCTCAGCGGGGAGCCTGCTTCTCCCTCTCCCTCTGCCCCTCCCCTCCATTCCTGCACTCTCTTTTTCTCAAATAAATAAACAAAATCTTTAAAAAAAAGTCTGCTACAATGTTGTTAATATCTATAGGTTAATAGAGGATTAAATGAGGATGATTAGAATCTTTCAATCCATGAACATGATTAATTGCTCTATTTCTTTACATTTTCAATTTCTTTGAGCAGTGCTTTGCAACTTTCAGTGTAGAGATTTTAGATACCTTTGTTAAATTTCTTATTAGTATTATACAATTTTTGGTGCCTTTACAGATGAAATTGGTTTTATAACTTCATTTTTCATTTTTTATTAAATAAAAATACAATTGGTTTTTTAAAATATTGACCTTGCATCCTCAACTTCCATATATTGACATATTAGTTATAGTTTTTTATAGATGTTTTGGAATTTGCTAAGAAAAAAATTATCTGAAATTAAACAGTTTTACTTCTCCTTTTCCAACCTGTATACCTTCTGTTTGTTTGTTTGCCTTATCATAATGGCAAAGATCTCCAGATCAATGTTCGAAATATGCTTGAGAGGAAGAATCCTGCCTCTGTCATGATCTTTCATTCTGAAGAAATTCTTTTAGCATTTATTGTAGAGGAGGTCATATGGTAGCAAATTTTCTTCATTTTTATTTACCTAAACATGTTTTTAAAATTTTTAATTTATTCCTTAAAGATAACATTTGCTGTATGTAGAACTCTGTTGACAGAACTTATTTTTCCAAATTCTGTAAAATGTGTCATTATCTTTTTCATGGTTTCTAATGAAAAATATGTGGACTTTCAAATAATTATTTCTGTATTATGTAATGTGTCATTTTTCTTTGACTATTTCAAAGACTTTTTCTTTATGTCTGGTATGCAGTGACTTCATTATGCTGTATCTATATGTGATTTTATTTGAATTATATCTTGTTTTGGGTTTGTTGAACTTCTTAAACTTGTGTATTTATGTTTTTCACAAAATATGGGGAGTTTTCAACCATTATTTCTCTGATCATTTCTTATGCCCTATTCTTTTCCTCATCTGCATTGTAAAAGTACTACTTTTTCCCATAGTAATTAATAATAATCTTGTAGAAATATACTTTCAGAATATGTAAATATCTTGTGTCTCCTCATGCTTTTACCCATTAATTTTAGTGTCTGTTAATGAGTCTTGCTTACAACAAGTATTACGAGGTGTTAGCCAAGTGGTGTTAGCCAAATGGTAATTTTCTTTTTCCATTATTTTTCTATGTTCATTAACTGATCTCTTACTATAAAGAACTTTCTTTTTTTTTCATCAGTAATTTATTTTTTAGTTACTTATGTATCAACATGTATTCATGGATATTTATTTTATTCTATGTGTTTTAATCTATCACTATCTCGTATGTGGCCATTGGGAACTACTTCTTAATTGGTTCCTGGATCATTTTGTCATGTTATTATCTTTTTTTTTTTTTACCTCTTCCTTTCTTTGAGCACCATAAGATAGTCAAATCTCATCTTATTATTTTTCTTCCCCAACAATGAAATCAGCTATTCATGTGATGATTAAAAAATTAGGAGGGAAATAATTTATTGTGAAACAAGTATTAAGTGGTAAGAATTGTAAATGCATGATCTGTTTCAGACACTCAAGGAATCTTTTGGTCTTTCTCATCCATAAAATAATATCTGACTTGTTTGCTCTCTACTGTGATTTAACCATTTTTATGAATACCAAAATTTCATATTTATTATATTTTATCCAATGTAATTATTATATCCAAGTCAATCTGACAGTTTCCTAAATCCTTTTATGGCCTTTAACTCCCTCCCATAGAAGTCAAGTAAAAAAATAAATTTCAATTTGATGAGCAAGTAGTTTCTTAATCTCCTTGGACCAAGGCAAAGAAGTGATTTTGGGTTGTAATTTCTTCTGAGAAAATAGGAATTCCACAGAGAAAATACGTTCAATGACCTTTTAGTAATGTGCTACCACATCCTGCCAAAAACTCACATTTCTGTGAAATGTAAAAAGTTTCCTCACAACACACAGTACCAATGCTGAATGATAGATTAAAATCTTCATAGCAGACATTAAATAGTGTTAAACCTGGTAAGGGTCTATTCAAGTATAGAAATATAAATTATTTCACTCCTACATTCTTTTAGAAAATATTTACTATAGATATAACTTTAACAAAGTTTTAAAAAGCAGGTAAGCTCATTCATACTTCACTCAATTTTGGAGAAAATATTAAGACAATTGTGCCTGATCAGTAGCTAGACATTACTACTTTTTTGAGATTCTCTAAATTTGCTACTTTACTTTCTGTTGACTAATACATTTCAAGTACAGTGACTTGATAAGTGTTGGTTTTATGTCAAAATTGTTTTTTAAATATCAAATGGCAACTACAATAAAATTCACATTTTACTCCTAAATTTGATCATTGATTGATAATGTGTTTATAAGTTCATTTTTGTGTCCATTTGCCACAAATTTCTATTATGCATTGATTAGCATCAAGAATACAGTATATATAACATAAAGGTGAATATTGATAATAATGTACATGCTAAGAATTCAGAATTTAAAAGAAATCTGAATGGTCTAAATAACAGTCATTAGTGGGCGCCTGGGTGGCTCAGTTGGTTGGGCGACTGCCTTCGGCTCAGGTCATGATCCTGGAGTCCCGGGATCGAGTCCCACATCGGGCTCCCTGCTCAGCGGGGAGTCTGCTTCTCCCTCTGATCCTCCCCCCTCTCATGCTCTCTGTCTCCCATTCTCTCTCTCTCAGATAAATAAATAAAATCTTTAAAAAAAAAAAAATAAATAACAGTCATTAGAGTAAATAAAAAGTGAGTTTAATGATAAGTTAGCAGATACTTTATGTTGAATTTTCGTGGTAATATGTATATTGAATATGTTCAGAGGGCATTTCCTATAGGTAGATGCATAAGGATATGGGGCCCAAAAAGCTAGTAAAGGAAACAAAAATATACTCATCATTTGTTCATTCAGTAGGCAAATATTTACTAAGAGGTAAGCACTCATATTTTATTATGGACACACTGACGGCCAGACCAGTCCATTGTAAAAGCAATTAAGCTAGCAAATATAAAGATATGCACATGGTACCTATCACAATTCAATAGATGGAGGATTTAGGGAGGGTGTGCTCTCAGGAGGCTAATTATAAGAGTTAATGCCTTGGTTAAATATTTACATTCTAGATACTAATAAATGTGATGTGATAATAGATAAATGTGGAAAAGAAACTCAACATCATTAATGATTGGGAAAATGTAAATTAAAACCACCATGTCATAAACTATTAGCATAAATATATTTAAGGGTTGCCTGGGTGGCCCAGTCAGTTAAGCATCTGACTCTTGATTTCAATTCAGGTTATGCTCTCCAGGGTTGTGAGACTGAGCCTGGTGTCAGGCTCAGTACTGGGCATGGAGCCTGCTTAAGAGTCTCTCTCTCCCTCTTCTCTGCTCCTCCCCCCTTTCTCTCCCTCCCTGTCTAAAAAAAAAAAAAAAGAGTAAATAGATTTTAAAAGCCTGATCATAACAAATTGCCAATGATGTGGGGGAACTAGTATTCTATACACCACTGGTGAAAATGTAAAATGGTAGAGCCACTTTTAAAAACAGGCAATATTTTTAAAAGTTAATCATATAGCTACCATACAACCCATCCATTTTACTCATCAGCATTTATCCAAGAGAAATAAAAGTATATTTTCATACAAAGACCTGTACATGGATATTTTAGCACATTTATTTGTAATGGCCCAAAAACTGGATTAAAAAAATGTCTATCAGTAGACAAGTGGATCAATTATGATATATCCATACAATGAAATTTACTCAACAATACAATGAACTATTGATAAATGAAATAAAATGGATAAATCTAAAAATAATTTTGTGGAGTAAAAGAAGACAAACAAACAAAAACAGTACATTTGTGTGATTCCAGTCATAGAAATTCTTTTTTTTTTTTAATATTTTATTTATTTGACAGAGAGAGACACAGTGAGAGAGGGAACACAAGCAGGGGGAGTGGGAGAGGGAGAAGCAGGCTTTCCACCGAGCAGGGAACCCAATGTGGGGCTCGATCCCAGGACCCTGAGATCATGACCTGAGATGAAGGCAGACGCTTAACGACTGAGCCACCCAGGCACCCCCAGTCATAAAAATTCTAAAAGCACAAGCTAACCTATTGTGACAGAAAGTCGATCAGGTGTTTCAAGAAAGATGAGGAGGTAGAGAGTGGCAGAATTATTGAGAGACACAAAGAACCTTATGGAAGAGATGGATGTGTTCATTACCTTGATTATGGTTATGTTTTCCTGGGTGACTACATATGTCACAAGTTATTGAATTGTATACTATAAATATTTGAAGTTATTTGTATGCTAATTATACCTGTATAAGTGTGATAAAAAAAAATAAAACTAGAATTCTTCATCTATCTTACCTTGTTCTTAACACAGTCTTGGTTCACAGAAATTGTTTTTTTACAGAAAGTCTCATTTTATTAAAGTTACATTAAGTAATCACTATTTTATAATATAACCTCATAAGACAATAAGATAATGATTACCATCATTTGGGGAGGAATAAATGAGGGTACAAAAGGTGGAAAAAATAAAAGAAACACTGTTATTAAGATTGGGAATTTGAGTAGAGTGAGAAGAACTAAAAATGAATTTTGTTATTTGAGAAATTGTGGTTTTGGGCTTTGCATAATCCTAGGAGGAAAAGATGGAAAGAGGCATGGGTGAAAGAGGCCTGGAGGTGACAAAAATCAATTGTTCATCATTAAGTCCATTAGTTTTATCGCCTCTATTAAATTAGATTAAATCTGGTGCTCTCAGAGTTTTGTTCTGTTTTGTTTTGTTTTTCTTACTCTAAGATTATGTGATCTGTGACTCTTTTTTTTTTGAGGGGGGAGGGGCAGAGAGAGAGGTAGAGAAAGAATCTTAAGCAGGCTCCACCCCCATCACAGAGCCCAATGTGGGGCTCCATCTCATGATCCTGAGACCATGACCTGAGCCAAAATCAAGAGTCTGACATTTAACCAACTGAGCCACCCAGGTATCCCTGATCTGTGACTCTTGAATAGAATTGCTAATGTCCAGGAGTTAAAAAAGTAATTCCATAGCCCTCCAACATAAACACTGTATTTATGTCCAGCTAATTAAATTGCATAACCCTTTATGAATGCCATGTTGAAGAAAAAAAACATACTGGCTCATTATAATGAATAAGTTTCTCTTAAAAATGTCCTACTAAAAATAAAATGTGCATTGTAAAAGAATAATAAATTTCTTTTTTTTTAATATTTTATTTATTCATTTGAGACACAGAGATACAGAGAGAGAGAGAGAGAGAGAGAAAGCATGAGCAGGGAGAGAGGCAGAGGGAGAGGGAGAAGCAGGCTCCTCGCTGAGCCAGGAACCCGATGTGGGGCTCGATCCCAGGACCCTGGGATCATGACCTGAGCCGAAGGCAGACACTTAACCATCTGAGCCACCCAGGTGCCCCAAGAATGATAAATTTCAACTGCTCTAAATTGTGAATAGAAAATCTTTCATTGAGTATAATACTCTAAATTCATCAACTCAAGTTGGTCATATTAAATATGTATTCACATCTGTAAAAGGAAAATAATTTGTTTCAATTTGTAATATGTATCATAAAACATAAAAGATTCACTGTAATATCTTGAAGCAGATCACTATTTGTATTTATAATTTTCAGAATATTGTTGCTAAATGAAATGAAATATGAGTTTTGTGCATTGAGAAGAACACATAGAAAAACTTATTATGTGTCTTTGTTTTTTTCCACTAAGAATTATATTATAAACAAAGAACAGTATTATGAAATCATGTGTAAAAAGAAACAGGAATCAAAGTGCCAGAAAAGTCTCTAAAGCTTATCTCTTAGCTATGAAAACAATATTAGAATGATAACCTTTAACAATTTTATGTGGAATCATTTTGAATACAGGTTTTTCCAGCTAAGAGTAGAGTGTTTCTATGAAACATGTCCTACACTGAAATCACATAAAGTGAAGAAGCAATACAATTTCAAAAAAGTGACAATTCTCTTTGGATTTCTTTTAATTAGTGAAAATAGCTACTAATGTAGGTCTTTTGTAAAAGCAAGTGGTATAACACAAACTTTCAATAGTGGGGGGAAACCTGTAACTAAGTTTAATTTAGAAAATTATTCATTACTATTATTTTTTTAAGATTTTATTTATTTGAGAAAGCGAGAGAGAGAGCACAAGGCAGGGTGAGGGGCAGAGGGAGAAGCAGACTCCCCCCTGAGCAGGGGGGCCCAATGTGGGGCTCAATCCCGGGACTCTGGGATCATGACCTGAGCAGAAGGCAGACGATTAACTGACTGAGCCACCCAGGCGCCCCTCATTACTATTATTTAAAAAAAGAAAAAAGTTTCTCCAGAATTAGACTGCATTAAGCATCTAAAAAGTTTATTGCATGCAGGCTGTGCACAGCTTGCACTTTGAAGAAATTTGTAAGAATTAAATGCTAGACTGTTCAACTACTTCCAAAAATCAATGTGAAAGGGGGTCAAAGAGGAGCATAGCAATTCTTGTGCATGGATGGACAATTATAAGCTAAAGGAAATGTTTAAATGTTTTTGCTCCCCTTAGGGAAATCTCTGCCTCAGAAGTCTCACTACCTTTAAAAGAAAATCATTTCCTTTGAAAGAGAACACTTCCAAAGACTTCTCAGACTGTGAACTGGCATCAGAAGAAACAAGCTTCTTTCTATGGCTATTTACATAACACTTACTACGTAATAGGAAAGTAAACATGGTAAACCATGAGGAGGGAAAGGAAGTGAAAGATAAGGATGAGACAATACAGAAAGGAAAAACAAAATGGTATGACAAAAAAAAAAAAGAATTCAGAATTGTAAAGAACTATTATTTCTTGTCTCATACAAACATTTTGAAATGTAAATGATTCAATAATGAGAACTTTATTTTATAATATCCAACTCCCAGTTATCCCACCCATAATTATATATTTCATAGATAAACTAGCCCTTAAGATTTTTGTATCAATTTAAAAAATGATGAGAAAAATAAATAAAATATTTTATATAAACGTTGCCAAATCTAGTTAGAACAATCTTTCCCAAGAATTGACTAAATTAATTAACTAACCTATAAATGCTTAGACATAAATTATTACCATTCTGCTGTCAATAACGTAGTCATTTTAGAACTTCTCAGAATGTTTGCCAAAAGTTGGAGGAAGATTAGAATAGAAATTCAAATTAGTCAATTCTATTTTATTTAGCATCTCTCTAAAATGGTTTAGAAGATGGAGGAAGAGCATGAATGAAAATTGCACTTTCATCCAGGACCAGAAGAAAGTATGGACAAAGAGAAAGCAGAGACTTCTGGGGAGGTGGCAGAGTAGGAGGAACTGAAATTCACCTTGTCCCACAGATACACTTAGAAAATACCTATGTCAATGTAAATAACCCAGAAAATGACCGAAAGCCTGGCAGAAGAGACTCTCCACAGCTAGACGTACAGAGGAGGCCACACTGAAGAGGGTAGAAGTGTGGAGACATGGTTAGGAGGCAAACTGACCACTGGGACAGTCTGCAGGAGAGAGGAATTTCATGGGTGCAGAGAGAGGAGATGAACAGACCACACCAGGATCCCCAGGCACAAGAGACCCACACAGGGAAGACCAATATCCATAGCACTTGGCTTTGAAAACCAGAGGGGCCTAATTCTTGAGTTCTTACAATCAGTGGGGCTTAACACCTGGAACTTTAAAAATCAGTGGGCTTGGTTCTGGCAGAGCCAGAGGATGAAAGGTAACTGAGTCCCTGCCCTTAAAGAGACAGCACAATAAAGAATCCTGCTGAGATATAGCATTGAAGGAGCCCCTTTGAGAAATGCTTGGGATATATGGGAGAGAGATTTGTTTACTAATCATAGAGGGTGCACTGGAGGGGCAGGAATCTTTGGGAGACTTCTCCAAGAACTAAGGAGCTGGTGGGCCATTTTCCTCCCCTACCCCCCAGCCTAGATACAGAGACGACTGGGAGAACCAGTGCAGTGTGAACATTCTCCACCTAACTTGCTAACAGCACACCCCACCCCCACAGTCTTTGGCAGACTCACCCCCTCTGACTGGCCCTCTGCAAGAGTTCATCCAAAGTGGTGCCACAAACATGGAATTATGCAAGCAGTGCTCACAGAAGCCAGCACCACTTCAAAGTGACTCCTGTCCCAGAGAAATAAGAAGACAACCACACACACCGGTTCAACTGTGGCCCTAGCAGTGGACTGGGGGTAGACATCTGGTCTGACTGCAGCCCTCAGCCAATGAAAGCCTTCCAGGGTACAATACAGGGAGAGCACCTTGCAGTTCTGTGCAATCACAGCTTTGGCAAGTTCCTGGTCAGACCCAACTCAAGCTCAAGTCACCCCAGAGTGGCCCATTAACAACACAGAGACCAAACCCTGCCAACAAAAGGCAAAGAGAGCCATTGTAGATGCTGGACTGAAGGCAAACATAGCTCAGCCACAATAGCAGGGCACACACAACACACATTGGCAACACCACCAAAGTGCCAGGTTCTGGTGAACAGGGGACTTTGACCTACGGGGCACCACAGGACTTCTTCTTCATAAGGCCACTAGATGCGAGAGCAGGAGACATAGCTAACACATAGAAACAGATGCATAGAGTTAGATAAAATGAGAAGAAAGAGAAATATGTCTCAAATGAAAGAACATGACAAAATCACAGCAAGAAAGCTAAATAAAATGGAGATAAGCATGCTTGATAGAGAATTTAAACTAATGGTCATAAAGATACTCACTGGACTTGAGAAAAGAGTGTAGGCTTTCAGTGAGAGCTTCAACAAAGAGAGAGAAAACATAAAAAAAAGAACCAATCAGCAATGAAGAACTCAATAACTGAAATTAAAAATATGCTAGGTAGAATAAAGAGTAGAGTAGAGGAACTTGAAGAATGAATCAGTGACCTGGAGCTAAAGACTAATGGAAAGCAATCAAGCTGAACAGGAAGACGAAAAAGGACTAATGAACAATGAAAATAGTTTGACACCATCAAGCATAACAACATTTGCATTATAGGGATCCCAGAAAGAGAAGAGAGAGAAAAGGGGGCAGAAAATTTATTTGAAGAAATAATAGCTGAAAGGGCGCCTGGGTGGCTCAGTTGGTTAAGCGACTGCCTTCAGCTCAGGTCATGATCCTGGAGTCCCGGGATCGAGTCCCACATCGGGCTCCCTGCTCAGCAGGGAGTCTGCTTCTCCCTCTGACCCTCCTCCCTCTCATGCTCTCTGTCTCTCATTGTCTCTCTCGCAAATAAATAAAATCTTAAAAAAAATAAAAATAAAAATAATAGCTGAAAACTTCCTGAATCTGGGGAATGAAACAGACACCCAGATCCAGAAGCCACAGAAAACCCCCAACAAAATCAACCCAAGGAGGTCCACACCGAGACATATAGTAATTAAGATGGCAAAAAGTAGTGATAAAGAGAGAATTTTAAAAGTAGCAAGAGGAAAGAAAACAATTATGTACAAGGGAAACTCATAAGGCTAAGAGCTAATTTTTCAGCAGAAAATTCATAGGCCAGAAGAGTGGCATGGTATATTCAAAGTGCTGAAAGAAAAAAGCTTGAACCAAGAATACTCTATCTAGCAAAACTATCATTCAGACTAGAAGGAAAGATAAAGCATTTTCTAGACAAATGAAAGGTAGAGGAATTCATCACCACTAAATCAACCTTACAAGAAATGCTAAAGGGGGTTCTTTCAGTGGAAAGGTAAGACAATAAGTAGGAGTAAGAAAAGTAGGAAGTACAAAAACAGTAAAATTAAGTATATCTATACAAATCAGTCAAGGGAATAATAAAATAACATAATGTATGATACTATACACCTGAAACGTGGGGAGTAAAGGAGTAAAAATTTAGCGCTTTCAGAATGGGTTCAAAATTAAACAACCATCAACTTAATGTAGACTGTTATATGCATAAGATGCTATATGTAAACCTAATGGTAGCCACAAATCAAAAACTGGTATTAGATATGTAAAAAATAAACAGCACAGATAGGAATCCAAGTATACCACTAAAGAAAGCTGACTAATCATCAGAGAAGAGAGCAAGAGAAGAATGAAATAGGGAAGAACTACAAAGCAACCATAAAACAAGTAACAAAATGGCAATAAATACATACCTGTCAGTAATAACCTTGAATGTAAATGGGCTAAATACTCCAATCAAAAGACGTAGGGTAACGGGATAGATAAAAAAGCAAGACCTATCTATATTCTGCCTACAAGAGACTCACTTAAGACCTAAAGATACATGCAGATTGAAAGTGAAGGGATGGAAAAGCATTTTTCATGCAAATGGAAGTGAAGAGAAAGCCAGACTAGCAATACTTATACTGGACAAAATAGACTTTAAAACAAAGACTGAGACAGAGAAGGACACTACATAATCATAAAAGGAACAATCTAACAAAAAGATAAAACAATTGTAAATATTTATGCACCCAATATGGGAGCACCCAATACATAAAGCACATATAGACAAACATAAAGGAAGTAACAGATAGCAATACAATATTAGAAGGGGACTTTAAAACCCCACTTACATCAGTGGACAGATCATCCAAACAGAAAATCAACAAGAAAACAGTGGCTTTGAGTGACACACTGGACTAGATAGATCCAGCAGATATATTCAGAACATTCCATCCTAAAGCAACAGAATACACTTTCTTCTCAAGTACACATGGAATATTCTCCAAAGTAGATCACATGTTAGGCAACAAAACAAGTCTCAACAAATTAAAAATGATTGAAGTCATATCATGCATCTTTTCCAACCAAAATGCTATGCAACTAGAAAGAAACCACAAGAAAAAATCTGGAAAGAATACAAGTATATGGGAGATTAATTAACATGCTACTAAACAATGAATGATTCAACCAAGAAATCAAAGAGAAAATTAAAAAAAAATACATGGAGACAAATGAAAATGAAAACACAATGGACCAAAATCTTTGGGATACAGCAAAACCATTCTAAGAGGATAGTTTATAGCAATACAGGCCTACCTCAAGAAGCAAGAAAAATCTTCAATAAACAAGTTAGCCTTAACACCTAAAGGAACTGAAAAAAAAGGACAAACAAAACCCAAAATGAGTAGAAGGAAGGAAATAATAAAGATTAGAACAGAAATTATATGGGAACTAAAAAAAAAGCAGAATAGATTGATGAAACCAGGAGCTGGTTCTTTGAAAACATTGACAAATTTGATAAATCTTTAGCTAGACCCATCTAAAAAAGAGAGAGGCCTCAAATAAACAAAATCAGAAATGACAGAGGAGAAATAAAAACTGACACCTCAGAAATACAAAGGATTATAAGAGAATATTATGAAGAAGTATATGCCAACAAATTGGACAACCTAGAAGAAATGGATAAATTCCGAGAAACATATAACCTCCCAAAACTGAATCAGGAAGAAATTGAAAATTTGAACAGACTGATTACCAGCAATGAAAAATGAATCAGTAATCAAAAAACTCCCGAAAAACAAAAGTCCAGGACCAGACAGCTTCACAGGTGAATTTTGCCAAACATTTAAAGAAGAGTTAATACCTATTTTTCTCAAACTTTTCCAAAAAACAGAAGAGCAAGGAAAGCCTCCAAATTCATTCTATGAGGCCAGCAATACCCTGATACCAAAACCAGATAAAGACACTATAAAAAAGAGAACTATAGGCCAACATCTCTGATTGAACATAGATGCAAAAATCTTCAACAGAATATTAGCAAAGCAAATCTAAAAATAATAAATAAAAATTTATTCACCCTAAAGAAGTGGGATTTATTTCTAGGATGCAAGTATGGTTCAATATTTGTAACTCAATCAACATGATACATCATATCAACAAGAGAAAGGATAAAAATCATACGATCATTTCAATAAATGCAGAAAAAGCATTTGACAAAGTGCAACATTCATTCATGATAAAAAATCCTCAACAAAGTAAGTTTAGAGGGAACATACCTCAACTCAATAAAGGCCATAAATGAAAAACTCACAGCTAACATCACACTCAATGGTGAAAAACTGACAGCTTTCCCCCTAAGATTAGGAGCAAGACAAGGATGTTCTTTCACCAATTTTATTCAACATAGCACTGGAAGTATGAGCCACAGCACTCAGAAAAGAAAAAGAAATAAAAGGCATCCAAATCAGTAGGAAGTACAACTTCCAGTATTTGCAGATGACAGACACTCTATATAGAAAACCCTAACGACTCCACCAAAAAACTGCTAGAACTGATAAATGAATTCAGTAAAGTCACAGGATACAAAATCAATATAGAGAAATCTGTTGCATTTCTATACACTAATAATGAAGCAGCAGAAAGAGAAATTAAGGAAACAATCCCATATACAATTGTACCAAAAAGAATAAAATACCTAGGAATAAACTTAACCAATGAAGTGAAAAACCTGTACTCTGTAAACTATAAAACATTGATGAAAGAAATTAAAGATAACAAAAACAAATGGAAAAATAGTCCATGCTCATGGATTGGAAGAACAAGTATTATTAAAATATTTGTACTACCCAAAGCAATCTACAGATTTAAAGCAATCTCTATCAAAATACCAACATCATTTTTCAGAGAAATAGAACAAATGATCCTAAAATCTTTATGGAACCACAAGAGACCCTGAATAGCCAAAGCAATTTTGAAAAAGAAGAACAAAATTGGAGGTATCCTGGATTTAAAGATATATTACAAAACTGTAGTAATCAGGGGGCGCCTGGGTGGCTCAGTCGTTAAGCGTCTGCCTTCGGCTCAGGTCATGATCCCAGGATTCTGGGATCAAGCCCCACATCGGGCTCCCTGCTCCATGGGAAGCCTGCTTCTCCCTCTCCCACTCCCCCTGCTTGTGTTCCCTCTCTTGCTGTCTTTCTGTCAAATAAATAAATAAATCTTTAAAAAAAACTGTAGTAATCAAAACTGTATGGTTTTGATCAACAGAATAGAATAGAGAGCCCAGAAATATACCCATGCTTATATTGTCAATTAATTTAGGACAAAAGAGGCAAGAATATACAATGGTGCAAAGACAGCCTGTTCAGCAAATGGTGCTGGAAAGACTGGACAGCTACATACAAAAGAATAAAGCTGGACCACTTTCTTATACCATACACAAAAATAAACTCAAAATGGATTAAAGACCTAAATGTGACACCTGATACCATAAAAATCCTAAAAGAGAGCACAGGCAGTAATTTCTTTAACACCAGCCATAAAAATATTTTTCTACATGGCTCCTAAGGCAAAGGAAACAGAAGCAAAAATATACTATTGGAATTACTCAAAATAAAAAGCTTCTGTGCAGCAAAGGAAACAATCAACAAAACTAAAAGATAACCTACTGAATGGGAGAAAATATTTGCAAATAATATATTCAATAAGGAGTTAATATCTAAAATGTATAAAGAACTTTTACAACTTAACACCCAAACAACAAATAATCCAATTAAAAATGGGAAGAAGACATGAACAGACATTTCTCCAAAGAAGACATCCAGATGGCCAACAGACATATGAAAAGATGCCCAACATCACGTACCATCAGAGAAATACAAATCAAAACGAGCAGTGAGATATCACCTCACATTGTCAGAATGGCTAAAATAAAAAACACAAAAAACAAGCGTTGGCAAGGGTGTGGAAAAGAAGGAACCCTCATGCACTGTTGGTGGGAATGAAAACTGGTTCAGCCATGGTGGAAAAAATTATGGAGACTCCTCAAAAAAATTAAAAATACAATTACCATATGATCCAGTAATTCCACTACTGGGTATTTACCCAAAAAATATGGGAACACTAATTCAGAAAGATATATGTACACCTATGTTTATTGCAGCATTATTTACAGTAGCCAAAATATAGACACAATCCAGGTGCCCATCAATAGATGAATGGATAAAGAAGTGGTATATGTACACAATGGAATATTACTCAGCCCTAAAGAAGAATGAAATCTTACTATCTGCAACAATACAGATGGATCTAAAGGTATAATGTTAAGTGAAATAAGTCAGTCAGAGAATGACAAATACCATATGATTTCACTTATATGTGGAATTTAAGAAACAAAACAAATGAAAAAAGAGACAAAGACTCTTAAATGTAGAGAATAAACTAGTAGTTAGCAGAGGAGAGATAAGCGGGGGGAATGGGTGAAATAGGTGAAGGGGATTAAGAGCACACTTATCACGATGAGCACTGAGTAATGTATAGAATTGTTGAATTACTATATTGTACACCTGAACCTAATATAACACTATGTTAATTATACTAGAATTAAAAAAATAAATTTTGAAAAATAAAGGTAATATTTGAGCTAAAAAATGTTTTTAAATTAAAAAAATAAAATTGCACTTTTTGTTTTTCTGGATTTTTAAAATTAATATTACCCTTTTCCTCCATAACTAGAGATAATTATAGTTACAGTGGTCTCAATAAGTGTTCAATGTACATGTGCTCTTTTACTTATGTACTAGATTAACATATAGTTATATAGTACAATTATAACTATTATAAGTGTGAAGGAGATTAACATTTAAAATATATGAAATTATTGATTGAGTTTCTGGAATTATATTTTGTAGAATCCATTAGTCTAGATGAGAACCAAAATGGAAAAAATAACCCTCATGTGTTCTTTTACAATCATTAAGAGGTCATCATACTTTTCATAATCATTTCCACACATCACCCTGCATACTTACCCCCATGCATTTTTGGATGACCTAACTTTCCAAACTCTAAGACCTCTTCTAGTTTTCTTCACAATCCCTAGTGAAGGATCTCAACAGACTGTCTACTCTTAACAAATTCCAGCGCATGTCCATCATAGCTGTTAGAAAGTTTTCTTGAGTACCCACCCACTGTGTAGAACTGATTGTTCCAGTAATTAAGGAAAGAGCTAGAATTAGGTAAAAGAAAACAGCCCAGCATTACAAAAAAAAAAAAAAAAAAAAAACTTTTTAGTTGATACTTATATTTTCTCTATTCTTTTTCTAGAGCAGTGTAGCAGTTTATCCACAAGAAAGGCAATTTCCCCTCATTGAATCTGGCATAGGAATGAACCAGTTATTTAAAGTTTACTTCATATCCTGGTTTTCTATTTCTCCTGTGAAATATTCCTAGAGACTTTGAAGTAGATCTCAGTAATGGTTGGTCCCACTAAGAGAGAGGATTTTTTTTTAATTTTACTTCTCAATGTACTGCTTTATGTCATGACCATTCAAAATGTGGAATGACAAGACATCAGATGTATGTAACTGTAGCTCAAAATGAATGATACTGTGAGTGGTGGTGGTTTGAGATTCACGTCGAAACATCCCTCGAATGTGGAAACCACACTTTAAATAGGCATATTATATTCAACAGCTACTCTTATGACATGGAGACACTGTCAGAATTTTTATTAAAACTAATACTTCTCAAGACTTTATTATAACTGTACAAAAAAGAATTAGTGTTATCAGATATATGATAATTATTCATGAATATATATAATTTTATATATATATATATATATATATATACATTTGGTTTTTTTTACAGGAAAACAAAAGGAATAATTAGTTTACATAGATATGTGGTAGATACTTTTTTTTTCTTAACATCACCTCAGATTGTCAGAAGGGATTTGAGGGCCTTTTATATGTGAAACACAATGTGAAAGTTGTTGCTTTTATTCTTTAAAAATATTCTGTCATATTTCCCAAAGAACAAAAGCAATCTAGTAAGAACTCTTAAAAGAAACACAATACAAGGCAAAAGGCTTTAAGCAGAAGCTACTAGAGAAGAGCTTCTTTTCTCAAATAATCATAGGGGTAACCAAAGTGCATCTCCTGTCGAGAACAGGCTGGGGCTTTGGCCAAGAGGTTGATTAACAAAGCTTGGACTGCTGACCAACCACTCAGAGTCGACTTCACCAGATAAACAACATGTTAGTCTTTCAGGATCCAGATGGCAGCAATTTTTTGCATATATGATAGCATGTAAAGCATATTAGGAATCATAGAGTTAACTGTGTAGTTACATATCACATGTGTATTAGTTTACTGGGGACACCTTAACAAGGCAACACAAAGTAAGTAGCTTAAAACAGAAATTTATTGTCTCATGATTCTGAAGGCTTGAAGTTCCAGACCAAGATGTGTGTAAGGCCATCCTCCCTCTGAAGGGAGGTCTGTCCCAGACCTCTCTGCTGGTGTTTAGTAGCTCGTTGGTATACTGTGTCATAACTTCGGTCTTCACATGGCATTCTTCCTATGTGCATATCTATGTCAAAATTTCCCCTTTTTATATGTACACCACACATATTGAGGCCCACCCAATTTCAGTTTGACATCACCTCAACTCATTATGTCTGCAATGAACCTTACTTTCAAAAAAGATCACATTTTGAGGTACCAGGGGCTAGGACTTCAACAATGTGAATCTCTGACGGGACATAATTCAACCCACAACAACATATAAATATTTCCTACAAGCAAAAGATTAATATATTCTCACACTCAGACTTTGGAGTAGTATTTGTAACTCTCATATTATTCATGCATAAATCAAAACATACTATGTTGTGGTAAGCAAAATGAAACCCATTTGTCTGTCTCTAATAAAGTTCCATTTTGGGGGAAACAACCATGACTTGCAGATAAGCAGTAAGAATGATTTCAAAAGCTACTTTTATAAGATTTTCAAGATTTCAAATCCAGTGCCTTTATCTATTAAGAAAAATTTGACCTTGAAATGTGCTATTACTGAAGATTGATGGAATATGTGTTAACTGGAAGAGTTATTTGATTTTTTTGAGGGCATACAGAGAACCAATCTGAAATTGGCTGAAAGCTAACTCTTTTAGAACAAAAGTGATATAATTAACTCATTTTCACTTTATCTGATGATTTCTTAACTGACAAAGCCCTGTGAAACCACTTCTAACAGGAAGGAAAAAAACAACCTTTTTCTTTTATAAAAAAAGTTAGCAAACAATTGTGGCTAGGCTTTAAAGTTTACACCTGTGATGCATATTTTATACCCAGTCAACATCAAAGGGAAAAATAAAGGGCTACTGATTTTCCATTTTATTGTACCTGTATATTTCTTCCTATGTCTTTAATTTCAAAAGGCTTAGACAGCAAAGTTACCAGTTCCTCAGATAAAGAAGGAGCAGACTTTTAAAATATGTATGATCAGATGTTCAATAAACCTGAACTGTCATAGACTCCGAATTCATTTTTTAAAGATTTATTTATTTATTTATTTATTTGAGAGAGAGAGAGAGAGAGCAAGAGCATGAGTGGGGTTAGGAGCAGAAGGGGAGGGAGAGGGAGAGAATCTCAAGCAGACTCTGCACTGAGCATGGAGCCTGCGACGGGGCTCCATCTCATGACCCAAAACCCAGAGTCAGACACTTGACTGACCAAGCCACCCAGGTGCCTCTCAATTAATTTTAACACAAGAAATATTTGTGGACTGCTAACTATATGAAACACATTATAGCAAGCACTATGAAAAGTACAAAGGAGAATAAGATATGGTCCCTTGCCCATGAAGAGCCTATAGTTCATTTAGACAAATGGAAATAACCACACTAGAAAACTAAAGACAGGAGATATCACTATAGAATTAATTTTTAAGTATAATTATTATACTTAATATATTATTATATTAATTTATATAATTATTATACTTAATATAGTTATTAAGTATAATAATAACTGTAGCAATAATAATATGCTTAACAATGATATGGTGCTTTTTGTATACCAGGTGCTGTTCTAAATGCTTTATATATGCATATTTAATCTTAATAACAATACCATGATGTAAATACACTTATTATCCCTATTGTAGAGATGAAGAAAAACTGAGGCAAAGTGAGAATATATAAGTTGGTTTCTGAGACTGCACAGTTAGTAAGAGTTGCAGCCATGATTCAAATTTAGTGAGTTTGTCTGCAGAATCTTCTCTCTTGTCCATTACCATGTACTGTTTCTCTACTCTTCAAATCTCTGGTATCAGTTGGCAAATTAGGGTATTTTTAGTCCAGACACTAATACAACCCACCCAAAAGAATAAAAGTAACCAAAAAGGTAAAACTGAAGAAAGATCCTTGTCACCAAACCAAAAACTGTGAGAAATGTCTTTCAAATATTATAAACTGGACGAGATTAGGAAAATGTTGGAAAAAAATATCAGATGCTAAAGATATGGAATAGGGGAGGCATTGCTGGTTTCCCCTTCTAACAGATACCTCTCCGACCTAATTTAAGGGAAAGATTTCACAAAAGTAAGTCGAAATTCCAAGGAATGCTCCTTCCTTGGAATGAGTCTAAGGGGGATCATGGAAGAAGAAAGGGCATCCTCGAAAGACCCAGTTCCAGCTACAGAATAGCAGAGGCACAGAGCTAAAGGAGAAATGCCATGCGAGCTATCTCTACTCCTGCAATCCATCCTTTAAATCTAGAGGAAAACTACCTGGAAAAGCTAGGGTAAAGGAATGAGGGAAGGAGTGATCATCCAGACAGTTGCTATTTACAGTCAAGTGAGCGGAAATTAAGTACAACAATGAGAATCTGGCACATAGGGATTCACTTACTGATTTTTTTTTTCTGAAGGAGAAAATGCCAATGATTAGGGGAGATTTGTTTAGAAATTATTTTACTCCAGACATACAAATTGAAATTTCTGATTGCCCTGGCTTACTTCCACATCCCATTTCAGAAGTGAGTAATACACAGAAAAGAAGCAGCATGGGGCCTATCCCAAGATATGTTTTTTAAAATCAGGAAAAGAATATAACAAGCAAAAAATGACGACCACCATCAGTAATGTCAAATCCTTGTAAGAAACAGGAAGAACATTCCATATTTTGTGCTTTTTAAATAGAATTATCACTACCAAATGGCCACACTATTCAGACCCAAAGGAAGGAGAAATCCCTTCCAGATAGCCAATTATAAAAGAGACCCTTTTGACCAAGCTGATTAGTTAAAATATGGCTTGAATGAATTGTACACACTCATCTGCCTGACTAATCAGGATGAATGCTGGCATCCATTTATTTCTGGCAAGGTCAGAAGCCTCAAGTTCCCTGGCCATCCATTTTCACTAGGACTTATATTATCAATCACATGTCTCCATCCTTAAATCTGACCTATTCCTTCTAACCCTTCTTTCCTTTTATTGTGCCCTCAGGTATATAATGTCTGAGCTAGCAAACTCCTGTATATCAACAATCTTTTATTTGAACTTTTTCCAGTCTTTCTTATCTAGGCTGAAATGACTTTCCCCCAAGGGCACCACTTCCTCTCCTCAAAGGGAGGCTTTTTTAACTCTCGCTTCCCAAATATGTCAGGCTCTCTTTGTCTCTTCTCTGTATATCGCTTAGTCTCCAACTAGAGCATCAGGAATATGGAGCAGGAAAAAGTAAACATTTTTTTTTTTTTAAAGATTTTATTTATTTATTTGAGAGAGAGAGAATGAGAGAGAGCGAGTACATGAGAGGGGGGAGGGTCAGAGAGAGAAGCAGACTCCCTGCTGAGCAGGGAGCCCGATGCGGGACTCGATCCAGGGACTCCAGGATCATGACCTGAGCCGAAGGCAGTCGCTTAACCAACTAAGCCACCCAGGCGCCCAGTAAACATTTTTTTAAAATGCAGTGATGAATGCAAGGTAAATAAAAATTAGTAAGCTAAACTTAAATAACTGAAAGGAATGAATTAATTTAGTAAACTGGCCATTTGAGAAAGCGACTTGAGAACTGGCCTGCTTTCCAGTTTGACTTACTTGGAGATCCCATTCTGAGCCTTCTCTTCTGTTTTCCCTCCTCTTCACAGATGAGCACGTTTATTCTAAATGATTTTAAATAACATTTCTATGCTAAGAATTCAAATATTCATGTCTCAATCCCAAGTCATTCCCCTATAAACCAAACTCATATAACTCAACTTAATATTTCTACCTCAGGTCCTTAACACAACTTATTTTCTCCCTACCCGCTGCTCAAACCAAACCAAACAAAAGCCTCACTCAGATGTTTCCTGTTAATAAATGGTGTCACTGTTTACCTGGTTACTCCAAACCAAGTCAAGGTTCATCTGTGATTCTTCCCATTCTCTCATCCACCTATATTGAATCCCTCTTCCATGTCAGAGGTTCTATCTCCAACACATCTGAAATCTCTCTGTCTACTTTCATGCAGCTCCCCTCCCACAGCCTATCATCTCTCCTTTGGATTACTGCATTACTGAGTTAGCTCCCCTCCCCTCAATAGTCTCCCTGCATCTACTTTCTCCAAATTGCCCAACTGCAATAAATTTGCACATGAGCAAAATCAGATTGCTACTCCCTTGCTTAGAAACCTCTAAAAATTTCCTGTTGATTTTTTTATTAAGAGAGGGAGCACAAGCAGGGGGGCCAGCAGAGGGTGAGGGAGAAGCAGACTCCCCGCTGAGCAAGGAGCCCAATGCAGGACTCGATCCCAGGCCCCTGGGATCATGACCTGAGCTGAAGGCAGACTTTTAACTGACTGAGCCACCCAGGCGTCCCAAAATTTCCTATTGAATTTAAGGTTATATCCATTCTCCCTACTGAACTGAGGATGCCTTGAAACAGGGGTCAGCAAACCATTTTCTGTACAGAGTGAAAAAGTAAATGATTTAGGCTTTGCAAACCCTATGCTTGTGCCGCTGTAACACAAAAGCAGCCATAGGAAATATGTAAACAAATGAGTGCGGTAGTGTTTCAGTAAAATTTTATTTATGACACTGAAATTTGAATTTCACGTAATTTTACATATTATTCTTTTGATTTTCTCCCAACCATTTAAAAATATAAAAAACATTCTTAACTCATAGACATGTGAGTTAAGTACAAAATGAGGTAGTAGGTCGGATTTGGCCTGTGGGCCATAGTTTGCCAACCCATTCTAAATAATTACCCTGGACTACTGACATCTCTTTGTACCTCTCTCCCCTGGATCACTGTGCCCAGCCATATCAGCGTTCTTTCTATTTTAAAATACTGCAGCCTTCTCTTTATACAGACCCTGTGCATTTATTCTTATCTTGAATTAAAATATGGCTTCCCTTATGGTGTGAATCATTTGGCTTATTACTTATTCTTTATCACTCTACAAAAATGTGACTGCTTTGTAACTTTGTTTTTTTCTCTCTAAAGTACATTTTCATCCCACCCTAATATTCTTTACTCATAGCACTTATCACTCCAAGAAATTACCTGTGCAATACCAAGCATATGGTAGTTACTCAATAAAAGGATAACAGAAATAAAATAATAAGTCTTCATACTCACATATAAAACAATGGGAATGTGGAATCTTTGAAAGACAGAAAGTAGCATACCGTATGAAATACAAATAATACAGAATGGTCATTCTTAACATATACATTGAGGAAGTTCATGAATTTCAAGGAAAAGAAGGGAATTTATAAGCAACCAGGTAATGGAAAAAGTGACATATAAAAGAGAAAATAACAGTTCCAAGTTGGTCTCATAATTTATTGCAACTTTTAGGATTAGAAAAATGTGCAATGATGTTAAATTCTTGGAGAAAGAAAGCTTAAATCAGGGGATTACTTTAAGAATATAGAAGACTAGGACAAGAATGGTAGTGTGAGGAGTTCCATGGAGGCCATTCCCAGCTAGACCATAACTGGTAAAAGTTATTTTAAAAAATAAAGTCTCTAGAAATTTTTCTAAGGACAAATAGTTAATGAAGAAATACTTAGTCAAGAAAAACATACTAAATCTCAGTAAGAACATTAAGAGTCTATGGCATTTGAGCATTGACTCACATCCTCCTCCCCATCCCCAGCTCAGCATGATAGAAACCACTCTGGCTCCTTCTTGGCCCAACTCCTATCAAGGGCTACAGTATCTCTTGAGAAGGGGTAAACTGCTAGCATTTCTCATCAGCCAAGCTCCATGTTGCAAAGGTTAAATTATAGGCAAATGCAACTGCCCTTCCGCCACCCAGCCCCACTTGTAGGTTGAAGGCTGTGTTTCAAGCACAGCAGGTCAAGAACAATAAGACTCCAATCCCCTCTCTTCAGCTTGCTTATAAAGCAGAGATTCAACTCTGAGAAAGGAAAGTCAAAAAGATCAGAGGCTGCCACTCCAACCCAACACCCAACTCAAAAAGAGGAGAGTCACTTTAAGACAAGTAAACTAAACTATTACTCATTATTTAAACTTACATCACTATAAATTTACAAATCAAAGATATGGCTATCAATTTATAAATTCTTAATCATACTTCCAAAGATATATAACTGAGAAAATTTATTTGATTTTACTCCAAGTCTTATATGTAAAGAAAATCTTTTTCAATAAAAACAATTATGGATTCTTAATTATGTCATTGTGCATTGCAGATATATCTGATATTCAAATGTGCTTTTTTTTTCAAATCCATTTCTATGAATAAAATAAATGCCAACTGTTAGATAGGAAAATTTTAAGACTAGATATACTTGAGTTCAACAGACAAGATGTACAAATATGGCAGAGGCTCTCAGTTTAGTCATGGGAGTAGGGGGTCTTTATAGCCAGAGGACTATCTTCAAAGAGAAGTGTCTATCTACTTTCAATCACCTCCCTTCATATGTATTGCTGAAGTTGATTTGCTAATATTTCTTAAGGATTTTTGTGTCTTGATATTAGTGTAGCATTTTTTTTTTCCTATAATGTTTTTGTAAGATTTGATACCAGGTTGATGTTGACTTCCTAAAACATGGTAGAAAATGTTCATTCCTCCTCTATTTTCTGAAAGACTTTGTATAAGTTTGGTATTATGTCTTCCTTAAATGTTTGATGGAATTCACCTGTGAAACCATCTGGACCTGGAATTATCTCTGTTTGGAGAGTTTGTTAACAAATGCAAATTACTCTGACTGATAAAAGTTTATTTTGAATTTTTATTTCATGTGTGCCCATTTATAAGTTATGTATTTCAAGGAATTTGTCCATTTCATCTAAGTTATTGGATTTATTGTTACAATGTCCACATTTTACCTATTATTATTCTGATATCAATAAGATCTGTGGTGATAGTTGCTCTGTCATTTCAAATGTTGGTAGTCTTTCTCCTTTGCTTTTACTCCCACCCCATCTTTTTCTATCTCTCTTTCTCTATTTCCCTTCCCCTTCCTCTCCCTCCTCTTCAGATTGGAAAACCCTACAAAAATGTGATCTTTTATAAGATTTTGGCTAATTTTCCAGAATCTTAATATTTAATTATATCTCAGATCTCTCTGCACTGCCACTCATCATTTTTACATCTAGATTTAATTTCTGGAGTGATTAGTCTCACTTAGCAGTATTCTTAAAAATACTGAGGACCCCAAAAAGCTCTTGTTTGAGTTACATTTATTGACACTATATTATTAATAACTAAAACTGAGGAATTATTAAAACACAAAATGATACATACCATTAACCATCTGAGTAGATATGTCACCATAGGGTAATGTGGCCTCTGGAGAACTCCAGAGTAGTAACTCTTAAAAGGATAAAAGTGAAAAAATAAAATAACATCTTAACATTATTGTGACAATAGTTTTGATATTGTGAATCTTCCGAAAGGGTCTCAGGAACAAAAAAAAAAGAGTTCTCCGACCATACTTTAACTACCACAGGGGTAGGTCACAAAGGCTCTTCTGAAGTAGCTGCATATGAAAACCAGATTTTGTTAAGTTTTATCCAAATGGACATCCCCATCTTTAGCCTGCACATTATCTTTACTTAAATTTTTATCTATAAAATACTTTAAGGTACTTGAAAGCTGACCTGCCATCAAGAGATGCACTAATCATTTGACAATATCAGCTCCATTGTTTATTTTTTATCACCATTGTATATGTATTGCCTCTTCAAATATAGTTCATTAGCTATACAACAGAATCTCATATATCTTTTTTTTAAAGATTTTATTTATTTATTTATTTGAGAGAGAGAGAGAAACAGCATGAGAGGGGACAGGGTCAGAGGGAGAAGCAGGCTCCCCGTTGGGCCGGGAGCCGGATGTGGGACTCGATTCCAGGACTCCGGGATCATGACCTGAGCCGAAGGCAGTCGCTTAACTAACTGAGCCACCCAGGCTCCCCTGAATCTCATATATCCTTAATAAAAAGCTCTGTGTAAATCACACATACTCCAAAATTTAACAATTTGTGTATTAATTTGTATTCTGGACCATATTCTCTGGGAGCACCTAAAAATCATTGTAGAAGTGTATATTGGCTTTTTCCATAAAGATTCATGAATTCCATAAAATTTTCTGAAAAAAAGCAGTGAAATATAAAACTGTGCTTTACAATATTGTTTTCTTTTCTTTTTGCCTATGTTACTTTAGTAACACCATAAAGAGCACTTACAATTTTGTAAACACCTTATGCTGTATGTGGTTTGCTGACTTTTTAAGAAAATTGGTGGTATGATTTTCTACCGAATAATACCAATACCTCTAATCAGACTATAAAAGTAGATTTATGCCCTGGTAACAATGAGTATACCCAGTGCCCAGATCTTGGTCTCTAATACTATTTCTTCAATAACAGAAAGCAGGGTCCCTTGGAAGAACTGCTAATTCTAGGGCTGGAGCTTAGAATATCCAAGATGAGGCTGGAGCATCTTATAGTACCAGAAAATAAGGACATGCTCAAACATACATATATATATATACACAAACTGGGGTATGTCAAAGGGACACACTGAAAGGAGCTCCTTTTGGTCAAAGCTGGAACAACTTGAGCAACAAAATAAGTAATGTAATGTTAAATTATAATCCATGATATAATAGTAATATCAATCTAAAGTCATATAAATAAATGACTAAATAAATAAGTAAATGGACAAATATAGACAAGTCTCCCATGCAGAAGAATTCCAAATAATTTATGTAGATACCTGTGAAACATAACTCTCTTCTCCTTGAGTGTGGGTTTAGTATAGTGATTTCCTTACAAAGCTGTGGAAATGGAAGAAAAGAGTAACTTTAGAGTGGAAGAATCTAAAATTCAGTACCTTAGCCAGGTTGTCAAGGTTAACACTGGTAGTGATAAGTCATGTTGTTACCATGTACCCTTAAAATAATGTGGGGAGAATGGTACATTCCCGCTGTATTCTTCCTCCCTGAAATCCATGAAATCTATGGAACCATGAGAAAAACATCACACAAACTCAAATCAAAAGGCAGACTATCCAATATGAGACCAGTACTCCTCAAAACTGTCAGGTCATCAAAAACAAGGGTAGTCTGAGAAACTGTCACAGTCTACAGAAGCCTAAGGAGAAATGATGACTATATATAATGTGGTATCTTGCATGGGATCCTGAGGAAGAAAAAGAAAGGACATTAAGGGGGAAAAAAAGAAACGAAGGAAATATGAATAAAGAATGCTCTTGAGTTAATAATGTATCAATATTGGTTTATCAATTGTGATAAATGTATCATACTGATATAAGTTGTTAAAGGTAGGAAACTGGGGTAGGTAATGGGAACTCTACCATTTTTTTTTTTTTTAAGATTTTATTTATTTATCTGAGAGAGAGAATGGGAGACAGAGAGCATGAGAGGGGAAGGGTCAGAGGGAGAAGCAGACCCCCCGCTGAGCAGGGAGCCCGATGTGGGACTCGATCCCGGGACTCCAGAATCATGACCTGAGCTGAAGGCAGTTGCTTAACCAACTGAGCCACCCAGGCGCCCCGGGAACTCTACCATTTTTACAACTTTTCTGTAAATCTAAAACAATCCTATAATATCCTGCCCAATTTCAATATCATTTATGGCCTTTATTATCATCAACTGATTACATGTGTTTTTCTCTGTGGTTATCTATAGAGTTAAATCCTATGCAAAACACCTTGAACTCTTTAAAAAGACATTGAACATGTAATTCAGGGAAAACATATGCAAAATTGTAATGTTATTTCCTCTGGAGAAGAATTATACATAGGGCAATTTTTAAAGGTTGCTTAGTATAGTTGAGAGTTTATAACTTTATTTCTTTTCTCTTGGATCTAATGTTTAATTCCTCTGCTTTTAAAACTTCTCTGTGCCATAGTCTTACTTGTGTATATGCAAAGCAACATATGCAGGTTACTGTGCAGTGGGTGGAAGCAAGTCCCCTTCTATTCATTCTTTTCAAAAGCAAAGCACAAACAAGGTATTTGGCTGAGCCCCAGTTCTTGTTTTTCATTTCCATTTCACCTTAGTTTTATTCATGAGTTGCCAGCCTTTAAATTTTTTTTCATTTCAAAGTGAATTCTGCTTTGTATTCATTCTTAGGATTCAAAGAGTAGAAACACTAACAATTTCTGTATATTGCAAATGAGGCTTTATGATGAGGAGCAAATCTTTTCAGCTAGGAACATTTTAAATTTGAGTGAACTCTGACAAACAGCCAAATGTATTTATAAAAGTTTCCACTGGAGGAGCTCTCACATTGAGGTTAGAGTGATAGTTGAAAACAGCATCATCACAATAATAATAACTTCCTCATAGAATTCTTATGAGAGTTAAATGTGCTCATTTTCATAATGTGTTTAAAATTGTGAGGAAACAAAGATGTTAGCTAATATCATCATTAGGATGCCTTAGTAAAAATATTATTACTTCCTGGGCATGTATATATTATACATACCAACTAGTCCATGGCAGAATCTCTTCAAAAATAGGAAGAAAATGAAGATGTCATGAGACACACTTAATATTTCCCAACTGATTTATAGATTTAGTAGTTGAGAAAGTAGTCCTCTAATCAATGGATTCTTAGTAATGTCAATGAATGTTAAACAGGTTGGTTTTTGTTTTTTGTTTTAGCCAGAAGAGTAAAAACAAAACAAAACATTTATTTTAGAAAATGTACTAATTCTTTATTAGTATATACTCATTCTTTTAGTTAGGTCAATCATTATTTGCCCACCATGTATTCTGACACTATTTCAGAAATTGTGTTTGGTCCTGATAATTCAAAGTTTAAAAAGACAGATGTTGTTCTTTTCTTTGGTTTGTTATCTAGCCAGTATCAAAGATTGTGAAACTTAATTTTAGGTGACTGTGTAAGTGGGTGAATATTTGGATCTGGAATTAAAAAGAGAATATAATGTAAATGTACACTGAATTGGAATATAACTTGGCAGATGAATTGATCATAGTCACTAAGGCAGTAGATATAATTATCTAGGGAAATAATAATTGAGAAAGAAAAAAGTTTAGGGCAAAGTCCTCAGAAACTTCAACATGTAATAGTTGTATAGAAGAAGGGAAAGGAGCAGCCAAACAAGTTATGGTGAAACCAAAAGAATGCAGGGTAATGGAAGTGAAGGAAGGAGCTTGTTTCAAAGAGAAAGTGATCAAACGTGTTCAATGAAGCTTAGAATTAAAGTAACTAAGCTAAAAAAAAAAAAAGTAGTCCACTGGAGGTCTTTAGAGACCCCTATGAGAATAGAATTAATGAAATCATGGAGTATAATCTAGTTTAGGCTTAATGAGTGAGAGGCGTGAGGAAATGGAGTCCATGAATGTAGAGTCCCCGCCCCCAATGAATTTGGTTAAAAAAGTGTTGAGACAGCATTTTTGTTTTAAGGTGGGGCAATCTCGCATATGTTTGATACTTTATAAAATGTAGGAGAGGCACTTAATCAATAGTGCAAATTTCTGAGAATTTAGCAGGTGGCATTTAAAACAAAACTGATCTAAGATAAGCAACGTAGCTCTAGATTTTAATATGAGGCAAGATTAAAAAATGCTCCAGGGGTAGAGAGATTTGGAAATTTGATGATGGGAAATTGATGGACTAATTGGTTTATATTTTATCTCCTAAGTAGAAACATAATCATATTTTGAAAAGGCAAGAAAGGGGCTAAGGCAGTCTGAAGTTAGAAGGAAGATTGAACCTAGATATAGAATGAAGTATGAGAATGATCTGTCTAGAGAAATCTAACAGAAATGAAAATCATTACGATGGCTCAACTGAAGTCAGTCATGACAGTCAGTATAATCTCCTTGGTTGTATCATTTTTCCCAGTAGCCCCTGAATGCAGGAAGTGAAAAGACAGAGTAGGTTCCAAGCTGAAATGAAGTTCTGCCAAATAAATATTATAGAAGGACAAGAGTGCAAAGGAGTTAAAAAGAATTCAAAAGATTGACAAGTAATCACCTGTCCAACAAAAATTTTTGAGTGGCTACCATCACCATATTAAGCATTATGTATACAGAGGAGAATTAAACAATGTTCCTGCCCTTAACTATCTCACATTCAAATTTATTACACAGGTGCTAATAGAGTTAATTATAACACTAATGACGAAGTGCTACCTTAAAAATATTCATCAAGTACATTGCCAGCCAGGAAAGGTTTTCCTAACCATGTGGTGGTGAGGTGCTGATGTAGGTCTTATGTGGAGTTAGCCAAACTGTGAAGTTAAGTCCTCCAGACTGCGAAGTCTGCCCAAGACTCCTGATCCCAAATACAAAGAGGTGGGGTCCAACTACAAAGTTAGAAGGAAAAGCCCACACAAAACCACTCTCATTTCTGACACCAACTGCAAGTCTGGGAATTTCCCAAAACCACCCTTGATAATTCACTAAACAAACTCACAGAATTCATAAAAACTTGTTGTACTCATGGTTACATTTATTATAGGGAAAAGATACATTAAAATCAGCCAAGGGAAGTGATGCATAGAGTCGAGCCTGGGAAGATTTCAAAAGTGAGGCCTCTGTTGTCCTAAGGATATGTTATACACCTGGCATTGATGTGTAACAATATCCATGGTATATTGCCAGCCCAGGAAGTTCATCAAAGCTTTGGCATCCAGAGCTGTTGTGGAGACTTCACTACATAGGCAAGATTCATTGGTTGAACTCAGTCTCTAGGTCAATGGATACCCTGTGACCCAAAGTCTCCACCCTAAATCGCATGTTGGATCTCTCTGCCATGGTCAGTTGATACCCTAAGACTACTAGGTATGGCTGGTCTCACCTTGACTCACCTCATTAGCATAAACTTTCAGAGTCCCAGGGACCCACCCATGAATAACAAAGACATTTCTAACACTAGGAAAATTAAAGATTATCTCTCAGGAACTTGGCACAAAGACCAGATCTCTCTCTTTGGGCAAGGCCAAATTCCTTATTACAAAAGTCTGGAGTTTGAATTCAACCCCCTTCACCCCAGAGTTTGTCCCACCTAGAAACAAGGCAACTGGCTTTTCACAGCAGTCAACCATTGACTATGAATGATGTTAAGATCCCAGGCACCTCCAGCTCCCAAGTGCCCCAGACCAGTGTTTTGAAGAAAGTTGCAAGTGCAATTAGAAGCAAAATGCACAAAAGCTGTAAGATTTGCACAAAGAATCAGAAATCTGGATGAAGCACTAAGTATCTACTATAGGAATCCATCATGAAAATATGGATGTTTGAATTGAGTCTTGAAGAAAAGTGGATAGAAGAAGCAGAGGGGAAGAACTATTGCTAGACTAAGAACAAATACCCCCCAAAAAAGAAAAGAAAAATCACTGAAGCATGACCAGCATAGAGACTTCCAAATATTTCAGTACAGGTGAAAGTTAATATGTAAGGCAAAGAATAACAAAAATGAATTCTGCATACATGAGTAGAGGTCAAATCTCTTAAGTCTTGCACATCTTTGGAAGGAGTCTAGATATAATACTGAGGCTAGAAGGGTCATTAAAGGATATTAAGGAAGAAATTATTGAACAATGATATTAATAATTACATAGACATCAGATATTTATTTTAGGTGTGTTTGCTCAAAACAACATGTGACTTTTTTTAAATTTTATTTTATTATGTTATGTTAATCACCATACATTACATCATTAGTTTCTGATGTAGTGTTCCATGATTCATTGTTTGCGTATGGTCAACTAATCTTCGACAAAGCAGCATGTGACTTTTAAGTACAACTCTTTTGATTTGCCAGCATAATCTTAAAGAGGAACAGTTGGGAATGATCAGTCTGGCTTTAATAGCTAACTGCAGTGAAATACAACATTGGTTGTGTTTGCAAGTAACAAAACAAGACCTACTCTGTATGACTTATTCATTAAGAAAAATGTATTATCGGGTACCTGGGTGGCTCAGATGGTTAAATGTCTGCCTTCGGCTCAGGTCATGATCCCAGGGTACTGGGATCGAGCCCCATGTCAGGCTCCTGGCTCAGTGGGGAGCCTGCTTCTCCCTCTGCCCCTTCCCCTGCTCATGTGTTCTCTCTCTCTCTCTCTCTGTCTCGAATAAATTTCAAAAAAATAAAATTAAAAAAAAAAGAAAGAAAAATGTATTATCTCTGATAACAGAATCCTTGAAGGAAGATGACCCCACTGTGGTTAATTTGGCTCTAGTTCAATTCTGCTTAACCAGTTTGCCAGAAGCCAATTTTCCAGATTTACAATTTTTACAATTATTAGTAAGATTTGAATTTTTAGAAGATGAGAGATTTAGTTGCAATTAAAAACTGTACCATTTCTTCTTCCTTTTATTGTCTCCAATATGCATTTTTGCTTAGGTCAGCATCAGTCACTTGTGAATAGAGTCAAGATGGAATGGTTAACAATATAAATTTTCTTCATATGGTAAATAAAATCTAAGTAATTTAGGATTTCTAATAATTTGCATGAGAAAGCATGAAATCTTGACATGTCTCAATTTGAATTTAAAAGAAACAAGATCCCTATCCTCTTGCTTTGTTTGTTCACTTTCCCCACTCAACATATTTTCTTAGAAGGGTGACTAAATTGAGAGATATTGATAAATATAAAGTTTTCAAATATTTTTAAAAGCTTTTGGCAATGTCTTAGGCACATACAAGGGCAATGTCTTCCCCTATGACATAGGAAATGTGCAGTATTTTAGCCTGTCTCATTCTAATTTACCACTGGAAAACTGAAATGTATTTATGATTTTGGGAAGAGAACAGGGGTACAGGTTGAAGTATAGTTGTATTATAAGAATTTTAAGACAACATATATATGTAATTTTAATCACTTTTAAATATAGAAATTTACAAATTTAGCTGTTTTAAATGCAAAACCAATTGCAAGTCTTGGTATCATTCACATGAGAAGTAACAAGGGCCTGAATGAAGGCAGCAACTGTGAATTTGAAGAGGAAATGGGTATGAAAGAGATCTAGAAATTAGAATCAACGAGAGGAGTTGGTGGAGGGGTGTATGAGTTTCTGGATTGTGTTTCTTGCTGGATGCAGTTTCATTCATAGAATAAGGGATATAAAAGGTATAAGAAGAAGAGAAGAATTTATGTGTACAAAATATAATGAGACAACTTTGGTTGCTGAGTTTGAGATACTCATTCATTGAGCAAATATTTATTCAATGCTCTCTGTCAGGCACTGTGGCAGTGCGTGGGAATATTCAATAAAAAATATCAATGGCACATCTATGCCCTATGAGAAAGTACATGAGCTCTCTCAATGTGGATGTCTATTATATAGTTGTATAAAGAAGGCTAGACCCTAAAACATAGAAAACAGACGTACACTGGAAATAGCATATTAGGCAGTATTTTTGTATAGTTGAGAATAATCAAAGAGAATGCAGGCTCCAAAGAGCAAGCCTTGAGGGGGCACCAGATAGAGAAGAACTATACAAAAGAACTGAAAAACGCAGAAATGAAATGAAGTGAGTTATTTAAAATCATAAGCTAAATTTTTATTCTAACAACAATTCACTATAATACAAATTCCAAATAAATATGTTTTCTTCAATGAACTTCAGATGCACTGGGAATTGAATAAAACACGATTGCAGATTTATGACACATTTTCATGACTGATCCATGCACAGTTTGTTTGCTTATTTATTTATTTGTTGGTTGGTTTAGAAACAATCTAATGCACAAAATAGGAAACATGGTAACAATCTCCATCTTATTTTATGGTCCCTTCATCCCCTATCTGTCTCCTCCTACCTATGGTAAGCATTATTTTGAAGTCTGTATTCATCACTGTATGTATATGCATTCCTGGAGATTATAGGTGTATCGTAAGAATTTTAAAAGAACATGTATGTGTAATTTTAATCACTGTTAAATATAGAAATTTACAAATTTATCATTTTTTAGTTGTTTTAAATGTATAAAAAGGTTATATTTTATATGATCTTCTGGGAAATTTTTAAAAATCTAGTATCACTGATTCATCTATATTGTTGAGTTGCTGTAATTTATACATTTTAAGATCTTATATTTTATTATATTAACAGATCCATTTACTAATTCATTAAATTCATGGACATTTTGGTGTTTTCAAGTTTTTGGCATTTTTAAGTTTTGCTGCCATGACTTTCATGTCTATGTGTCCTCATTCCTCCAGCTGGACCTGAGCCAGAATTTCTCATGTGTGCGTTAAAGTGAGCTGCATGATCAGAGCATGTGAAAATTCAACTATATTCTGAAAAGGCTGCACCAATTTACATTCCCTTCAGGAACAGACATCAGCTCCATATCATTTCAACTCTGGTATTGTCAGACTTTTTAATTTTACCAATGAAAGAAATGATATAGTATTGAGAGTACTGATAAAGTGTTGTGAAGTTTTTCCCAGTATCTCAAGTTTGTTAATTTTCTTTTTTTTTTTTTTAATATTTATTTGTTTATTTGAGAAAGAGAGAGAGCAGGGGGAAGGGCAGAGGGAGAGTGACAGATAGAATCTCAAGCAGACTCTGCACTGAGCACGGGCTCGAACACAGGACCCTGAGATCATAACCTGAGCTGAAACCAAGAGTCTGCAGCTTAACTGACTGAGTTACCCAGGTGCCCCTCAAGTTTGTAAATTTTCTTATCATTTTTGAGATTATTTTTTAAAGATTTTATTAATTAATTTATTTATTTGAGAGAGAGAGAGAGCACAGAGGGAGAGTGAGAGGGAAAAGCAGACTCCCTGCTGAGCAGGGAGCCCCACATGGGACTGGATCCCAGGACCCGGAGATCATGACCTGAGCTGAAGGCTGATGCTTAACTGACTGAGCCACCCAGGCGCCCAAGATTATTTTGATGAACAAAAGTTATCAGTGTCGGGGCGCCTGGGTGGCTCAGTCGTTAAGCGTCTGCCTTCGGCTCAGGTCATGATCCCAGGGTCCTGGGATCTAGTCCCACAAGGGCAGGAAGCCTGCTTCTCCCTCTCCCACTCCCCGCTGCTTGTGTTCCCTCTCTCCCTGTGTCTCCCTCTGTCAAATAAATAAATAAAATCTTCAAAAAAAAAAGTTATCAGTGTCAATAGAGACAAATTAATCTTATTTTAGTCAGTACATTATACACTTTCTTTATGAAAACTTTCCCTGCCCTAAGATTTATAAAATTTTTACCTTTATTATCTAGTAAGAGTTTTTTTTTTTTTTTTTTAAGATTTTATTTATTTATTCGACAGAGAGAGACACAGAGAGAGAGGGAACACAAGTAGGGGGAGTGGGAGAGGGAGAAGCAGTCTCCCCACTCTGTGGGGAGCCCAATGCAGGGCTCAATCCCAGGACCCTAGGATCATGACCTGAGCCGAAGGCAGGCGCTTAACTACTGAGCCACCCAGGTGCCCCTCTAGTAAGAGTTTTGAAGTTTTTTTTCTTTAAGTCTTTAATCCATTTGAAGTTTGTATTTGGTGTGAGATAGGAATCCAAATCTGCCCTTTTGCATTTGCATAACTGTTCTATCTCCATTCATTGAACAGTTCCTCCTTTACCCCTAATTTGACATGCTATTCTGTTTCATATTAAAGTTGCATTGGTCAGTTTCTGGGCTTTCTATTATATTTCATTGGGCAATTTTACTAATGCTGCATAAATACCACACTCATAGTTGTTATAGGCTCATTACCTGTCCCAAAATCCAATAGGACCAATCCCCCACCCTTCTTAAGTGTCCTGGGTTTTCTTGGAACTTTTGCTTTATTAAATGTTCTCATTATTTGCTGCATAACAAACTACTCCAAAAATTAGAAGCTTAAAAAAAAAAATTTATTTTGCTCATGAACTTACAAATTGGCAAGATGGTAGAGTGACAGCTTTTTTTCAACTTATTCATTGTACAGATGAATCTGGAATCATCTGAAGGCTTGTTCACTCAACAGGTCTTGCAGATTGGTGCTAACTGTTGGCTGGGGCTTTAGCTAGGGTTGTCCACCAATATACCTGTACATGGCCTCTCCATGTGGCCATAGCTTCCTCATAACACAGTGGAAATGTTCCAAGGAAAAGTGTCCTGACAGAGAAAAAGAGTGAGAGCAAGAGCAAGAGAGAGAGGAGCTAAGGTGAAGCTATATTGTCCTTTATCAGTTAGTCTTAGAAAATATGCACCATCACTTCTGCTGCATTCTATTTGTCAAGCCAATCATAAAGGCCTACCAGGTTTTAAAGGGAGAGAAAATAAATTCCATGATTTGATAAGGGAGTGGAAGGTTCTGAAAAGCATAAGGGACCAGAAATACTGCAATGCCATTTTAGGAAAATATAATCTTCCACAAAAATTTTACATAAAACCTAGATTTGATTTGGATTTTCTATGGATCCAAGCAACGATTTGCTGAAGAAAAAACAGTTTTAATTCTACCAGCTAAATGTCATCATCAGCAAGGAACAAGCAAAAATATCTAAAGGCACCCAGATCTTTTTTCACAGATTATTCTAAAACGATGAATTTGGAGCTTAGAGGCAATAAATAGTTAACAAACATTTGACACTTTGGATATTTTGGGATAAAGCTACAATGAATGTGTTGTAAAGTTGTTTGTGGAAATTTGTTTTCATTTCTGGTGGATAAATGCCCAAGGGTAGAATTGCTAGATCATAGAATAGAGATATAAGCTTAACTTTATGAGAGACTACCAGAAAGGTGTCAATATTTTAGAATCCGCGGGGCGCCTGGGTGGCTCAGTCGGTTAAGCGGCTGCCTTCGGCTCAGGTCATGATCCCAGGGTCCTGGAATCGAGCCCCGCATCGGGCTCCCTGCTCGGCGGGAAGCCTGCTTCTCCCTCTCTCACTCCCCCTACTTGTGTTCCCTCTCTCCTGTCTCTCTCTCTCTCTCTGTCAGATAAATAAATAAAATCTTTAAAAAAAAAAAAATTTTTTAGAATCCGCTTGTCAATTTCAAGAACTATGCCAACAAAGATTTTGATCAGGATTACACTGAAACTATCAATATTAAGAGAATTGACATCTTTAATACTATTGAGTCATCTAATCCATGAATATGATATATCTATTTATTAAGATCTTCTTTAACATCCCCAATAATGTCTTATATTTTTCAAGGTAAAGTCTTGCAGACAATTTGTTGATTTATTTTTAAATGTTTTATGTTTTAAATGCTATTGTAAATGGTAATTTAAAAGATTTCTTTTCTAATTGCTTGTTGCTACTATAAAGAAATGTACTGATTTTTCTGTATTGACTTGTATACTGAGACCATAATACATTCACTTAGTAGTTCTAATGATTTGAGGGGGTAGAGTCCATGGAATTTTCTGATTACACAATCATATTATTCATAAATAAACAGTTTTATCTTTTTCTTTCTAAACTTTGTTTGTTATGTCTCTAATTTGCCTTTTTTGCAAGAGGGGGGCGGAGCAAGATGGCGGAGGAGTAGGAGACCTGGATTTCGTCTCCTCTCAGGAATTCAGCTGGATAGGGATCAAACCGTTCTGAACACCTACAAACTCAATAGGAGATCAAAGAAAAGAAGAGCAACAACTCTCTGAACAGAAAAGCGACCACTTTCTGGAAGGTAGGACGTGCGGAGAAGTGAATCCGAGGCGATATTCGGGAGGATAGACGGCGGGGGAGGGGCCTCCGACGGCCGCTTCTGGCAAGTGATAGAGCCACGGAGCACAAAGTCGGAACTTTTAGAAGTCTGCTCCGCTGAGGGACGTCACTCTGGTGGCTAAGTGGGGGTGGAACCCTCGCGGGACAGTGTGGTCTCAGGACCCTCGGGGTCACAGAAAGACCGGGGGTGCCTGAGTGCGGCAGAGCTCCCAGGTATCGGAGCAGGGAAGCCGGCTGCAGAGACGGAGCCCAGGCGCGGGCTCTCAGCTCGGGGTTGCTATAAACCGTGATCCGCGGCACAGTCGGGCCACAGCTCCTCCAGCAGGGACCCAACAAGCGGCAGATCCGGGGAGACTCACCTTCTTCCCCCGGGAGGAGAGGTGCGGGAGCGCACCGCGGGGATCTGCTGGGCTTGGAGACCACCCGGGGTCGGGTGCCAGATAGAAAGGCGCGGTCACAGGCCGGGTGAGCGCGGAGTGCGGCGGGAGACCGGGGAGACGGGAGTGACTGACGGCTTTTCTCTGGGGGCTCGCTGAGGAGCGGGACCCCGAGTTCTCGGCTCCGCCGGGGCGGAGACTGGGAGGCCACCATTTTCACTCTCCGCCTCCAAAGCTGTACGGAGAGCTTGCAGGGAACAAAAGCTCTGGAGAGCAAACCCGAGCAGATTACTTAGCCCGGACCGGCAAGGGCGGGGCAATTTTGCCTCCAGCAAAGACATTTGGGAACCACGGCAACAGGCCCCTCCCCCAGAAGATCAGCGAGAACAGCCAGCCAAGACCAAGTTTACCGATCAATGAGAACGGCAGAACTCCAGCGCTAGGGGAACACTGCACATAGAATTCATGGCTTTTTTACCATGATTCTTTAGTCTTTCAAAGTTAATTATTTTTTTTAACTGTCTTTTTTTCTTTTTTCCTTTTTTCTTTTTTTTTTTGAATTTTTCTTTTTCCCTTTTTCAACCAACATCTTATCAATCCCTTTTTTAAAAAAAAAACATTTTTATTTTTCATTTTTAAAGTCATATTCTATCCCTTCATAGTAGTTACCCGTATTTTTGGCATATATATATAAGTTGTTCTCTCTTTAAAATCTTGAGATAGTTTCTTCTAACAGATCAAAATATACTCTAAATCTCTAGTGTATGGTTTTTTTCTACTCCCCTGCCTGATCACATTCTCTCCCTTTTTTCTTTCTTTTTTTTTTTTTTTTAATCCTCTTCTTTCTTTTTTCAAACAACTTATCAAATCCTTTTTAAAAATTTTTTATAATTTCCATCTTTACAGTCATATTCCATCCCTTCATCATATCAACCCTTATTTTTGTACATATATAAGTTTTTCTTTCTTTAAAATTTTGGGAGGGACTTTCTTTTAACAGACCAAAATACACCCAAAATCTAGTGTGTGGCACTGATCTATAATCCAGCCTGATCATATTTGATCACATTCTGTTTTTGTTTTGTTTTGTTTTGTTCTGCTTTTGTTTGTTTTTATCTTTATCTTTTTCTTTTTTCTTTTTTCTTTCCTTTTCTTTTTTCTCTCTTTCCCTTTCTTTTCCCACTGCTTCAGGTCTTTTCTGATTTGTTTAGAGTATATTTTCTGGGGACATTGTTACCCTTCTAGCATTTTGTTCTCTCATTAATCTATTCTCCTCTGCACAAAATGACAAGACGGAAAAAATCACCTCAACAAAAAGAACAAGAGGTAGTACGGACTGCCAGGGACCTACTCAGTACGGACATTAGTACGATGTCAGATCTAGAGTTCAGAATCATCACTTTAAAGATACTAGCTGGGCTTGAAAAAAGCATGGAAGTTATTAGAGAAACCCTTTCTGGAGAAGTAAAAGAACTAAAATCTAACCAAGTAGAAATCAAAAAGGCTATTAATGAGGTGCAATCAAATATGGGGGCGCTAACTGCTAGGATAAATGAGGCAGAAGAAAGAATCAGTGAGATAGAAGACCAAATGATGGAAAATAAAGAAGCTGAGAAAAAGAGAGATAAACAACTACTGGATCACGAGGGCAGAATTCGAGAGATAAACGATACCATAAGACGAAACAACATTAGAATAATTGGGATCCCAGAAGAAGAAGAAAGAGAGAGAGGTGCAGAAGGTATAATGGAGCAAATTATAGCAGAGAACTTCCCTAATTTGGGGAAGGAAACAGGCATCAAAATCCAGGAAGCACAGAGAACCCCTCTCAAAATCAATAAAAATAGGTCAACACCCCGACATCTCATAGTAAAACTTACGAGTCTCAGAGACAAAGAGAAAATCCTGAAAGCAGCTCGGGAGAAGAGATCTGTAACCTACAATGGTAGAAACATTAGATTGGCAACAGACTTATCCACAGAGACCTGGCAGGCCAGAAAGGACTGGCAGGACATATTCAGAGCACTAAATGAGAAAAATATGCAGCCAAGAATACTATATCCAGCTAGGCTGTCATTGAAAATTGAAGGAGAGATAAAAAGCTTCCAGGACAAACAAAAACTAAAGGAATTTGCAAACACGAAACCAGCCCTACAACAAATATTGAAAGGGGTCCTCTAAGCAAAGAGAGAGCCTAAAAGCAACATAGACCAGAAAGGAACACAAACAATATACAGTAACAGTCACTTTACAGGCAATACAATGGCACTGAACTCCTATCTTTCAATAGTTACCCTGAATGTAAATGGGCTAAATGCCCCAATCAAAAGACACAGGCTATCAGATTGGATTAAAAAACAAGACCCATCGATATGCTGTCTGCAAGAGACTCATTTTAGACCCAAAGACACCCCCAGATTGAAAGTGAGGGGGTGGAAAACTATTTACCATGCCTTTTTTGCAAGAGCCAGAAGCTCCAGTACAATGTGGAATAGAAGTGGTATATGCAGACGTTTTTTGCCTCCTTTCCAATCTTGTGGTGGGGGGGAGGGGGAGAAAAATTCAATATTTCATTGTTAAGTATAAGGCCAGATTTTTATATTATAGCTATGTTGTCCTCATAAAATGAATTGGAAAGACTTTTATTCTCTGTTTTCTGACAGTTTAAGATTAGTATAATTTCTTATTGTATTGTAGACTTACTAGTAAAGTTATCTGAGCATGGATTTTTTTTTGTGGAAAAGTGTTTAATTACAAATTCATTTTTTAAATTGGTAGAAGTCTACTAATATTTTCTATTTCTTCTTAGCATAAGTTGTGTATTTGTTGGAGGAAGTTATCAAAAGTACATGAATGCTGGTTGACTGGGAGCTAGCCCCAGGCACTCAGAGGCTCTTCTCCCCCTCCCCAGTCCTAGGAACGCACAATCTGTCCACTGTTCCCACAGAGAGAGCCACTTTGAAGGACGTGGCTTTTGAGAGAGCAATGTGTTGTTCAGACTATCTAGGTAGTATACATAACTGAACTCAGTTAAAGCCTCTATATAAACTTTAAAAATTCTGGCAGATGGGTGAGGAGATCTACTTGTCTTGTGGCCACCAGAGACAAGCCTCTTAAGTAAATTTCTTTGCTTATTAGACCTGCCACCTATCAATCTGGAGTGGCTTACCTCTTTCCTCCGTCTCTCCTTGCCCTCCCTATACTGAGACCAGTTTCAGATTTCACACAGGGAATTCCTGAGGTTTTGAACCAACAGTATTTCAATATAAGTACTATACTTTTCATATCTAACATTTCCATTTTATTTATGGTTTCTTACTCATGTTTGAGTATATTGGTAATATATTCCCAATATATTATATATATTTTATATATAATAATATAAACTCATGGGGCGCCTGGGTGGCTCAGTCATTAAGCAATTGCCTTTGGCTCAGGTCATGATCCCAGCATCCTGGGATTGAGCCCCGAATGGGGCTCCCTGCTCCGCGGGAAGCCTGCTTCTCCCTCTCCCACTCCCACTGCTTGTGTTCCTGCTCTCGCTATCTCTCTCTCTCTGTCAAGTAAATAAATAAAATCTTAAAAAATAATAATAATAATATAAACTCATGTTTGAGTATATTGGTAATATATTCCCTTATATCTTTTGGTTTGTTTTTAAAGCTAATTTTAAATTCTTAAATTTTAAATTTATGCTTCACTATTTATACTTCTGATAGAACCTATAAATTTTTTGTGTTTGTTGTTTTGATAAAATTTGCTCTTCAAATGTCTTGTTTATTTGACCTATGAATTTATTTTTCTCCTGGAGATATCAGCTATTCTGATAGGACTGTGGAATAGCGAAAGTTCGTCCAAATTAACTCCGAAGAGCTTGAGGAATGGGCAATATTAGATAATATTTTCTCTCTTTTCCCTTAGCTCATTTGTTTTGTTTCTTAAGTTCTACATATGAGTGAAATCATATGGTATTTGTCTTTCTCTGACTGACTTATTTCAGTTAGCATTATACTCTCTAGATCTTTCTATAAATAAATTCTTATTTTGGGCTCATATATATTTGATCTTACACACTGGAGATACTCAAATACCATTGATATCTGAGTTTCACAACTTAAATAAATAATCTGATACTTAAAAGGTTAAATTTTGTCAGCTAAAATTGTCAGAATATGGAAATTAAAATTATTTTGTACATTATGATATTTCATTGGCTTTAAATCCATTCTATTTTTCCCCAAGGAAACATTTTCAAAGATTTCGTACTCAAATTTGGAATAGAAGTGAGTTGTGATTTCAAAAGCATTTTACATGAACATTTTTTGTGATATTTAAAAAGGCAATACACAAAAAGAAAAGTCAGAGACCATGTTAGCCAATTAGTCAGCCACCACCTAAGCTAGAGAATAAAGCAGGAATTTGGCAGCTATACTGGCATAAAATGATTTTAAAATAATCACAAAGGCTTTAACTCCAATTGACAATCCTTGCCTGAGTTAATATATACCTAAAATGGGACTCAATAGGTCATATAGTATAAGAATACACAGATCTAATATCTTGTCTTTATTTTTTTTACAAGTTTGGTTATGCATTTAACATTGTCTGGAGCATTTCTAGGTAGTGGTGTAGGAGTGTTTTCAAACCCTCCATACCTATCCTGCCAAATCACTGGAATTAGAATTCTTCAAAGTTTTAAAATTTAGAAATCATATTTTTTTAATTTAGAAAGTTTTCTCTGATTCCTTTGAAATTCTCATTATTTAAATGATTTTTTGTCTCTTCTATTGGTTTTACCACTAGGAGCCAATAATTCTAATTATTCATCTTTTTTTTTTTTTTAAAGATTTTATTTATTTATTTGAGAGAGAGACTGAGAGAGAGAGCACATGAGAGGGGGGAGGGTCGCGAGGGTCAGAGGAAGAAGCAGACTCCCTGCCGAGCAGGGAGCCCCGTGCGGGACTCGATCCAGGGACTCCAGGATCATGACCTGAGCCGAAGGCAGTCGCTTAACCAACTGAGCCACCCAGGCGCCCTCTAATTATTCATCTTGATCTTCCTCCTTCAGTTTAGTAACTCTCCTGAAATATACTATAACTCATTGTTAGCCATACATGATTTGGTATTTCTTCTTTTTTTTAAAGATTTTATTTATTTATTTGACAGAGAGAGACACAGGGAGAGAGGGAACACAAGCAGGGGGAGTGGGAGAGGGAGAAGCAGGCTCTCCACAGAGGAGGGAGCCCGATGTAGGGCTCGATCCCAGGACCCTGAGACCATGACCTGAGCCGAAGGCAGACGTTTAATGACTGAACCACCCAGTCGCCCCTGATTTGGTATTTCTATAACATCATTAAAAGTCAGGTCTTCTTGACAGAGCTAAGTCATAACATTCTGTGTGACATGGCAGATTTTAATCATTTTGATCTGTAGCAAATTGAGCTAGTAAACTGTTTTTCTGTAAACTGAGGTGTGAGGAGGAGGGATCTGCTCTGTAATTAGCTACAGGTAGTTCTTTCCAACCGCATGCATCAGAAGCAAGTCCTTCCAAGGCAATGTCCCCATAGGACTAACAGAAGTCTCTGGGTTGTAGTGGGGAGAAACTACACCTCAATGAGCAGACATGCACATCCTTTTCCTTCACACTTTTGTTGGCCCATGTCTGAAAATATAGGAATGGTATTTTTTTTTCCTTAAAAATCCTGAAGTTCTGGATTTGAATATGTGGGTCTCAAATGTAAATTTGAGCAGGAACTCTTTGGTAGAGAGAAAGTTGGAAGAGAGAGTCAGTAATTCATGATCACGTTGCTATATTCACAGAACACCTCTTCTAAGCCATACATTTGATTTCTAAAGAGCTAATGCTGGATGACTATATTTTTCTTCTCTCTCTCTTTTTTTAAAAAGATTTTATTTATTTATTTGACAGAGAGAGTGAGAGAGAGCACAAGAAGGGGGAGCAGGAGAGGGAGAAGCAGGCTCCCCGCTGAGCAGGGAGCCCAATGCAGGGCTCAATCCCAGGACCCTGGGATCATGACCTGAACCGAAGGCAAACGTTTAACCGACTGAACCACCCAGGTGCCCCTGGATGACTATATTTTTCATTGCCATATCTATAACAGGCATCTTCAAACATCAGAAAGTAAGCTGACAGCATTAAAAAAAGGTTAACTTAGTCTGAATCCTCCTTGAGGAGTAAAAGTAAATAAAAATCAAATCTAAAAATATTTGGGGTAAAAATTCAAAGGAAATGGATTATATGTAATGATGTCCCACTCTGATTGTTTTCTTTTTCCATTATTGAAAGTTTAAATGCAGGCAAAAATGCAGGTGACAACTTTTTCCTGTAATATAGTTCTGGTACTGGGTAAAGTTTAGATCAAAGAATTATTTTAGCCAACCTGTTTTTACTCATTCACATATCGATGAACTTTACTTCATTGTGTCTCTTATAATGACTGTTACTGGATTCCCAGGTCAGGAATAAAAAGATCTTAGATAACATTAACGAATTCACCAAAATCTCAACATATTAGTACACAATATTGGATTTTTATAAATTAGTGATAAGGAAAGCAAAATGGTATAGAACAAAGACAAGAACTTGAAATTTAAAACACCAGATTTCTATCTCTAAGACTAAAACCAAAATTATAAGTGAGCTCTTACAAGTTTCCATCTCTCTTGGCCCTAGACCCCCCATGGGTAAAAGGGCAGAGTAGAACTAGGTTACTCATCAAGTCAGTTTCAGTTTCAAAGTCTCTCAAAGTATCTCTCTGATACTAAAAACATAAGGAATACAGAACAAACACAGGCAGTCATAGAGACAAAGTCCAAGATATATGTTATTCTATATCTACCTCAGATTAATTGCATAGACTATAGATATAGATTACCATTTAATAGATGCTTTGGGAGATTAGAAACTTTCTTGTACCCTTGAAATCACATGTTTGCTCACTTTCTTCTCCTGCAACTATTCATGAAAAAGATTCTTCAGAACTAGACAATATTCTTTATAATGTAAAACATGATAAAAAGGAAAGAAATATGCTTCAGACTGAATATGTGCCTGTCATATGCCTGTGAATCTTTTAATAGCTGCTTTAACTCAGACAAATCAATCTAATCTCAATTTCCTTACCTGTAAAATGGAAATGATACCATATATTATATCACAGCAATAACCTGAGAGTTAAAAGGATGGACTTTACATTTCATAAATGTAATGAGCATATGCCACCTTAATGCATTTTTGCATACTCAGTTAGCAAAATAAAAGTACTTTACTACTTTCAAATTTTCATCTTTTTCCAGCTTGGTTTTCAGGAGTGTTTTATTTCTTTAGGATGCTCATTTTTCAATGGAAAGTGCAGCATATAATTTAATATATATCATCTCATCCCAAATAGCCTGTTTGCAGTTGCTGGGTACTTTTGGCACAACTGCACAGAGCTCTCCATTACAAATGTCACCTATGATAGATACTATTGGCTGTGGGGCCACTGGCATCTCTGGCCCATGGAGTAGGTCAGCAGGCAATTTTGCAGAGTGTCTGAGCAATCTACAGGAAGAACTTACTCAGCAGCAATACCAATTGCTTTTACTTAAAATTTAATTTGTATGATGAGTGCTTAAAGCAAGTTTTTACTCTTACCACCACATCAATAGCTTCCAAGAAGAAATTTCAGAGGCATAAACAAAAGGGAGATGAAGAGGCAGAAGCTTAATGGGAAACAGGCAGTTTGGATGTGAAAGGCCAATTTCTTCTTTGACTTCTCTGACTAGCTGAGACAGCCCGTGTACAAGTTTGACTATGGCAGTGAATAGGTCATAGGTTCTTCTTTCTTTATCTTTCTTTCTTTTAAAACTACATTCCTCCTTAGAAGTGACAAGAGATACTCTCTCTGATACTAAAAACATAAGGAATACAGAACAAACACAGGCAGTCATAGAGACTAATTCAACCACTCAATCCATAAATCAGAAGGCTCTTTGAGTCTCTTCACAAGGAATGATATGTGCTGCAAATCAAAACTGTCATGAGATCACCTCACACCTGTTAGAATGGTTCACATCAAGAAGAGACAACAGGGGCTGACAAAGACATGGTGAAAAGGAAACTGTTACATATTGTTGACGAGACTGTAAATTGGTCCACCCACTGTGGGAGGTTCCTGAAAAAGATTAAAAATAAATCTACCATATGGTCCAGCAATTCCACTTCCGGATATATACCCAAAGGAAATGAAACCAGGATTCTGATGGGATATCTGCACTCCCAAGTTTATCGCAGTATTATTCACAATAGCCAAGATATGGAAACAATCCATAGGCCCACCCATGTATGAATGGATAAAAAGATGTGGTGCAGGCAGCAGCTTGGGTGGTGGGGGGAGTGGGAGGAGTGGGAGGCGCCAGGCAGCCCAGCTTCTTGAAGGCTCTCCCCACCTGCCACCCCACTATCACCATGCCCAAGAGGAAGGTCAGCTCTGCCAAGAGGGCAGTGAAGGAGGAGCCCAAGAAGAGATCAGCAAAGTTGTCAGCCAAACCTGCTACTGCAAAAGTGGAAATGAAGCCAAAAAAGGCCACAGGAAAGGATAAATCCTCAGGAAAAAAAAGTGTAAACAAAAGGGGAAAAGGGGAGCAAAGGGAAAACAGGCTGAAGTGACTAACCAAGAAACAAAAGACTTACCTGCAGAAAACTGAGAAACTAAAACGAGGAGATTCCAGCCTCTGATGAATCAGGAGAGAAAGAAGCCAAGTCTAATTAATATCATGTAGCATGTCTTAGCAGGGGTCCCTGTCTCCCTTCTTGTACAATCCAGAGGAACATTTTTTATCAACTATTTTATAAATACAAGTTTTTTAGTAGCTTTAGAAGCATTCTTAAGAAAGAGGGAATCCCACCTCATCCCATTTTTAAGTGTAAATGTTTTGTTTTGTTTTGTTTTTAAGAGGTGAAATCATTTGCTGGTTTATTTTTTGGTACAACCAGATAATAGTGGGATATTGCTTATGGGAGGCTTTGGTTGTCTTGGGTGTCAGCTTAACATTCCATTGATGTGGTAGTTTCTATATCCTATAATACAAAGCATACTAAGTGGCAATTTAGAGTCAGTCATGCATTTAATATGTCTTGAACGTTTTAAATTGCTTCTATTCCTGTGTTGTTTTGGTAGAATTGTTTCCTAAAGAAAACCATCCTTGATCTTGGCTCTCCCTGTCAGAATCTTGTGCACAACATCTTGGTTGTGGTAGTCCAGTTTTCCTACTAACTTTGTTAATGTGCTGTGCAAGATTGAAAATTTGAGTATGTAATGTATATGATATTAAATTGTGAATTAATGAGACTTAGCAACATAATAGCATATCAACATTTAAAGATATTGGTACTTGATATACTGTTTAGGAAAATTTGCCTCCAAATTTTAAGCTGGAAGGTCACTGCAATAACTTTTAGAAAAGAATCACAACTACATGATTTTCTAGATTTTCAGTACATATGTTAAGCATTGTGTACAAATTGAAATGTCTGTGCTGATCCTCAGAACAACCAATAAAAACTCAATTATTAAAGAATTTCTCAAAACACATTAAAAAAGATGTGGTACATATGTACAATGGAATATTACTCAGCCAGGAAAAAGGAATCTATCCTTCCATTTGCAACAACATGGATGGACTTTGAGCACATCATGCTAAGTGAGATAAATCAGACGGAGAAAGACAAGTACTATACGACATCACTTATATGTGAAATCTAAAAAAAGTTAAACCTGTAAAAGCAAAAATAAAATGGTGGTTACTGGGGGATGGGGATGGGGGTAGTTCAAGTGACAGTATTTAAGGATACAAACTCATAACAAGTGGTAAATAAGCCATAGAGATCTAATGTGCAGTATAATGAATATAGATAAAATATTGCACTATAATTATGTAATGTGATAAATATCACTATATTGACAATCATATAATATATAAATTATCAAAGTAACATGCTGTATACCTTAAACTTACACAATGTGACATGTCAAATTTATTAAATAAAAAAAAGATGTAATTAAGCAGGGTAGTCATTGGACGAACAACTCTGGTGTGCTGGAAAGGATAAAAGGAGTAGTAATTGGTTGAAGAATAGAGCAAGTTATTGAAAGTGAGGTAGTCAGGGATAATGTCTACTTTGCAGTCTTGGTCAAATTTTTAAAATGTTGTTCACAAGCATAATGGTAGGTTTTGACAGTTAAGCCTGTGCAAATATATTCTCTTTAAGTTTATTTTGCTACTGTAGGATTTAGCCTGTATTTTAAAGGGCTACAAATAGCATCTTCATTATAAGAAATTACAATAATATTTATCCCATTTTCTCATAACCCTTCCTAGCAAATGGAGAGGTCTATTTATAATTCAAGTATTAATGTTTAGATCAGATAGACTGACATAAATTAAAATACAGAATTTTAATGAATTTCCTAAGTCACTTTCTAAAACCAAGATTTTACGATTTCCTCACACCCAGGATTTATATTCTAAAATAGGAAGTCATTTTATGAACCCAGTACACACATTGCATCTATCCCAATGTTTGAAAGACAGTGATGTTTTTTAATAAGTGTTTGTTGAACTCATTATTGGTCTTACAATATGTTTCTGTTTAAAATAGTGGAAAATCTTTGCTTTTAATTTTTCAGGGGCAAAGGGAGAGGGGGAGAGAGAAACTTAAGCAGGCTCCATGCCCAGCATGGAGCCTAACGCAGGGCTTGATCTCACAACCCTGAAATCATGACCTGAGCTGAAATCAAGAGTCAGACACTTAACCAACTGAGCCACCTAGACATCCCATAAATACTTTATTTCTAAATTTAAAAAAATTAAGATTTTATTTATTTATTTGACACACAGAGAGAGAGAGAGAGAATAAGCAGGGGGAGCAGCAGGCAGAGGGAGAGGGAGAAGCAGGCTCCCTGCTGAGCAAGGAGCCCGGTGCAGGGCTCGATCCTAGGACCCTGGGATCATGACCTGAGCGAAGGCAGACGCTTAACCAACTAGCCAGCCAGGAGCCCCTAAATTTCAAAATTTTAATTAAATTTTCTAGTTGTTATTTGATCTTTTTGTTTAAAAAGCACTACGTGTGGTTGTTGTTTTGTTTTGTTTTGCTTTTTATTTCTTTTAAAAAAAAAAGCCCTCAAACTTTGAATATTGATTGTAGTCAATAAGGTAAAAAGTACCCCATCTAGAATGTAACTATTTTCAGTCATTATGTTTTTTAAATTTATTAATATCTATTTTTTATTCTTAATATAAGTGACACAGTGCACATCTAAATTAATGCTGACTCTGCTTATACTGTAAGATATTACATGGGTTTTCCAACCTTTTTTAAAAATTAGTCTAATAAAACTGATTAAGTTATTATATTACAATCTATTGGAACCAATTCATGACTTGAAACAAAATCCCTACACTAATTTCATATTACTACATTAACTCTGATTAGCTGAATAGCTGAGAGGACAGAGAGTATAGTAGATAAGCCAAAAAAACTTTGATTTTAATCTGCTTTTAAAAATTATTCTTAAATATAATATAGTTCAAGCTTTAGGCAATACTTTAAATGAACTGAAAATAATCTATTTTCCATTTCTTAGCAACTTGAATGCCTTTTTTTCTCCCCAAATATCATTGATCATACTATGGAATAATACTAACATTGTAGAAAATAGGATAACTAACTGAATGTGTATTGACACTGGGAATCTGTTTCTGAAATATTTTTTTTATTGATGGAGACAAATTGTCCCATTTGAAGCTGAACCCTTATCCACAATCTCATTAATCACATAGAGATGTGGGTGGTTGTGGGTAGTTGAGTTGGAGACAGGTGATGATCATGGTGAAATTCAGACTTACAGATTCAGCAAAATGTTGAGCCATGAGTCATTTGGTTCTTCAAGGGTGCTACAATGAAACAAGGAGACCAAAGGAAACCAGAAGTTGTTCAGTAGAAGCCTCAATAAAACTGAGACTTCCCAGAGGAGTAGAAAAGATGGTCAGCTCTGCTCCGTTTGCTCCAGAGAAAGCTTCCAATTTAATTCATTGGATACCTCTGTTTGATACCTTCCAAAAAGGGGGATGAAAATGCCTCCTCATTATCAGAGATCATATCTCAGTTAGGGCAGTGGATATTTATTTACTTATTTATTTATTTTTATTTCATTTTTTTATTTATGTAGTTTTAAATTTGTATACCATCATAGGGGATACTTATTTAATAATTCGGGAAGAAGATGGCTGATTTTGACATACAGCCATTGGTATGTTTTTGAGATACAGTGACCTATAGCAATCTGTTGAAGGGCTTAATTACCTACGCCTTGCACTTTGCAAGCCCCTTTTACTTTTGAAGTATTTACATATTTGCAATTACATCATTAATGACCTGTACTCATTTGTTAAGGTCTGTCTTCTCCAGACCTAACTTCATGGTGTCAGGGACAACCTTTGTTGGTTTTGTCTTCTTCTCTTTCTTAGTTTCTGGCATAATGCTCAGCTTGTAAAAGATATTTAATATATGCTATTGACTTAAAGAAATACTGACTGACTCCAAGGGGCTTCCGTGCTACTAGATTCAATGTTGGAGCTGTTCATACATATTTCTGGATCCCTAAAGAATCATGTCCAGAGCAGGGATTCCCTTAATTTCAGATTTCCCTAGTATATAGCATGAAATATTTTCCTGTGATTAGTTTATTATTATGAATTTTAGATTTAAAAAATTCAGTTTATTCAGTTGAATGTTGATTAAAGTTTATTGAATTGCTATAGTCATAGCTATAAATTTGAATACCTTACTCTAAAATTAAATGACAAAATTATTCATTCATACTTGTTGAGGACTCTTAATATTTAGGCACTTTCAGAATACATATATTATCTCATTTAAATGGGCCATCTTAACGCACTTACAACTTGACATATGAGAAAAGCAAATGAGAAGGAATGGAAATATACATATATCACTCTTTAGTGGATTCATAGTGCTCAGAAAGCTGTGCAGATATGTAGTCAGTATGAGAAATAAAACAATGTTATTTAATCACTGTTTATGAAAACATACAGCATCTAAAATATGATGCAAAATATTTCCTGCTCTTCCCATCAAATTTTCTGTGCATGGAATCATTCTTGAAAACATGATCTAGGAATCTTCTATTGTTTCAGTCCCTACTTCATTACTGCCTTGTTCACCTAAGTCTTTTCCTTCGCTCTGTATTTTCCCCACTTTCGTCCAATCCTAGAGATAGTCTTTTCTCCATTCTGGAAAGAGACAAGTAGACTGGGCTGAGCAAGAGGAATGAAGTTTGGAACATCAAAGTCCTCTCACTGGAGCAAGCCAATTCCTATTGTTTTCTTGTTAATAAGAATTATTTTTTTTTTTGGTGTATTACTATGTTAAACCTTCTCCCATACATTCTACCAAAGAACTACTTTCCAGGCTGAAAAAAGAAAGAAAACAAGAGAATGGGGGCAAAAGAAAAAAATTGTTCCTAGCCTCTCACATCTATCACATGATCCTTAAAGGAAGCATGAGGAGTGAATTAAACCTTAGGAATTCAAAAAGTACTTTAATGAGCTCCATGGTTGTTCTTAAGAACATTGTTACTTCTGGAAAAGCAGACTCAACCTAAAATGCATGTTTCTCTGAAGTAAATTAGCTCACGTACCATCAGTAAGTGAGAGATGAAACAAGGAGACCAAAGGAAAGCAGAAGTTGTTCAGTAGAAGCCTCAATAAAACTGAGACTTCCTGGTGGCACCTGGTGCCAATAACATGTGAAGTAATATGGGGTCATTTGTAATTCCCCCAGCGCTTCTAGTGCTTTACTCACCAAATAATGGCAGTTGAATGCAAAACACACTAACACAAGCTGGCCCCCCATGGACAAACATGGTATCGTACAGTGTGTCTACTGACCACAAATTCTTCCCCTCGGTTTATGTACTGGAAATGATCTCCCAAAACTTAGTCTCTTAAAACAACATTTTATTTTATTGTGGTTTTTTTGTTTGTTTGTTTTTAGTTCTCTTTGTGTCAGTAATACAGTACTTCTAAGCTGGGTCCTCGGGCTAAGAATCTGTCCCAGGGATGCAGTCAAGGTATAGACTGGGACTGCAATCATCTCAAGGTTCAACTGAGGGGAAAGTCATTTCTAAACTCACTCCCTTGGCTGTTGGCAGGTTTCAGTTCCTTGTGGGATTTTGGGCTGAAGGCCTCAGTTCCTTCCCGGTTGCTGAGCCAAGATATCTTGCCACGTGGGCCACTCCTCAGGGCCACTCAGAATGTAGCAGTGAGCAAATGAAAGAACGAGAGAAGCAAGACAGAAGCTAATCTAAGAATGACATCCCATCACTTTTGCTGTATTCTGTTCATTAGAAGCAAGTCACTAAGACTGGCCCAAATTCACAGGGCATTGATATTAAGAAGCTGGGTCATGGGGACATATTTTAAGGCTGCCAACCTACTAGACATCTGCATATTTTGCCCTTGACTCAATAATGGAACAATCTGAATTATTTTCTTATTTTCCATCTTATGTTCCATTTAGCAACATCACCTCTTTTTCCTTTGAAAGGTAAAGTGTTTTATATAGTGTAGTACAGTAATTCACCTAATCGTGAATTGTATTACATCCCCTGGAAGTCTTGATAAACAGATTACTCAGCCCTAACACAAATTTCTGTTTCAGTTGGCCAGGGGTTCAGTGAGCCTGAGAATGTACATTTCTAAAAAGTTCCCAGGTGATGCTGATGCCACTGGACCACTACTTTATTTATTAGGAATCTATCATATCTTTTGACTGATGTTAATATTTTAAATTAGTACTTACATTATTTTTGGTTACAAAGCTGTATAGATATAGAATGATCTTCATGAGCCTATTTTCCCCATAAGCCCTGATATGTTTAATGTCTGATTTTTCAAAAAATAAGATTTTTTTTCAAGAAAGCATACATTTATAGTATTATGATCTGTATCTGAAGAGCAAAGCATTGACATATTTTGCAAAAAAAAAATCTATCTTATGGATGATGAGTAAGCATATGGCAATAAAAGACCATAATTTTATTTCCAGTTCTGTGAGAATAAAATGATTAATTCAGGGAATGTCAATACCTGCTGTAACAATTCTAGTAAATACTTTTTTTCCATTTAGGAAAACAAACAAAAATTGAGACATGGCAATAGTTGAGCCTTTCTTCCCTTTCTTACATCTCATCGACTTGTAACTGTGCTCACCTTGGAAAATGAAAGGGCTGGAAAAATTTAAGGACTTTTTCCTTTTTATTTTGTTACCTTTTTCGTATACAAGATATTTATAATCATCTCTCCTTCACATTTTTTGAAAATATATTCTTATAAGCTAACATTGAGCATGCAAGTGTAAAATTTGAAAATAGTATTTACTAGTTCATTATAGATAGATAACCTCAAGTTAAGCTGACCCAGGCTTTTCGTGGTAGGTGGCCTTCCAAAGTGGCTAAATCACTGGAAAGGGACCACTAATCTCATTCATGAAGGCTTACTTTTGCAACTCAGCCCAAGGATAATCTTTATGTACAACAAAAAGGAAGGAAAAACAAAACAAAACAACAACAACAAAAAACAAAAAACCTCCTCTAGATTGAAACATCATTCACCATTGGTACAAAGAGATCATCTGAAAGGGTGCATCTGAAAAAGATCAAGCATAATGTGCTCGTGTCTCTGAGGGAGCTGTGAGTCAAATTTGTGTCACCATTGAGACAGGTCCCAGATCTACAAGGACGGTGCACTGCGAGCGAGGCAACCCAATGTGCGGTGCACGCCCCTAAGTGCTGAAGGTAGAACATCATGATACGCACAGACGGCAGGCCTTGACAGAGTCAGAAAAGACCAAAGGATACCTCTAATGAAATTTTCTGAGTTAAATAGAGGATTAAAATACATTTAAGGTCACATCCTATTCAGTTAGAAGGTTACAATTCTTTATGCAAAAGTCAATCACTCTCAGGTCAGTGTATAGAGAACAGAAAAAAACAATCTGTGTTTGAAAAATTAGGGATTCTTCAAAAGTTAATATCTTCTTTCTATGTCAAATGAGACAGAGGCATCTTAGGACGACACATTTTTTTTTTTTTTTAAACACCGTGACCATAGGGGCACCTGGATGGTGTAGTCAGTTCAGCCTTCCACTCTTGGTTTTGGCTCAGTCCTGATCTCAGGGTTGTGAGATGGACCCCCATGCAGAGTCTGTTTGAGGTTCTCTCTCCATCTCCCTCCAGTCCTCCCACTCCTGCACGCTCTCTCTCTCTCTCGATCTCTCTAAAATAAATAAATAAATCCTTAAAAAAAAAAACCACGTAACCATAATCATGTATTTAGATAGAATAATTATAGTTTTTCTCATGCAACAGGATGTCACGGACAACTTCATTTTCTAGATTAGGGCTCTGCCTCATTTCCTCACAGTGTGGAAGTTTTTAATGAAACTTCTAGGGTGCTAGATTGGGCATTCTGTTTACAATTTTGCCTTTTTTGGATCAGTGACCAACCAGATTGCCAGATATCATGCCATGGAACTTAGTTTTATGGCCATGTGATAAAAATGTTATACCATATCTTCTTTGTAACCTTGAGACAATGAAAACGTGAGTCTTAGTTGTCATTTCCACTATAACAGTGATGTGCAACAAATAGACTGGGACAAAGTGCTCTACAGATTGATGAGTGTGACAGGACCTAGCAGTACATTTTGAGCATTCGAAAATGGTTTTACTACTAGGTAGTATTATTACTAAACATATTGGAAGATGGCAAAAGTAGTATTGGCTTTAATTTGATCAATAAAGGATAAATATTTACCTAGCAGATTTCAGTAATCTTGTTTCTCATTCCTCTCTTGCCTTCCAGGTTTGCCTTCTCTTTCCTGTTAATAATAGCTCTTTTCAAACTTCTAAGTGTGGAAAATCATCAAGGCTTAGTCTTCGGATCTTTGCTCTTCTTTCTCCAAACTTTCTCCTAATCCAGTTGCATGATTTCTAACCTCTATGTAAATAGATGACTTCAACATTTTTATCTCAATATCTCTCTGCTGACATCCAGTCCCATAGCTCTTAAATGCTGTCTGTACCTTGGTATATTGATATTCCCCATTATCTCATATTTGGAATGTACAAAATGAATTTATCAGTGTCAATTCAAAATGTTACTTGTGATGTCTCTACTTAGCCCCAGCTACTCAGATCTGTTAAATCACACATTTTTTAGTATTCTAATTTCATAACTAATTGTTCTTTAAAATTTCATTTGCAAGGTGTTTTGGGGTCTGCCAAACTTAGAGATGCCTCCCCAGTCTGGGCCAGATTATGACTATTTTTTCTTAATGAGATGAAAAACTCAATACTACACCAAGTGGAGGGCCCTCAAGGGTTTTGCGTGCTCTCTAACTGCAATCAAGTGCAATGTCCATCAAGATCTAGATGTTATTCCCACTTTTATCAGTGCTCTGCCTGAGGAGGATCTCCATTGTTCAAAGCTCCCTGAGCCACAGAACTAGAATTGCTCCCTCTGTAATTGGAATAGACCAAAGGGAAGTGACCTAAGATTTAAAGATGATCTTCAGCAAAACAAGAGGATGTTTAATCTCGTTATTATCCTGGAAATTTTGGAATTGTAGTGAAGTTTATTTCAAGGTTTCTTTTTGCATCGTATAGATAAAAGAGAAATGTTTGTCTCTAATCCATTTTTGGGGACTTACAGATCCAAAGATAAAGAAGGCAAGATACCTAAATAAAGGAATTAGTGGCTGTTTCTCATTAATCCTAAGGGCTTGCAGTATGTCTCTCAGGAAAAAACTTCAGAGATGTTTGGTTACTTTCTTCAGGACAATAATTATCATGTATGAATATTTTTTATTTCAATGAAATTAAAAAAAATCTTTAAGTGATCAATGTGTGAGGTTTTGGGCCACCTTAAGGTATTTTCCAAAATATCTTTAATAACATAATGTGATCGTGTTTCTTCCTTCCTCTCTGATTGCTACTGCAGTCTGGAATCCATTGGTCTCCAAAACTCTGGTTGCTCCTCTCTTCCACAGTTTTATTACACTTTATTATAATATTTTCAAATCACACTTTCAAAATGTCACTTGTAGCCTCAAAATCCTTTAGTACCCGTGACCTTCCTACATTCTTAGATTGACAATCAGAACCCTCTAGATTGTGACCCTATCCTTCTTGAAATCTTGTTTGTATTTTCTTAAACCCTCAACCTTCACCTTTCCCTGCATATCCGTTGTATATTTTCTTCCATGACTTTGCCCATGTTTTTGCTTCACTTTGAATTTTTATCCCCCATTTTTTGAATTAATCTATCTTTCAAGGTTGTTGGTAGGTGCCACTTTCTCCATGAGAACATTCCTAGTCTTGCTGACACATATAGCTCTTTCCTTTCTATAATGTGATTGTTTTTATTTCTCATTTTACCTTTTATTTATTAGAACAGAAAATATACAAAGTAAGGTGCTTCCACTACTCTTTATGTTATTGGACAATAGGAAAAAATATTTTCTATTTTCTGGGGGTTTTTGATATGATGAATACAGCATGCTTGATTTTTAGTTAATATTTATTAGTTGATCAGTATTTAAAAAAATTACAGATGGTTCTCCTCAGGAATGGATAATTAGAGCACATTTTTTTCCTGCTGTGTTTATTATATGCTTATCTTTATAACAAACACAAAAAGAGCAAGGAGAAAGAAAGAGTGTTTATATCCTATAATAAGCTATCTTTTTAATTAACATATTATGAATATATTTGCATTCTTTCCTCATAATAATGCAAAGGCCTTTGCTTATATTTGATCTTTGTACGCTTGTTAATTCAAAGGTATTTGTTAACACTATGACTGCATTCTTTTCTTCTTAGATGTATTGCTTTTGTCTCTATTTTTGGAAGCATGTTTTACACCTTTGCTCTCTGAATTAACAAAACTGTTTTTTTCCTTCTTATTTGATTATCGTTTAAGTGAATGAGTCTGCCTCTGTCTTACAAAGATCCTAAATAGATAGTATTTAGATTTCCTTCACCTTCCAACATAACCATGAAAGATTTTAAACTTTGATCATCATCTCTTTCTGATTTTATGTGGTAAAAATTAAAAGCTAATATTAGCTTTTTAAAAATAAGCGAATTCCTAAAATAACCACCTCAATCTACATCATATTCATATGCACCATATCCTTATTTCTTATTTATATTTTTACATTTCCAAGAGTGAAACGTTTTTTACAGATCAGCAAAGAGATCTTCTACTAGGTCAGGTAAAGGCAGTAACAGAAAAGATAAATGTGACCAAAGTTTTTGTATACTTTCATAAAAAGCATGTTGGCTGCGTAAGAGATCGGGATCATCTCCATTATTTGACTTAAAAGGCATCAAAACAGTAACAAAACTCACTTTTAAGATTATATGGGAAGACTCCAACAATGTGCTATTACTGAGGCTAGCAATTATTAAGGTAATGCTGTTGCTAAGATCTTATTGAAATTGTTTGAAAAGGAAGTATGTAATTTTATGAGAGAAATAATGTTCTCGAAAGGTTGATTCTGTGTTCCTGCTATAGTATATATTAAATATTTTTGACATGGTCATATGTAATGTGAGGTTATCAAAGGGAATGCTTGGTATATTTTTTAATTTAAAAGGGACTTTATGTCAAAAGACTTCATTCTTTCAAATTAATTATTTCCTCTTTAGTAAGTACTATCAAATGCCTACAATATGTCTGAGTCCAATGGGGTAGTATAAGTTATTACACTGTTCCTCATGGAGTGGTCCTCTTTCCTGCTGCAGTGAAATCACTTTAATATTGTCCAAAGTACATATCCATGGACTTCACCCAAGAACTTCTGAATAGAACATCTGAGTTGAAAATTGGGAATTTGCCTTTCTAAGAAGTGATCCAGATGATTGCACACTAAAGTTTGAGAATTATTAGGTTAGTTATTAGAAGCATGGATCATTATAGTCATATAATCAAGTCCAACTTGATTGGAGTCCAGCCATTTTATTTGTAAGCTTGTCATTTTTATTGGACAAATTAACCTATGTTTTGTCTCCTTGACACACTTAATCTCAGTAAAAAGAGAAAATGATAGACTCTCAGTTATATTGCTTTTATGAGGATTAAGAAGACAGCACAGTGAAGTGCTGAAGCAGAGTTCCTAGAATATTTGAACTAATGTATTAGGCCCTAAGATCTGTGTTCATTAACAAGAATATAATGGTAGTCTAAATATACTAATATCCTTTTAGCTGGATTTTAAAATCTAGTTGAATTTTAAAGTTTAACAAGAATTCAACAAATATTACCTCTTCTGTTAATGATAATGATGATGATACAAAGGACAGAGGTCTAAAAAGCTAAACGAAAATAAAAACTAAAGTAGGATCAAATGCTGTCTTTTAGAAAACATTTTTAAAAGAAGAAAGACAAACAGAGGCAAAGAGAAGAATATTTCTGGGAACCAACTATCTTCTCTATGTTTTACACTTCACATGCTTCTGGCAATCTCTTTTTCCCAGTTACTTGTTTTTTGTATTTAAAGGCTGCTGGATCTCATCACAGTGACCCAGAAATGATAGATTTGGATCGTGCTTTCATCTTTTTGGGAAAAAATATGCACACATCCTGAAAGTTTTAAGTTTAACATAATTACATGGCCATTATATTTTCAGTAGAAATGATGCTCTGTCTTCATTTATTTTACCCTTCATAATTTCCCCTTTATTATCTTTCTTCCCCCAAGGTTTGCAAAGAATCAGGACTTGTCCACTGCATATAATAATGAGAAAATGAAATAAGATCTTCATTATCATGAGTCTTATATTCCAGTGACTGGGATTAGGATGATACAGATGATAAGTAAATACACACACAAATGAATAAGTAAGCAAAGAGACTAAATTCAGATAGTGATAAATGCTAAGAACAAAATGAGACATGGTGATATCATTGAAAGTGATGGATGAGCTACTTTAGAATAGAGCATCAGGGAAAGACTGAATAGGTGATGTACCCGGAGGAATAAATTACTTGAAAAATTTGTCATTTAGGAGGATAAAAAAGAGTATTTCAGGCAAAACAACAACAACAAAAAAACCACCTCAAAAGTGGAAATAAACTTATCTACATAGAAGAAAGCCAGAGTAACTAGAGCAGCATGAGCAAGAGGTTCCAAGATTGGTTTAAGAGATAATTTGGTACCAGGTGATATGTGGTCTTGAAGGATATGATAAAGAATTTTCAATTTTTTCCAAGAAGGCTTAACCATTGGAGAGTTTGAGCAATGGAAGGACATAATCTAATTTATGCTTTTGAAAGAAGAGTTTGGCTACTGTATAAATAGTGGAATATAATGAGACAAGAATGGGGGTGAAGATATCATTAAGATATAATTATGGGGGCACCTGGTTGGCTCTGTCCGTGGAGCATGCAACTCTTGAACTCAGAACTGTGAGTTTGAGCTCCACGTTCAGTGTAGAGATTACTTAAAAATAAAATCTTAAAAGAAAGATACAATTGTAATAGTCTAAGTGAAAGATGATGGAGATGTGGAAAGATGATGTTTGGGTTTAACAGACAAATGTCTGGATTGCAGAAAATATTTTGGAGGTGGAGCCAAGGAGATTTACTGATAGATTGGTTGTGTAATGTGAAGGGAGTGAGGAATCTACAGAAATCTAGATTTGGGGAAATAGCAAATGGTTCAACAGAATATTGCATTTATTGATAAAATTAATTTGGCCATTTAAAATCTGAAATGTGTGGAACTCAGTAATGAGTTCAAAGAAAAGAATAAATTTGAGTGCCATCTATGCATAGGTTGTAATTAAAATCATACGACTTGATTATCTAGAGAGTGTTACCAGAAAAAGAAAATATCTGGAGCAACACAGTCTCTATAAGTCTGGTAGAGAAGAAAGGGAGCCATCAAAGGAGACTTTGAAAAAAGGATAACGAAGTAAGAAGACAATCAGGCATCTTGGGTATCCTTGAAGGCAATGAAAGTGTGTGTTTCAAAAAAGAACTGTAATCACGTATATCAAATGCTGCTAAAAGTCAAGTAAAATAGGGCAGTGAATTGACCACTGGCTGTGATCATCTGTAATCTCGAAAAGAGATTTTTCATTGGAGTTGTGGGGAGAAAAACCTCATAGAGAATGGGAAGTTAGGAAAGGGAAAGAATAATAAAAAAAGACAACTCTTTCATGGGAATTTTGCATGAAAGAGGATGGAAAACTGGGGCAGTGACCAGAAGGAATGTGGGGTTACGTGATGATTTTGTTTTAAAAGGATCATATTAAGTAATGTTGCATGCCAATTGGAATAATCCAGCAGAGAGAGAAAAAAACTTGCTGCTGCAGAAGAAAAAAGAAAACATAATTGCAGAAGCAATATCCTTGAGAAAAATTAATGGAAATGGAATTCACGACACAGATGGAGGGGCTGACTTTAAATGGAATCAGAAATTTGTCTTCTGTCATAATAAGAATTATATGGTATACAAGGGGGTGGGTTAATGAAATTGGTACAAGTCTTGTCCAAAGAGTAGTATGAGGATAAGTCAATAATGTAGTGTGCAAACATATGGACAAGAAGAGATCCTTGCCTTTAAAAAGCTTACAATCAAATAAATAACCATAATAATATTTACATTTTTTGTATTGCATACTATCCTTGTCAATAATATTTTAATTATATTTAATTATTATACAAATTTTGACAACTTTACCTGCCTTTATTATCCACCAAGATGTTATTTTTTAGTCCTTGCACTTTGATGACACAGAAGCATAGATAGAAGTTTGCCTCATTGCACTTACCCATTCTTGTAATCATATGTTTGCAAGCTGTTGGCATAGACTGATATTACCTGTCATTTTTTCTGACACCATTTAAATCATAGAAATGGTTTAATAGTTTCCTTAAAATGATGCTATCATTAATTCATTTTCTCAATGAGCAAGTTCTATTTTAAGGAATATATTGTGTTCAAAGGATATAGAATATTTTTTGTCTGAATCAATGAGGGTTACGTCTCTTACATGAGACCCAGTGGTTTATTCTAGCTCAAATAAGATCACATCAAGGAAAATACCATAGAGTAGTGGTTAACATCCTAGTTTTAACATCAGGCAGATCTTAGTTTACATAGAATTCCCAGACTATTTGACCTTGGAAATATTTCTTATACTGTTTCTTAACTTTCTCATCTGAAAATAAGGATAATACCTCTCTCTTTCATTACAGTGATATTTTGATGATTAAATAAGATAACATTCGTAAAGCAACAAATGCAGTGTCTGGCATATTATACGGCAAACATTTCATTTGTATTACTATAATTATTAACATCACTGCTACTACTAGAAAATATTTGAGTGCTTATTACCTATTACGGTAGAGTTTAAACTTTTTAAAGTTTTTAATATATAAATTCCTTTAACTCCTCCAGGAGTACAGCGTAAATATTTTGTTTAAAAATGATATACAAAGAAGTAAAATGATTTTATGAAGGTCACCCAGCTAATAAGTGGCCGAGCACATGAAGAATTTAAACCCTGACAGTCTGAGTCCAAAGCCCAAATTCTTAGCTCCTACAATCTGCTGAATCTCACCACTACTATTCATGAGGGAGAAATATTCCTTCTCTTTTATCCTGTTAAGGTGGGATACTTTCAGTAGCCTTTGTTCCTTATACACCTTACTAAAGATAACTGTAGCAATGAGGATCTTAGTTATTGCTTTGTTCTGACTGGATTTTTCCCATTTCTGTGGAAAGGAAGAAAGTGTGTCCTGGGTGTACTCAATATTCCATAGAAAGCAATGACAGAAGTAGTAATCCCAATTCTACCAGAAATGGTTTAAAGGTTATTTAATTGTATAAAGGGTAAAATTACAAAAGACGGATTTTATCTTTCAGAAAGAATTCCTTAATCTTACCGTGTGAAGGAACGTGACCTCAATGACCTACAAGAGTTTTATTTCATTGGTACCTTATTCACTCTTTTTTTTTTTTTAAGATTTTATTCATTTGACAGAGAGAGAGACACAGCAAGAGAGGGAACACAGGCAGAGGGAGTGGGAGATGGAGAAGCAGGCTTCCTGCAGAGCAGGGAGCCCAATGCGGGGCTCGATCCCAGAACCCTGGGATCATGACCTGAGCCGAAGGCAGATGCTTAACGATTGAGCCACCCAGGCGGCCCCCCCTTATTCACTCTTATGGACAGTAAAAGGACAACACCTCATGTTTTTTGCATGACATTATTTTTATTTGGATGATGTGTTTTTCCCTACTGTCATCACAAAAATTGCAAGAGCCCAGATTTATCAATAAGAAAGCAATCTTGATTCTCTTCTAAGCATTTTTCCTATGCCTAAAGGCTCTCCAACATACTTAGTAATATGGCTTACATAACTACTTTATTTCAAAGGGCTCTGAATAAACGTCCATCTTGGCGTCATGTGATAGAAAGTGATGCATGGTGCTGCGGCACAGAATTGGATTTTAATATCAAGTAGAATTAGTAAAATGATCTTTTCTCCTCCAGACAGGAGTGACTGAGATGCCCCTGAAATTATACCTCATATTTTCCGTAATCAAAACGTATTCACATAGACACTCCTGAATTTCCTCCAGAGGTGCTAATATACTAATCATTGAATGATCATTGAATAGTGTTGAGATAAATAACTTTGCAGACTTTGGAGTCAAACAGATTTTCATTCAAATCCCAACTCTACCACTTACCATCTATGTGTTTCTGGGCCATAACTCATAATAACACTTACTTCATATTGTTGTATCAGGTGAGATAACACATAGAACCTACTTGGCACCCTTTTGAGAATACTTCAACCAATCAATAGTAATAATAGTCATATATATCAATTAGAATACTTTCTTTTACAAATAACATAAAACCCAAACTAGACCAAACTCTAGGGAAATATAATGATTAATGTATGTAACTAGAGGACCAAGGGGAGGGTAGTCTTCAGGATTGGCTAACTCAATTGCCACTTGTGCTATGTCTATGGGATTTTCCTCACTGTGTTCTCCCTTGTTTTGCTTTATCAGGAGAGAAATTTTTGGAAAGACTCTTGAAATCCACATTGCACATTCTTACACCACACTGTCCAGAGAACGAAAGAGGAACTATGTCCTTTCTCCATATATAAGTCCCAGCAAATATGCCATGAAACTTTTTGGGCTGAATCGTGTAACTTGCTCATGTATGAATCATTCCTGGAGGCTAGATAAATGGCTTGGACTGATTGGCTTAGGACTAGACTGTTGCGTCAATCATTGCAGCAAGAGGGGCAGGAGTTACCCTTAAACCAGCAGGTCAGACATGGAAATCTGAAACTAAAATTAGGGTACTTTTGGGGAGGGGAAAAGTCAGGAATTGATGCAGAGAAGGCAACAAATAATGTCCATTTGGCTTTATTTTCATAAGGAGTGTTCCTGTGGGTTTTTTCTCCTAAGTAATTGATGATGTTCTTAATATTTTTCAGTGAATTCTCTAATTGTATAAACAAAAATATATACAAATGCTATTTTTCAGCCTAGTGATGGATAACATAAAAAAAGGCCTTCAAGTCTCAAAGTCATAAAAATTCAAATACAGTTGTTCCAATACCTGTTTCAAAGTATAATAATAGAAGGATACTCGGTAATTCTTTTTATATAAGTTATGGGTTAGCACATAGTATTATATTGTAGACAAATAAACTTGATATTGGTATCTGAAAAATCTATAAAATATACATTTACTAGTAGCATCTGAAATATGTAATTACAGTAATTACATAGCAATTAAAATTATATTATATTATATGTTATATATTATATGTATATTATATGTATACTTACATAAACCATATATGCATTATTATGATTCATATAATCAGTGTTATATTAATTTTTTCTTAGAGTTATTTGGATAATGTTTCTCTTGTTTCTCAATAAGAATATTGATAAGTTAATTAATTAATAACAAGTATAATCCAGCTTTCTGCATAAATCTAGCTACAAATGCATTAAGTATTCTGATGATCAACCCCTGGTGTTAATATGACTTGAGTGTTTCCAGGGTTTTTTTCTTCATTGTACTGTTTGACACATGGTGAAGCTATAACCTCTATGTGGCTATGAAGGCTGACATCCTGTTGGTATAAAGGTTACTTTCATCTGTTGAGACTTTGACCCAACTTTCAATATTTATTTTCTTAATGGTAGATGGTATCTGGATACTCAAATGAAAAAAAAAAATTATTTTTTAAGTTGTTTGGATTTATTCATACATGATTTTGATTCCATGAAACAGCAAAAAACATAAAAAATAGTAAAAGTTGTGAAATTAGAACATAGAATAAATTCAGGCAACATTTGGGAATTGTTGTCTATTTCTGGAACTTTTGTAATATGAACAGATTTTTTGATAAGCAGGAAAAATCTCTTACAGAGATCTTTTTCAGTTAACATAAAATTTGAAGGTCACATTTTAGAATATTTTTATCAATTTGACAGAAGAGAAATGCATGTACGCTTATTACATTTGGATAATATCAGATCTAATTTTCCCTATTTACAATAGGGTTAATAACTTTCATTGTTCTAGAATTGTGCTACAACTCACAATTTTTGACCCAGCCTCTGTGATTTACCAAGATACAGGAAGCAGATTCAATCTAATCAGCTCATTCCTTTTGCCATCTTTTATACTGCATTCCTCTACTTTTCCTTCTATTCTTCACAAAGCCTTAAGAGCAGATAGAAATGCTACATTTGCCCTGCAGCTAGTTGTGGATACAAAAGACTGCAGTTTTATTTCACAAACAGGTGTTAGAACCACAAAGATGAAAGACCATACTCTCTGCTAAAATCTGAACCAAGCAATTGTATAGCACTTTCTACCTAAGGTTGGCAAACAAACCTCAAGACTGGCTTCCCCAGAAGCAGATAATGATGATATCCATTTGGTTAGTATAACAAGCCGTGCCCTTTTCTATTAGTCTAAAAAAGCAAAAGATTGCTCGAAATGACTTTATAGTCACTTGGGGAAAATCAAAACATTCCACATCATCTGCGTACTTATTTTATTTTTTATTTATTTTATTTTATTTTATTATGTTATGTTAATCACCATACATTACATCATTAGTTTTAGATGTAGTGTTCCATGATTCATTGTTTGTGCGTAACACCCAGTGCTCCATGCAGAACGTGCCCTCTTTAATACCCATCACCGGGCTAACCCATCCCCCCACCCCCCTCCCCTCTAGAACCCTCAGTTTGTTTCTCAGAGTATTTTAAACAGAAAGTTTCAATACACTGAAATATCTTAGCACATTGTAGTCATCCTTGAAATAGCTGGAGAGCAGTGTAAGAAAAATATTTACTCTCCTAAAAACTGTAAGACAAAGATGCTACACTGTGCTCTACTAAATTTAAATTGATTAGTGTCCCACACAACCAGTGTGCACAGGCTGGGCACTGACAATCAGCCATGAAGTGGGGGCTGCCTGTGGCAGTTCCAGAAGCACAGCAAGGGATTGATTAAAGTGAGCTTTCCACCATCTGTGGTCACGTTATGCTTGAGATAGTTCATGTATCTGCAAGAGCAGCAGTAAATATGCCAACAAAGGCAACAGGTTTCCTTGAAGCAGAAAAGAAAGTGGAGTCGATCAAGCTAAAGCTATAGCTTAAATCTAAACGCAGAGAATTCATAGAAAAGAGCTGACTTTGGCATTCTGTGTGAAAAGACTATCCAGGATGGAAATATTATGCTAGAAAGATAATTCTTACTTGGAGGATTTATGATTAAAATTTTAATTCATTCTAATATTTGTCCAATTAAATCAGTTACAGGCATTTTGGCTGAGAGTCAACCTTTACATTAGGGAGCAATATTTTTTAAAAGGGTTTGGCTGGAAATGGTGGCTCCAGTGCTTCATTTTATTCGGACGAGAGGAAAAAGAAGAGAAAGAGAAGAGGGAGGAGAAGATAAATAATCGGACAAAAGGTGACTTTTTCCTCAGAAAACAATGTTACAAATTATTGGACAATCTCTTAGTTCCATAAAATCCTTTTGTAGGAGTCATAATTTTTGTTCATTCATGCATGCATGCATTCATTCATTCATTCAACAAATGTGTATTATGTGCTTACTTTGCATATAATGTAAGCGATGAAGCTCTAAGGGAGACAAACATCCTGACCTCCAGGAGTTTACCTTGTAGGTATACTAAAACCCATGCAATTAGACAAATAGCTATTATAACCATATTTAGGGGTGTTTCATGTTCTTTGATCAGAACAGTCCACAAAAAAGTGGCACCTCAAATGGGCATACAACCATATTACCAAGTAATACAGTTCTTTCTCTTTGCAATAACTATTCCATATCTCTTCCTTGGTCTTCCAAAATCCTATATATTTTTTTCTCCTTACCTGCACATTGTAATCTTGCATTATATTTTACATAGAGAATGGAAATTATTCCAAAAGATGTTTATCATCTTCTCACGATCAAATCTACAAACCTACATGCATCTGCTAGGAACTTCTTTATTTTTAATTTAAAAATGGGGAAATTTTTCTTTCTCTTGGTAATGGTGAATCATTTCATATATGCTGCCTTTTCCATGACTTTGCCTCTTTGGTTCTTTCCTCTCTTCCTGAATCATTAATCTCTCTCTCTCTCTCTCCTGAGTGATTTCCATATGCCAGAAGTCGCTGCTTCACAATATGTTTCACATCGTGGCGCACATATAAAGTTATACTAATTTTAAGTCACACTGGGGAAAACCGGTGAGACCGTTCAAGTACTGAGGCGAGTGGCCCCCCTCTTCTCAGGCCATCTGGACCTTTGCAGGAGCAACTGTGGGCCTGAGCACTTATGTAGCCATCTTACAATCAAACAAATAGGCAAATAAACAAAACTCTTCTTAACCCCATATGTCCATTCAGTTCCTCTCTGATATCCTTTATAGCTAAAATTCTTACAAAAATTTTCTACATATGCTTTTTTCCAGACATTTCCTTATCTCTCATTTAAAATATTCTCTTCAAAATACTCCAATCAAGTCACCTTCTCTGAAATTGTTATCATCAAAAATCAACAAATCTACTGCATATCTATCTCTCTGCCTCTCATTTGAAAGCTTCCTTCTTTGAACTCTATTTTTAGTTCCCTTTATGACGGACTTCAGAATTTCCTGGCTTTTTTCCTGTGCCTTCCTGATTATATTATTTGTCAGCCTCCATTGCTGGCTTCTCTGCTTTTATCTGACCTGAGAACTAGGTTCTGTTTCCTCTTCTCATCCTTCTTTCTTCTTCTCCTTAGATCATCTTATCCAGTCACATGGTTTTCATTACCACATATGTACTAATAAAACTAAATTTAAATTCTAAGTCTAGCCTTCTTGTCTTGGCATTTACATTCAAATGTTTTATTGGCATCTTAAAGTTAATGAGTCCAAAATTAAATTCTTCATTCCTTTCTTCCCCAGTCTTCTCCATTTCAATAAAAATTCCACAAGACAATCAATTTTGTAGTAAATAATTCAAGAGTCATCTGGATTCTTCTCTTTTCTTACCTCCCATAACCAACTCATCGGTAAGTGTCAGTAATTCAGTCTCTCGTATCCATAGAGAATCTATTGTCTTTTTATTTTCTCTTCTGCTACCATCTTAGTTTAGGTCACCATTCTCTCTCACCTGAATTACTGAGATAAGTTCTTGCCATTTATGCTTACCTCCCACCTTTCCTCTCTAAACTTTTTCTTCTCAGAAAAGCAGAATGGTCTTTGTAAAAGATAAATTATTTAATACCCCTGAATAAAACACTTCAAAATACATAAAATAAAATCTATACCTTTCTATGGTTTACAATGCTTTAAATAATTTGGCCTCTGCTTTTGTCTTTACTTTTTGTCTCTACTTTCGACTCTTTTGGTCTACTACCCTCTCACTCACAGACTCCTTGGCTTTCTTTCAGTCACTCATCTAAAAGCTTTATCAAACCGATATCATTTTATCTATATATTCTACCCACTTTCTCTTTGTATGATTGCCTCTTGCTTATCTTTTAAGGTTGAACTTAATTGCTTTCTACTCAGGTTTTTTTTTTTTTTTTGACCGTCACATCTTGAGTTGGTCTCACCTGTCATTCCTTTTCACAGAATATGGTGCTTTATTTTCATGTCATTTATCATAATTTTTAATTAAGGGTGTCTGGGTGGCTTAGTCGGTTAAGCATCCAACTCAGTTTCAGCTCAGGTCATGATCTCAGGGTTGTGAAATGCAGCCCTAACTCAGGCTCTGCACTCAGTGCAGAGTCTGCTTGTCCCTCTCCCTCCTCCTCTGCCCCTCCCTCTGCTTGCACTCTCTCTCAAATACATACATACATACATACATAAATACAATCTTTAAAAAAATAATAATAATTTTTAATTATATTGCAACTATTTACCTATCAATTGTCATTTGTTTCTAGAAGGTAAAACAAGGTTAAAGACCATTTTTGTTCTGTTCAAAGAAACATAGCAAAGTGCTGCCATACAGTAAGTGTTCGATAAACATATGTTGAATGTGTAGGCCATTTCAACATGGCAGACTGAGACACATGTCTCACTTTATCTCTTTTCTTTCTCAATATCCCCACTTAAAAATGTGGAAGAAACTTAAAGAGAACATGGAGATATTCCATTACTGAACACATTTTTAAACAAATACTTGAAAAACCAAAAGGCAATCACTATCATAGATTGACTAGAGGGAGCAGAGAAAGCCACAGTCTAGAATATACATTAATGTGGCTGCATTCAGGGAGAGGGCCAAGTCAAGCAACAAGTTCTGCAAAGGGAGAGCCAGAGATATGTAGCTGAAAGTATGGACACGAATTGAAGTTTTGTAAATGGAACAGTTGATTTACCCATTTCTCTCCTCTATATCCTATATGGCTACAGAAAGACTTTCAGCCAGTCACTTAAGCCTAGGTAAAAATATTACAGCTTTATTTTCTTTGGAAATGATAAAAACTATCTGTAAAGGTAAAGCTGATACTGTGAGGTTTTGTTTGTTTGCTTGCTTTTGTTTTCTTTTAAGATTTTACTTATTTATTTGTCAGAGAGAGCGTACAAGCAGTGGGGGTGGGGAGCTGCAGGCGGAGGGAGGAGCAGGCTCGCCGCTGAGCAGGGAGTCTGACATGGGGCATGACATGACATGACAGCCTCTCCTCAGCTGTCCTGCCCACTGCTCACTTGTGGTGTATTCCTTTGTTCTGCCTCAGGTGAATTCTTTCACCTCGGGTGCCACAGGTTTCCACCAGATCATTGCCCCACATTTGGGGTCCACCATCTAGTCAAGAGACACCTCATTTAGACACCACAAGGACCTAAAGAATTCCTAATAAAATGGAAGCTGAGGCTTATGACTAGATCTATGATTGTAAAATGGCAGCATTGAAAGTTTTTTGAAGTTGTGAAATACTCTGGAATGAAAATAAATCAGTATAAGATATCCATTAATAAATGGGGATTTAAATGATGACAAATTTGTTAGTTATACTAAAGGCTAAAGATTATACAGAAAAACCCTCAGAGCAATAAAACAAAATATATTTTTCATCTTGATTTTTATACCCAGTCAAAACTGTCATCAAATGTGAGGACAAAACAAAGATATTTTCAGACCCATAAATGTTATCTCCCGTGAACCCTACCTTAGGAATTTAGTGAATTGAGTCTAGAAAATAACAAGGCTGGTAGACATGGAACAGGGTCAGGGAAAAGACAGAGAGATTCAACTTCTCTTGGAGTCCATTCTGACAATTGTGCTGCAAGATCAGGGGCAACAATTCAAATTGGATAAAGAAGGGGAAATGGTTAGCCACCATGAGAGAGGACTCTAAGAAGTATTAGCAGATACAATGGAAGAGATATCAAAACAGAACCTTGGAAAATACAAAGGAAAGGATAAAGGTGCAGAATTTTAAAAAAGAGATAGAAAACAATCAGAAAGCTTATTAAAAAATTGGAAGTCAGAGTCCAAATGAGAAATAATGCTTGATCTTAGCAATTTTTTGGATAGCATTTTGTTTAATGGAGGTTGAAATTTAGTGTTTAGTGCTGCTATGAAATAAGAGTTCATATTTCATCTTAGAAAATGTCTTTCCAATCAAATAAGAATTGTTAAATACTGATATCAATCCACAAGCTTATTTTAATTGAACATATTCATCATTTGGAAGTCATTTATAGAATTCTATCAGATTCTCCTCTTGATATTCACCTTTTAGTGTGTCATTATGTTGCAGATTAATCACTCCTATTTGAAGGATGGGTGGAAGCTCCTCAACTGTACAGTTAAATGAGTTTTAAAGTATGAAAATTTCCTTTACATTTGCATCAAGTTCCAAAAAAACACAGCTAGATCTTTGTTTGAGTTCAGAAAATACATCCACTACAAATTTGCATGGGAATAGAGATCCCATTTCCTGTTTTAACTTTTGACAGCATGGAAAGTGTTTAAAGTAGCCTGACATTACTTGTGATTCAAACAACATCAGTTGTTGAAATGACAATACAACAGCATAAACTCCACATTTAAGCACCATTCTGCCTATAATTTTTGGTTGAATTAATTAGGAAATATCAAAAAATAATATAAAAATGAAAATGAAAATGAAAAAAGAAATATCATTATGGCTGCAATTAATAGTGGTTGAAGCGATTCTTTTCATTCAGGAAAAAAAAAAATCAGTTTTGGTCCTGTGCTCAGAAAAATCCCAGTGAAATTTTACCATTGCTAAGCCATCACACTTCCGGGAAAGTAGAGCAGGTCAGATTATTCAGCTTTTATTTCTATCAAAAGTTGACAAAACTGACAAAACTTAAGTCTGTAAGTGACGCTCATAAGCACAAGTGAAGCTCATATTTACAACAACTACAAGTGATAGTGATCAAGCATTTGCCTGCATGAATATTACAGTGAATATCCATAGGTTTTACCCACATTACATTTTCACAAATTTTGTAACTTTGTTCAACTTTTCCTTTTTCTACTGCATATACATTTTATCACCATCTGTTGCAATATATCTTAACGGATTCCACTTCAGGTTGTGCTGAATTCATGTTTTCTCAACTTCTTTGAAAGTGTTCTTTCCTGACCACAGATAATGTTCATATAAGCTGATTCTTTAATCACTTCACACTTGGCTTTGAGTCCTCAAATAAACACAACATCTGAGCAGTATCAATATCATCTGTTGACTCATCAAGAGCCACAGAAAAGCACTTGAAATCAATTGCTATGTTTTCTTTTTAATTGAGTATTGCTGTTTTATGCAAGTTCTTAAATCTTCGAACAATTGCTCTCACCAAAACGCTAGCAGTCTTAATCAAGTTTATTTTTTTTTTCTGGTTACCTTGGTTTGGCCACTGCAATAAAACACAATTTAATTAACTCACCATCAATAAATAGTTTTCCTTGCTTGGTTTACAAATGAGCCACTCAGAAACTTAATTTGGTTCCCGCCTCATTTTCAGTTTTTATTTTTATGAAGAAATTCTGCCATTATTAAATAACCCATTTAAAGTTTTCTAATTTTTCAGTCACTTTCTATTGAATATTGTCATGAGTGTTCAAGTAGACACTCAATGTATATCAATTCTTTTAGGACAGTTATGTCATTGAATAAGAAACGCCATCTTTCGGGGCGCCTGGGTGTTTCAGTCATTAAGCATCTGCCTTGGGCTCAGGTCATGATCCCAGGGTCCTGGGATCAAGTCCCACATCGGGCTCCCTGCTCCGCAGAGAGCCTGCTTCTCCCTCTCCCACTCCCCCTGCTTGTGTTCCCGCTCTCGCTCTCTCTCTCTGTCAAATAAATAAATAAAATCTTTAAAAAAAACACGCCATCTTTGTCATCTAATTCTATAACAAAATAACCTACACACGACTCTGCCTTAAAATCATGACATTTAATGTCCACTTTTCTCTTTTTTTCTTGTTTTGACATGATGAGTATGCGCAGGTAGAAAATAAATAATAAAACAGCACAGTACAATAATACATGTGGCATTCACAATCCTGTCAGGCTGTCACAGTGACGCTCTGAGCCACAGTCCAAGGCTGTGAGAGCACCACATATGGTCTCCTGCAATTACTCAGCTTTGTCATTTTAGCCCAGAAGCAGTCAGACACAATATGGAAACAAATGAGCATGGCTGTGTTCGAATAAAACTTTATCAGTAGATGCTGAAATTTGAATTTAATTGTGATGTACCACAGAATATTTAAAAAACATATTTTTTCAACTCTTTAAAAATGTGAAAACCATTCTTACCTTGCAGGTCTACAAAAACAGGCAGCAAGCTGGGCTTGGTCCATAGGCCACTGTGGATTCCCTGATCAATTTGGACTACCTCCGCAGGCTTCCTCGCCCACGGAACTCTGGGTGGGTTTGTCAGCGGGGAATACTGGCAGAGGGCTGGTGGAAGGGAAGAGTGAGTCTGGGGCATTTCCTTTCTTGCTGCTGCCCCCTGTCTGTGGGATTGCTGCAGGCTACTTGTGTACCTCACCTGAAGCTTTTAAGGCTGCACCCCACTACTGAAGGTTTTCATTCCTGTCAGGTAGCCTTCTACACATAGCACTCTGTCTCTAGGTTACAGTAACTTCTCCTTACACTTGTTCCTTCATGCGTTGGGGTCGTAAGGGGACTCCAACTTTGAGAGCCCTGGCCTTATGCGCCACCCTTATGGTTTGCTACAATGTGACTTTATAAACGGTTAAAAAAAAAAATCCTAATTTTTAAAATATATTTTCTGTTGCAATCCTAACTGGTCCAGATACTAATACTAATTTCTCAGAGTTAGTATATGATAACATGATTTTCCATCACTTCATACATATTAGGCACTTGCTGGTGTAACTGGAACTCCATGTCCTCTTTTTCCTTGTGTACCTTCTCATTAAAACAATTTGTGTTGAGCATAGATGAGGCTGGGAAGTGAGAGGAGGGTGGGGTGAGGGAGACAAAGAATCCTTACTCTGAGGGTTAACTCCAAAGTCTTGCAAGTAAATTGTCTCTCAATTTTCTCTGATTAAGTTTATGGTTTAAAATGTCCTATAGCTAGTGGTCTTTATATAACTTCTCCTAACTCTCCACTGAAATACCCAGAAATGATGGAAACTCAACAACACCAAAATTTAGGAATGATTTGCAGACTACTGCCAGAGTTGGAAATATTCACACCCTTTAGAAGGTAGATGGAATTCAATTGAAAAACTAATCTGAGTTTCCCATGAGTGTTAGGTGCCAGAAACAGCAAAACTGCCGGCCTGATTGAGGACAGGAAGACCGTCTGTTTCTCTCCCTGTCTCTTGGGACAGAAATGCATTTTCTTAACCAATCAGGGCACAGTCATACCTGGAAAGTATCAATATTAGTTTTGAGACTATTCTCCATTTTATAAAATTATTAATTAAGGTATAAAGAAGGCATAGCTTAGGCAAATTGCTTCCAATTTAAAAAAAATTATTAATTCAACAAACATCTATTGAACATCTACTATATGTCTGTCCCTCTATTAGCTGTTGAGAGATTAAGACATTGGTCCCTCAAAGACACCACAGTTTGGTATGAAAATAAAAACAAACAGAATTTAGAACATGGTGTAAAATAACAGCATAGGGCTTAGGAGGTCAGGGAAGATTTCCTAAAGGAAGCAATATCTAAAAGGATATATATATATATATATATATATATATATATATATATATATATATATAGTGATTAATGTTGGCTGAATAAGGTGATATGCATTAGAAAGAAGCATGTATGCATAGTTCTGAAAGAAATATAGTCCCCCCCCTCCACAAAAACATTTAAGAGACAATAAACGAATAAAATTTGGAAGGATCCTCTGTCAAATAAAAAACAATTTCAGACTTTATATATTTATATGTTTATTTATTTTTGTAAGAGACACTACTTGAAAGGTGATTTCAAAAGGACAGGAATGGGACCATGGCAAAGGAGAGAGGATTACCATTGCAATCGACAGGACATTGCTACAGTGAGCTCGTCAGGGTTCTCAAGGGTTAGGCAAAAGAATTTTTCCTTTATTGGGACGAGTAAGCAAGACTACAAAGAACCAGGTGTGTGGGGAGTGGGATGAAAGGTGGCATGATTGGATGGTGGCTCTGAGACTGTTTTAGTCTGATGCCGGCTTATACTCAGGAGAGGCCCTTAAGGAGAAACTGTAATGCTGGCTCAGGCTAAGGGTGAATCAGATTTTAGGGTTGGGGAAGAAAGAGACTTAACCAGTTTGGTTAACAAGCATTTTGGGGGTGCTTGGGTGGCTCAGTCATTAAGCATCTGTCTTCAGCTCAGGTCATGATCCCAGAGTCCTGGGATTGAGCCCCATATCGGGCTCCCTGCTCAGCAGGAAGCCTGGTTCTCCCTCTCCCACTCCCCCTGCTTGTGTTCCTGCTCTCGCTGTGTCTCCCTCTGTCAAATAAATAAAATCTTAAAAAAAAACAAAAAAAAACAAGCATTTTGTTCCCATTGATCAGTGGGGCAAGCAGTTGAGCTAATCATTTATGAGCAAAGCATGGAATATGGAGAGTCTGTGTCTAGTCTTGTCATAGGTAAAGAAGGAGGCATCCTTGAGTCTTTTTTCATTCCTTAACTGGCTCCTTAATTACAAAAAGCTAATTTCTCCAAACCTAAATAAAACTAATTTGGTACATACAATTGTGTGTCAATGATGAGATAACATGGATAGAATTTGAAATAAAGGCACAACAAATACAAAATAATGCATAGAATTAAAGGAGTACTTTTATGAGAGAATGAAGATTATATATAGAAACTATTTGCCTTTGTTCTAGTCAAGGCTGTCTTTCCTTTTTTTTTTTTGTTAATGAGTTTTATTAAAGCAATGAAAAGCCATTGAAGGATTTTAAGCAGTGTTCTAACATTTATATCTTTAACAGGTTTAGATATCTGACAAGGCCAATCCCCCTTATTTCCTTTTTCTTTTTGAAAAAGTTTTTTTTTTTTTAATTAACTTATAATGTATTATTTGTTTCAGGAGTACAGGTCTGTGATTCATCAGTCTTATACAACACCCAGTGCTCACCACAACACATACCCTTCCCAATGTCTATCGCCCAGACACCCCATCTTCCCACCCCTTCCCCTCCAGCAACCCTCACTTTGTTTCCTAAGATTAAGAGTCTCTTATGGTTTGTCTCCCTCTCTGGTTTCGTCTTGTTTCATTTTTTCCTCTCTTCCCCTATGATCCTCTGTCTTGTTTCTTAAATTCTGCATATCAGTGAGATCATATGATAATTGTCTTTCTCTGATTGACTTCTTTTGCTTAGCATAATACCCTCTAGTTCCATCCACATTGTTGCAAATGGCAAGATTTCATTTTTGATGGCTGCGTAATATTCCATGGCATATATACCACATCTTCTTTATCCATTCAACTGTCAATGGACATCTGGGCTGTTTCCATAGTTTGGCTATTGTGTACATTGCTGCTATAAATATTGGGGTGCAGGTGCCCCTTTGGATTGCTACATTTGTATCTTTGGGGTAAATACCCAGTAGTACAATTGCTGGGTCGTAGGGTAGCTCTACTTTCAACTTTTCGAGGAACTTCCATACTGTTTTCCGGAGTAGCTGCACCAGCTTGCATTCCTACCAACAGTGTAGGAGGGTTCCCCTTTCTCCGCATCCCCGCCAACATCTGTCATTTCCTGACTTATTAATTTTAGCCATTTTTTTATTATGTTATGTTAATCACCATACATTACATCATTAGTTTTTGATGTAGTGTTCCATGATTCATTGTTTGAGTATACTGATGTGAGGTCGTATCTCATTTTGGTTTTGATTTGTATTTCCCTGGTGCCAAGTGATGTTGGGCACTTTTTCATGTGTCTGTTGGCCATTTGTATATCTTCTTTGGAGAAATGTCTGTTCATGTGTTCTGCCGCTTTCTTAATTGCATTATTTGTTCCTTGGGTGTTGAGTTTTATAAGTCCTTTATAGATTTTGGATACTAACCCCTTCCCCCACTCTGTCAGTTGTCTTTTGGTTTTGTTGACTGTTTCCTTTGCTGTGCAAAAGGTTTTTATCTTGATGAAGTCCCAATAGTTCATTTTTGCCTTTGTTTCCCTTGCCTTTGGAGACGTGCAATCCCTATCAAAATACCATCAACTTTTTTCACAGAGCTGGAACAAATAATCCTAAAATTTGTATGGAAACAGAAAAGACCCCAAATAGCCAGAGGAATGTTGGAAAAAAAGAAAAATCAAAGCTGGAGGCATCACAATTCTGGACTTCAAGCTCTATTACAAAGCTGTAATCATCATGACAGTATGGTACTGGCACAAAAACAGACACATAGATCAATGGAACAGAATGGAATGTCCATAAATTGACTCACAACTCTATGGTCAACTAATCTTTGACAGAGCAGGAAAGAATATCCACTGGAAAAAAGGCACTCTCTTCAACAAATGATGTTGGGAAAATTGGACAGCCACATGCAGAAGAATGAAACTGGACCATTTCCTTACACCATACACAAAAATAGACTCAAAATGGATGAAAGATCTAAATGTGAGACAGGAATACATCAAAATCCTAGAGGAGAACACAGCAACATCTTCGACCATGGCCGAAGCAACTTCTTGCTAGACACACCTCCTCGAGTCATTTCTAAGTCATATGAGGAAGGGTGGTTCCTTGTCATAAGAAACTTCTGAAACACAAAGCATTGGGGATAGGGAAGGATTTCTTTAACCATCTCTGTTTTCTAGAATCACAGCATTCACTGAGGTAAAGTTCAACATTGTTACTTTAACATACTGTGTCTTCATTGGAGTTGTAGATTTACCATGAACTCCATCTGTATAAAATGTCAGAGACCAATTCTTGTGGATAAGAGATGATTCTGCTTGACATCAGCAGAACCAAAGTTAAATATTTGCCAGATGCTGGGAAATGAATGATTTGTTAAAAGCTTACTCATGCATAACTTCCATCCCAAGTTGTGTGGTTGTCATCTGATTGATTTAGGTACTTAGTACTGCTACCAAATTACCTTCATTCTTCAGAGCTTTTGACAATACTTTCCTTGTGGGGCCACACCTTCTAGAATGCTAAGTGCCATCAGCTATTACCCTTATTTCATGCCTGGTGACTTCTTGAGTTTTGAAGATCCAAATAACTGTGTGTAAGGTGATGAAGTGGAATGAGGAAACAATGCTCTCACTATCTCAAAAAGCAGTACTTTCCCAGACGGGAAGGCTATTGAACTTTTTTTACAGACCTTAGGTTTTTGGGCCAGGGGACAGTTAGTGGGGGTAGGATCAGATGACTTTTAATCCTCTCTTAGTTGTGTTTCTACAAAGAGATACGAGGTAAGAACACAGTTTTTCTCCAATTTCTGCCAGATTCTGGCCATGGATAGATCTCTTTCCTTCTCCTTAGCTGGAGTTGTTGTGAGACTTGTTGTTGTTGTTGTTGGTTTCAGGGCTTCATGGGAATTTTCACAAGAAATCAGGAGAAGCAGTATTAGGTGGACAGCTTGCCAAATGCTATTCTTAAACAAAAAATGTAAACTAAAATCTTCTTTAAAGAAGCAATTTCTGCTTAAATCAACAAACAGGAAGGAATTTTAGGTACTCAACAAAACTTTGAAAAAGCTCAAGACAGTCTATAATTAAGTATGACAGTTAGATCAGTCTTAGAATCAAGCAATTAGACTATGCCCATAAGATTTGGATGAAATAAGTTTGGGCTAATGTAACTCTAATAAAGAATTATAGCACATGAATTAATGCATAGGAAAATTCCTTGTTATCTAGCTTAAAGAAAGGAGATTGACCAAGATAGCCTTAAAACTCTCTTCAGATTGACAGAACTTTAGACAGGTTTCTTCCAGACTATAGGCCTCTGACCTCTCTTCCTACAGCATCTACTTTAGAATACCTGGAATTGTAAATTCTTCCTCTGACCTTTTGCCCAGCTCCTAGGCAGTCTTACAACAAGGAATGCCTTTCTCAAGGACCTGAGAGCCATCCCTTTGAAATGTAATCACCAAGAAAGATAGTGTCCCTGTCTCCTAGTCCCTGTGGGAAAATAGAAGCCTAACTTCAATTGCCAATTAGCAAACACAAATGGCCTAATCACATTGACTGCCTCCCCACAACTTCCTCCAGCAATTTACTACTAGCTCACCTCAGAACTGAAAACTCTTCTACCTTTTATTTCGACAGAGTTGAGTTCAATCTCTCTCTCCTATTGCAATAGTCTTGAATAAAGTCTTCCTTGCCTGTTTAACTTTGGTATGATTTTTCTTTGACAATGTTTCTACATTTGTCTTTCAATAGAAATTATGGAGAATGTGTTTTTAGGTAAATGTGAACTGGCTTGTTTCTCAGTTTTTAATTGAGTAGTTACTGAAATTTATCATTTCAATTAATGTTCCAAACTACTGTGGAGTTTAAAAAACTCTTTTTAAAGACTAAAACAATGGAATTTGATGAAAAGAAAGTCCATGTAATGTAAGTAAAAACTAATGAGATAACATTTAAAAGAAAGATATTTTATTTTATGAATATGAAGTTTTCCCATTTCCCTTTTTCTTCTCCTCCTTCCTATCTTTCTTCCTTCTTCCCTTTTTATAGGTCTTTCCTCTCAGGTAATTACTGTAGCTTAAAGGACACCATCTGCTTTCCAATCTGTTCCAATTATCATTTATAAAAGTAAAAAAATTCAGTGAACTTTGGGAAATTTCACACAATTCATAGCATTTACACTAAACACAATTTCTGTTAAATTTATAAAATGTCTTATCACATTTAAGATAAAATGTCTTAACCTGTTTTACTTGCTTCATACTTTATTCAGAGTCAAAGAAGAAGAGGGTGATCTTTACATATTTGGGAACCCAGAGGTCTCCCAGACTGTCTTGATTCTGCCAGTCTGTACAGTGATTTATTTTGAGCTAATTCCAATAAATCCTCTCTCTCTCTCTTTCTTTCCCTCCTCCCCTCCCTCTCTTGTTTGGTCTCCTTCCTTGTTGTTATTATAGTTTTTGATGATATTGTGGGCTAACTCATATTGTGGAGGACACTGCTATCATTGCTAATGGCCCTGCTGCCTTATCCAAAGACAAGTAGTAGTGATTTTAAAACTCAAATGTACATAAGAATTACAGTAGGTACTTGTTATAAGTGCAAATATCTGGACCCACTCTAAGTAATTCTGATTTGAGTACTATCTGGTAGGATTCGGAATTTGCATTTGAAAAAAAGCATTTGATTTAGGTAGAAGGATCAACTATAGGGAAACATCAAGATGGAGTAAAACATATGAATCAGAGAAAATTAGAAGAGTGAAAACAATGATTGTGGGGGAGACTAGATGAATAGAGGATATATGTATGTTTATTAAATAAGAAAAGTAAATGAGAAAGAGGCACATACCTGATCCTGGCCCTGTGGACCTTCTGTATGACTTCATTTTCAAATTCTGCTGGCTGTATTTATCTCACATCAGAAGGGAGCTGTACTTCATTCTGTTCTTTTAAAATAAAATCTATTAAAGTTGAGATTATTTAATAAATTAATTACCTATAAATGCAATGATCCCCCTTTCCTTCTTTGCCAGACATATATTTACACTTTCATCTGGTCATATGTTGCTGATATCCCAGGATTTTCATTCTGTTTAACCTTAAGAAGACTGTTAAACAGATGATTTCACCAAATTTGTCCTCAATCCCCTTTATAGAATGCTAGTTGTTACTCTATAATACTTCAAATAAAGTAATAGATGCATGCATTTCTTTTAGTTCTTTTAAGTGAGGCAGAGTCAGTTGGAGAGCTAAATGATAAACGTATCAATAATGTGGCATCATGTGATATATATTATTGACTGGTCCTACATCAAAAGAATAAAAGAAAATAATCATGAGTAGAAATAGGAAAATTTTTCTTTTTTTTTTAAGTTATCTCTATGCCCAATGTGGGGTTTAAACTCATGACCCCAAGATCAAGAGTCACATGCTCTACCTACGGACTGAGCCAGCCAGGCACCCCAGGAAATTTTTTTAAACAGCTTTTTATGGTTAGGAAATACAAATATCATATGATTTCATCCTTTTGTGGAATTTAAGAAACAAAACAAACAAGCAAAGGGGAAAAAAGAGAGGGGGAGAAACCATGAAACAGACTCTTAACTATAGGAACAAACTGATGGTTCCCAGAGTAAAGAAGTGGGGCATGGGAAATAGGTGATGGGGATTAACGAGGGCACTGGTGATGTATGGACTTGTTGAATCACCTGAAACTAATACAACACTGTATATTAGCTAACCACAATTAAAATTAAACTTTAAAAAAAAAGAAAGGGGGTGCTAAAATTCAAATTCAGGTAATTTGTTATTAGCAATCATTCTTATAATCATAAAACCCACTTACTTTTCAAGAAGATGCTGATATTTGCCTTTTTGCCTATTTTGAAGTCCCTCATGTCTGAATCCCAACATACATTTTCTAAGTCATCTTTACTGTTTCTTACAATAAAATTCCTTTTCCTCACTTGTAAAATGCAATACTCATCTCACAGAATCTTATAAGGATTACATGTGGTAATCACATGCTTAACTTATAGTAAATGTTCTGTAAGTATTAGTTCTTCTGTTCCTCCTCTTTCTTCTTCCTCCCATTGTTTTGTTCTTTTTCTGCTTCTGCTATACTTACACTTATTATTATATTTTCATGTTAAACTGAATAACTCTTTAGCTCTTTAATTTTCTTTACCCAAATCCATATAGTCCATTGTACCATTTTTGTGACATGTCCTATGTTCTTTGCTTTTATACTTCTGTACATTTCTTAGAATTAAACTTTACATATTTTATAATAACTTGTGATCCCTTACAAAAGAATACTTTGCTTAGATATTGTAGCACAATGCCATTCATTGAATAGATTTATATTGTGTCTACTGGGAAGTAGGTGCCATTTTAACTTATGGATTTTGAGGATCCATTGGAATTTTAAAGGTCAGATGTTTTAAATCAAATCCAGTGTTACTATTTTTCACTTCATTGATTAAGGTTGCAGATATAAACAATAGGAGGTCAAATATGATTTCTGAAACAAGTTGGCATAAAATATATAAAGTCAAGATGAAATTCCATAAAGATAAATATAAGGTAATTAAGTTAAGAAGATAAAACATTTTGTATAAATACAAATAGGTCATGCTTAGCAAAGACCTAAGAAAAAGTCATAGGCACCCTGGTTTACAAATTAATTATGTCATTTACATAGTTTCAAAAGAAACAAAGGTACCAGGCTGAGTAAATTGTAATGAAATATGTGGGTACTTTTTACCTGGTCTTCCCAGTGTGGAAATGGGAATGATGATTAGTGACCTCCATTAAATTGAAAAAGTCCAGGTAATTTTCTTAATCAAAATTTAAAGAACTATTTTAACAAAGCAATATATTTGATAATTAGTTGAAGTGTTTAGATTCATATTATTTGATAAACCACATACATTTTATTAAATGTTAAGTGCCAGTATAAAAATTACAAATAGTATGATAATATATAGATAACTACTGTGTGGCCTTTGTGTAAAGTATAGTTCTTTGTCCTTCTGGTTTCTATTCTCTTCCTCTTTAATCTTCCTTTCTTCCAAGCTGTTGTGTACTTCACCCAAGTTCCCATTCCTTGCTTAGTCAAAGTGTATTGCTTATTATATTGTATTACAGCTAATGTGCCAAATGCTTTCAAATCACAGTCTGTTTTCTGTAAATTTTGTTTAGTTTTAATGTATAGACAGTGGGCTATATTTATATGCTTAATTTCTATTTCTTCAGCTTAAATGTACAGAAATACTAGAAAAATAATATTTATAGAGTGCTTTGTAGTTAGAAAGCACTTTCACAGGTGTTGTTTCTTTGATATTTAAAACTACCCCATTTCTCTTTTCTTAAAAAATAACACTGAATCTCTAGGAGTTTTTGATTTGCTTAAGGTCGTATAGCTAATAAATGGCAGAGCAAGGAGTCAAATTGCATCTTCCACAATCTGCAAAATCTCTGCCAAATGACTCTCATAGGTGAAATACCAGGAGTTTATAGACTTCCTTGCTTTTGGCAGGAAAAAAGATTCTCTCTCACTAAATTTTAAAATGAAATTCTTCCCTATTGCTCAGAATACATGATAGAGGTTTCTTTTATTCTTTGATTAAGATTGCTCAACTCCAGAGACAGAGTCCTCCAAGTCGTACCCACTCTATGATGGAGGATGCGTTACTATGTCTAGTATGGGACTGGATTTAAGCAATAAGGTTGGCAGTCTGGGCAATGCAGTCTCACACAACAGCTAGATTTTAGTTGGACTCATCAGGGAATAGGCCCTTACCCTCAACATCTACAAGAATGATCCAAGCAATTCAATCAGCAACCATGATTTGTGTGGCAGACCAAACATCTAGGCCTTTGGCAAAAGTCCAGAAGCCAGAAAAATTGTAACAGGATTCAACAGGTACAGTATTGGCCAGAGCTATTACCACATCCTTGAGTTCTGCCCCCTGAGATAAGATTGCCTCTCCATTTTTAGTTCAGCATAGCTGGTGCTGATGCCGAATAGTTCAGTTTGGGACATGATCAAATTTTAACTTAGTCAAAACATCAGTGATCCAGACCCAAGAATTTAGGAGAACCTTAGTGAATTGAAAATCCTATCAAGCCAATTTTGCTGTCAAAGGCAGTGGGTGGGTTGGAGATAATGTTTCCCCCTAAATTATAGCTGCCATTTTTTCATATAAAGCTACAATGTTGCTGGGCCTAACCTCTTGCATTCTTGATTATACATTTTCCATTGAACAAGAGGGGCTTGTTGGCCCTTTCTACCTTGTTTGGTTAGTGTGAGCTGACCTACCTGAAAATGGGAATATCAAGGTAGAGAGTCATACATCTTCATGGTTCAGTACCCAGTTTCTATAAGAGCTCCAATGACAAGCCAACAGCTACTTTAGAAAAAGGGTTTTCCTGGTCAATAAGTCAGGGAGGACATGACGGCAAAACCCTGAAAGATGCCATGGTGTGAAGGCTGCTTTTCACTGTCAGAGGCTCCCATGGCAAACTCATCAGCACTAACATATGTAGCTCAAATGGGATATCAGGGTTGTGTGACTTTAAAGCATTAGTATTGCTTATTGATGCAGAGGCTTTTTCCAATTAGTAGATTCCCGCTGACACTTATAAGCATTCACACTACCAGCATGTAAAATATCCATATGATTAATCATCAATTCAGTAGTAGAAGCCATAACAACAACACACTGAATTGGCTCAATGGATCCCACCCACAAGATCACTTAGTTTTCCTTCCCCACTATGAGCACTGCCTAAAACCCATATGTTACACTTGGGTACCCCTTCTTTCCATGGGACCAAGTATGATGGTGACCTCAGGGACTGTATCCGACAGAGCCATACATTTTGTGATTCTCCCCTCCCCAAAGTTCCCCAACATCTTCCTGGAGGCCAGAAGAACTGCACCCCACTCCTAAAAAGCTTTCTCCTTAAAGCAGCTGAGGTTGGCATAGAGGGAGAGCAAGGGTGGGTGGGGAGACAGGGAAAAAAGGCCTGCACGCCAATAAGCAAGGTGCATTTCTGGCTTCAAGAGGTGCTGTACTTGGTCACAATAACTTATCTAAGTTTGTTTCACAAGAATTTATCTGTATTTTGGGGGTCAGTTTCTCATTCTGCAGTGGGTCATCTGCACTGTAACCATTTGGAGCAGCAGCAGACTCAATTCTAACCAACGCCTAATCAATGGTTTCCCATGAGACATTTGTTTTCGTTTTCCTCAGGAAATGCTTCCTCAGAGGATCAAAGCTCCCTTATAGCATCCAGGAGCCACTACAAAAACAAAACAAAGCAAAGCAAACAAATTAGCAAAACCTTCAGCTCTTTTTCTGTGATCTTCAAGTGGGTCTAAGATTGGCATAAAAGATGGTTAAGAGAGGGGGCGCCTGGGTGGCTCAGTCATTAAGAGTCTGCCTTCAGCTCGGGTCATGATCCCGGGGTCTTGGGATCGAGCCCCGCATCGGGCTCCCTGCTCGGCGGGAAGCCTGCTTCTCCCTCTCCCACTCCCTCTGCTTGTGATCCTGCTCTCACTATCTCTCTCTCTGTCAAATAGATAAATAAAAAAATCTTAAAAAAGACGGTTAAGAGGGACTGAGCTCTACGACAGCCCAGTTATTGCCATTCTTCCTTAATGCGCATTATCTGCCCTTCCCCTTTTCTCTGAAATGAAGTAGCCAAACTTTTAAAGATTCACCTGGTTTCTGCCCATACCTCCTGTGAATTCTCCTTTCATGCTGGTATAGGTACCCATCTAAAGAACTGTGGTCTGAAACAAAGTAGAAATCTGTCCTTCTAGGACTAAGTTTAGCACTAGTTGTTACAATGGGTGGACCTGAGACTGCTCACCATATTGGTGAGTAAGTCTCTCCTCCATCCTTCCTCTCCCTCCCTCCCCATCTGCCCCCACTTAGAGGAGAATTAGCCACTGCTGCACACTGTTCAGACAGCTTTCTGTGAACCTATTTTCCAGTGGCCAGCATGCAACTGTGCCCCAATTTCTTTTCAATAACAGACAATAAAGTTGAGAACCATTTATTTTCTGGTTGACCAAACAGTTTGATTGGCATGTTCATTATCAATTATCATAGATTTCCCTTAAATTCTGTCAACCTGCATGGCTCTCATTCTTACTCTACCAGAAATCCTTGTCTCTCTCTCTGTATCCCACTTCATTGCTGAAACATCTTTCAAGAACTGTGAAGGGGTTGAGATTTTACCCAACTTGCAAGGTAGTAAAGTTAGCCTGCCGTGAAACAGAGACAAAGATTTCATGGATGCTGGGAGAAGACACAAGACTCCCAATTCAGAGATAAAGGACTTATTTCTCATAACAGTACCAGTAGCCAGAGTATATGAATTTTTGCATACATTACATGAATCCCAATTCTTCCAGGGAGACATGAAGAGGGCAAGATGACCACTGCAAACAGTGGGTTTCAAGAGAGGACTCCTAAGCTTAAGGAACTTGAATCTTCTATAATAGGAAGTAAGCATGTCTGCCCTTTGCTTATGTAGGAATCCTTGTTTTATTATGTTGAGCAGCAAGCAAGCCTACTCTTTGCTTCAGAGTGAAACACTACGCCTTCCAAGTCTGATCATTATGCAAATATCTTTGAAAACAAAGTCCCGAACAAAAGCAGTTAGTACTTCACTCATGAGACATGCAGATATACAAGAGATACACTGCAAACTGTTCCCTAACAATAACAGTAATGTGAAATTATCACTAAACATAATTCATAATTTTGATAAAAATTGTCATAGACTCATTTAGGGAATTAAGAATATCTTTCCTAATAAATATTTCTCATGTAAGTTTCGTGCTGTTATCTATGCAATTAAAATGAATGAATGTCTCTTTAATATATTTTATTGAAGTTCAAATACTTGTTTATATTCCCCAAATTAGCTAGTAACATTATGGTTCTGTGTTCTGAGAAGCAGTGCTAAAATGTTTGTTGAACAAGAAAGGATAGAAACAAATCATGGGGGGTTGCCTGTGAGCTGGACAGTGTCAAGAAAACCTGGCGAGTTCCTGCTTGATGTATCTTGGTGACATCGAAAGAAGGAGGCAGTTATGATCCAGATTCATGACATTGACCAAAGACATTACCCAAGACATCTTTTTTTTTTTTAAGATTTTATTTATTTGTCAGAGAGAGAGAGTACAAGCAGGGGGAGCAGCAGATGGAGGGAGAAGCAGGCTCCCCACTGAACAGGGAGCCTGATGTGGGACTCAATTCCAGGACTCCAGGATCATGACCTGAGCTGAAGGCAGACGCTTAATCAACTGAGGCACCCAGGCGTCCCTACCCAAGACATCTTATTCATCACCCAAGACACCTTAGCATTTTGACTGGAGAATCACTGGAAAAGAGCACCCTACCTTCTAAGGTGAGTCCTCCTGAAACATGGGTCACATGACATGGTGACAACCAGGGGTCCAACTGACCAACTGAATCTCACAAGTTCCTATGTAAGGAAAGGGGAAACTGACATTAATTGACAGTTTTTAGTTTTTACCAGGGTCATATACTAATACAAATTCCCTATGAGCTAGCTTATTTTGGTCCAATTCAGCAGAGATCTTAACATATAACAGCAAGTAAATGGAGGAGCCAGGTGTCTTCCCCATTTACCTGACATCAAACCTTGTTTTCTATGCACTAAGTCACACTACTACTAAATAAACAATTAAATGAAATAACATTGCTCTTCTGGATGTCTCTTATCTCTTTGAATAGGTTTCACAGCTAGCTCCTTGAGGATAAAGATCAAGGCTTATTCATTACAGTACCTAGAGCCTAGCACAAAATCTGCACACACTAAGTGCTTATTAAATAACTCTTGCATAGAACTAAGACCATATCAAAAATTTATGGAATATAAGAGTATTTTTCTCTTCAGTGTAAAAGATTTTTATTTAGATGAACACTTGCACCTCTCATTAGTTTTCTACTTGATATAAAAATCCAGAATGTTGAGATGTTTCAACGTGTAATAAGTATGGGAAAATGGTTTGGGAAAATAGAAAAACTAGATGAATTCCTGAGTACCAGCATAAATATTTTCATGGATTATTTAGGAATTAATAGCTTAATTTATTCTCATTTGCCTGTTTAATTAAAAATAAAAATGACTCAGGGTGCCTAGTTGGCTCAGTTGGTACAGCATGCAACTCTTGATCTTGGGGTTGTGAGTCTGAGCCCCACATTGGGTTCAGAGATTACTTAAGAAAATAAAAATATTTTTTAAAAAGTATAAAAAATTAAAAATATAAAAATAAGTCTATTATCAATACATGCTATATTAAAAGCATTAAAAAAGAGAAAGGGTATCATAATGGTGTAGATGAAAGACTTGAAAACTTGAAAAAAATCGATGAAAATGGAATGGAAAGCAACAAATGGTTGACTAAAGAAAAATTATTATATATGAAAGATAAAGGAGATCCATCATGCACATATTTCTGAATAGGGAATAAAACAAATGAAACAAAAATACTCAATGATATGGCAGAAGGAAATTTGCTGAAATAATGATACCTCTGAATTTTACCAGATTAAGCAGGTGCAACACATTCTGGAGAAATTGACCAAAAAAAAAAAAAAAAAGTGAACAGGCTTCCAAAATCAAAACACAATAAAATTACAGATTTTTGAGGTATAATAGATATATAAAGAACTATACAGGGCGCCTGGGTGGCTCAGTTGGTTAAGCGACTGCCTTCGGCTCAGGTCATGATCCTGGAGTCCCGGGATCGAGTCCCGCATCGGGCTCCCTGCTCGGCAGGGAGTCTGCTTCTCCCTCTGACCCTCCTCCCTCTCATGCTCTCTGTCTCTCATTCTCCCTCTCAAATAAATAAATAAAATCTTTAAAAAAAAAAAAAAAAGAACTATACATATTTATTGTGTACAATTTGATGAATTTGGACATATGGAAACACCTCTGATACCCATGATCACTATGAAGGTAACGGACATATCTAATTTAATCTCCCAGACTTTTCCTTGTATCTTTTTGCACATAACTCACTCCTAAGTATTTTCACATAAATCATTCTTGTCTTTTCCATTAGAATGAGATTGTGATAAGGATATTCTCTAATCTTTTCACTAGTTGTATTCTAAAACATAGTTAAGTTGGGGTTGCTGTCCATGAATTCATTACCATGCAAGTCACACACCTCTACTGCATTTTGTTTTAACTCATCTCTACTATATTGAATCTGCCTCCTGATTAAATAAATCTATTGGTTGGAATGCTAATTTTGCTACATGAAATAAATATGGGCTTTTTGTTGGAAAACATAGGGTTGAAGCATGACTACCCCTCTACTTGCTATGCGATTTTAGGCAAATTACATATCTTCTCTCATACCATTAAAAGCTGCAGATCTGTGGCAAGCAAGATTTGTGTCCTTGGTGGTCAACTGAACTAAAAATGGTTTTGCCATCACCTTCTTAATTTCTACTCTTAGAATTCTATAGAGTTAGCCAATTAATCATACGACTCTAATGTGGCACACTATATGCATGCTCACGGTAGTTCCTGAGAATGAAAGACGCACCCCATTATATCTTCACAGGAACTGCAGCTGATTTAAGTCACTGGATCTCCAGTTCTGTCAAGACTTCCACTCCTATTGCTATTACCTAGGCTCTTGGCAACTTCTTTGATCTTTTCTCCATCATTTCCCTTTTGTTCTTTTTGCTTTCTTTTTGTTTCTCACATAATTCTCGGTTTTTGAACAATTGCTTGTTTTTATGAGTATTGCTTTACACCTGGTATGAGGTATACCAATTTCTTTTTTACTTCTTTTTTAAATTTTATGTATTATGTTATGTTAGTCACCATATATCATTAGTTATTGATGTAGTGATCCACGCTTCATTGTTTTCATATAAAACCCAGTGCTCCATGATGTACCTGCCCTCCTTAATGCCGATCAGCAGGCTAACCCATCCCCCCAACCCCCTCCCCTCTAACACCCTCAGTTTGTTTCCCAAAGTCCATAGTCTCTCATGGTTCATCTCTCCCTCCGATTTCCCCCCCTTCATTTTTCCCTTCCTTCTCCTAAAGTCCTCCATGCTATTCCTTATGTTCCACAAATAAGTGAAACCATATGATAATTGACTTTCTCTGCTTGACTTATTTCACTTAGCATAATCTCCTCTGGTCCCATCCATGTTGATGTAAAAGTTGGGTATTCATCCTTTCTGATGACTGAGTAATATTCCATTGTACATATGGACCACATCTTCTTTATCCATTCATCTGTTGAAGGGCATCTCAGCTCTTTCCACAGTTTGGCTATTGCGGACATTGCTGCTATGAACATTGGGGTGCATATGGCCCTTCTTTTCACTACATCTGTGTCTTTGGGGTAAATACCCAGTAGTGCAATTGCTGGGTCATAAGGTAGCTCTTTTTTTAATTTTTGAGGAACCTCCACACAAAAGTGGCTGTACCAACTTGCATTCCCACCAACAGTGTAAGAGGGTTTCTTTCTCCACAACCTCTCCAACATTTGTTGTTTCTTTCCCTGTCCATTTTGTCATTCTAACTGGTGTAAGGTGGTATCTCAATGTGGTTTTGATTTGAATTTCCCTGATGGCTAATGATGATGAACATTTTTCATGTGTCTGTTAGCCATTTGTATGTCTTCTTTGGAGAAGTGTCTGTTCATGTCTTCTGCCCATTTTTTGACTTGATTATTTGTTTTTTGGGTGTTGAGTTTAAGAATTAATTTATAGATCTTGGAAATCAGTGCTTTGTCTGTAGTGTCATTTGCAAATATCTTCTCCCATTCTGTGGGTTGCCTCTTTGTTTTATTGACTGTTTCCTTTGCTGTGCAGAAGGTTTTTATCTTGATGAAGTCCCAAAGTTCATTTTTGCTTTTGTTTCACTATCCTTTGGAGACGTATCTTGAAAGAAGTTGCTGTGGCCAAGGTCAAAGAGGTTACTGCCTATGTTCTCCTCTAGGATTTTGATGGATTCCTGTCTCACATTGAGGTTTTTCATCCATTTTGAGTTTATCTTTGTGTATGGTATTAGAGAATAGTCAAGTTTCATTCTTCTGCATGTGGCTGCCCAATTTTCCCAGCACCATTTATTGAAGAGACTGTCTTTTTTCCATTGCATATTTTTTCCTGCTTTGTCGAAGATTATTTGACCATAGAGTTGAGGGTCCATATCTGGGTTCTCTATTCTGTTCCATTGGTCTATATGTCTGTTTGTGTGCCAGTACCATGCTGTCTTGGTGATCACTGCTTTGTAATATAGCTTGAAATTGGGCAACGTGATGCCCCAGCTTTGTTTTTCTTTTTCAACATTTCCTTGGCAATTCAGGATCTTTTCTGATTCCATACAAATTTTAGGATTGTTTGTTTGAGCACTTTGAAAAATGTCATTGGAATTTTGATCGGGATGGCATTGAAGGTATAGATTGCTTGGGTAGCACAGACATTTTAACAATGTTTATTCTTCCAATCCATGAGCATGGAATGCTTTTCCATCTTTTTGTGTCTTCTTCAATTTCTTTCATGAGTGTTCTGTAGTTCCTAAAGTATAGATCCTTTACCTCTTTGGTTAGGTTTATTCCAAGGTATCTTATGGTTTTTGGTGCTATTGTAAATGGAATCATTTCTCTAATTTCTCTTTCTACAGTTGCATTGTTAGTGTATAAGAAAGCAACTGATTTCTGTGCATTGATTTTGTATCCTGCCACATTACTGAATTGCTGAATGAGTTCTAGTAATTTGGGGGTGGAGTCTTTTGCGTTTTCCACATAAAGTATCATGTCATCTGCAAAGAGAGAGAGTTTGACTTCTTTGTCAATTTGAATACCTTTTATTTCTTTTTGTTGTCTGATTGCTGTTGCTAGGACTTCTAGTACTATGTTGAACAATAGTGGCGAGAGTGGCCATCCTTGTTGTGTTTCTGATCTTAAGGGAAAGGCACTCAGCTTTTCCCCATTGAGGATGATATTTGCTGTGGGTTTTTCATAGATGGATTTTATGAACTTGAGGAATGTTCCCTCTATCCCTATACTCTGAAGAGTTTTAGTCAGGAAAGGATGCTCTATTTTGTCAAATGCTTTTCCTGCATCAACTGAGAGGACCATATGGTTCTTCTCTCTCCTCTTATTAATGTGTTCTATCACATTGATTAATTTTCAAATGTTGATCCACCCTTGCAGCCCGGGGATAAATCCTACTGGGTCACGGTGGATGATCCTTTTAATGTATTGTTGGATCCTATTAGCTGGGATTTTGTTGAGGATTTTGGAATCCATATTCATCAGGGATATCAGTCTGAAATTCTCCTTTTTGATGGGGTCTTTGCCTGGTTTGGGGATTAAGGTAATGCTGGCCTCATAGAATGAGTCTGGAAGCTTTCCTTCTGTTTCTATTTTTTGAAACAGCTTCAAGAGAATAGGTATTATATCTTCTTTGAATGTTTGGTAGAATTCCCCAGGGAATCCATCAGGCCCTGGACTCTTATTTTTTGGGAGGTTTTTGATCACTACTTCAATTTCATTACTGGTTTTTGGCCTATTCAGGTTGTCAATTTCTTCCTGTTTCAGTCTTGGCAGCTTATAGGCTTCCAGGAAGGCATCCATTTCATCCAGGTTGCTCAGCTTATTGGCATATAGTTGTTGATAATAATTTCTAATAATTGTTTCTATTTCCTTGGTGTTAGTCGTGATCTCTCCCCTTTCATTCATATTTTATTAATTTGGGTCCTTTCTCTTTTCTTTTGAATAAGTCTAGCCAGTGGTTTATCAATCTTATTAATTCTTTCAAAGAACCAGCTTCTAGTTGTGTTGATTTGATCTACTGTGTTTCTGGTTTCTAATTCATTGATCTCTGCTCTAATCTTAATTATTTTTCTTCTAATGTGTGGCTTAGGCATCATTTGATGCTTTTTCTCTAGTTCTTTAAGGTGTAGAGTTAGTTGGTGAATTCTGGATTTTTCTATTTTTTTGAGTGAGGCTTGGATGGCTATGTATTTTCCCCTTAGGACTGCTTTTCCAGTATCCCATAGGTTTTGGACTGATGTGTTTTCATTCTCATTGGTTTCCATGAACTGTTTAAGCTCTTCTTTTTTTTTTTTTTTTTTTTTTTGATTTCCTGGTTGACCCAAACATTCTTGAGCAGAGTGGTCTTTAGCTTCCAAGTGTTTGAATTTCTGCCAAATTTTTTCTTGTGATTGAGTTCCAGTTTTAGAGGATTATGGTCTGAGAATATGCAGGGAATAATCTCAGTCTTTTGGTATTGGTTGAGACCTGATTTGTGACTCAGTATGTGGTCTATTCTGGAGAAAGTTCCATGTGGCTCGAGAAGAATGCGTATTCTGTTGTTTTAGGGTGGAATGTTCTGTATATATCTATGAGGTCCATCTGGTCCAGTGTATCATTCAAAGCTCTTGTTTCTTTGTTGATTTTCTGCTTAGATGATATGTCTATTGCTGAGAGTGGAGTATTGAGGTCTCCTACAATTAATGTATTTTATCAATATGACTCTTTATTTTGGTTAACAGTTGGCTTATGTAGATGGCTGCTCCCATGTTGGGGACGTAGATATTTACAATTGTTAGATCTTCTTGTTGGATAGACCCTTTAAGAATGATATAGTGTCCTTCTGTGTCTCTAACTACAGTCTTTAGTTTAAAATCTAATTTGTCTGATATAAGAATTGCTACCCCAGCTTTCTTTTGAGGTCTGTTGCCATGGAAGATAGATCTCCATCCCTTCACTTTCAGTCTGGATGTATCTTTAGGTTCAAAATGAGTCTCTTGTAGACAGCATATGGATAGGTCCTGTCTTTTTATCCAATCTGCAACCCTGTACCATTTTATGGGAGCATTTAGGTCGTTCACGTTGAGAGTGACTATTGAAAGATATGAATTTATTGTCATCATGTTGCCTGTGAAGACGTTGTTTTTATAGATTGTCCCTGTAAATTTCTGTTGTATATCACTCTTGGGGTCTTTCTCCTTTTATAGAACCCCCCTTAATATTTCTTGCAGGGCCGGCTTAGTGGTCACATATTCTTTCAGTTTCTGCTGGTCTTGGAAGCTCTGCATCTATCCATCCATTCTAAATGACAGCCTTGCTGGATAAAGTATTCTTGGCTGCATGTTCTTCTTATTTAGTACCCTGAATATGTCTTGCCAGGCCTTTCTGGCTTGCCAGGTGTCTGTGGATAGGTCTGATGTTATTCTGATGTTCTTCCCTCTGTATGTAAGGAATCTCTTCCTCCTAACTGCCCTTAAGATGGTTTCCTTGGTTCTAAGATTTGCCAGTTTTACGCCGGGGCGTTGGCCTGTTTTCCTTGATTTGGGCGGGGTCCTCTCTGCCTCTAGGACACGAGTGTTTGTTTCATTCCCCAGATTAGGGAAGTTCTCAGCTATGATTTGCTCAAATATATCTTTTAGTTCTCTCTCTCTCTCCACCCCCTCAGGGATCTCAATAATTCTGACATTGGAATGTTTCATGGTGTCACTTATTTCTCTGATTCTATTTTCATGGATTCTGAGTTGTTTTCCCTGGCCTCCTCTTTTCCCTTCTTGTCTATTAATTGGTTTTCTAAATCACTAATTTGTTCTTCTGCCTCGCTTACCCTAGCTGTTAGATTATCTAGATTAGATTGGATCTCATTGATAGCATTTTTAAGTTCTGCCAATTCAGCTTTCATTTCTGCCCTTAGAGACTCTATGTTGCCATTAATCGATTTCTCCATTCTAGCTATCATCTTCACAATTGCTACCCTGAATTCCATCTCCAACATCTTGGTTATATCTGAATCCATTTGTAAATCTGTGGCATAAGTCATAGTCTCTGAGTCTTTCCTATTTTGGGGGTAACTCTTCCTAGTTATTCTGTTGAGGGGTGGTTGAGGGAATGTATAGAGTCCAAATTATTCACCACAACCCAAGCAAGATGCACCTGTTTTCTACGGACCTTAGGGTTGCTGGCCTCTTGTTCTCCCAGCCTGTCTTCTGGGGGAGGGGCCTGCCGCGCTGGTACTCAGGCAACCCTGTTTGGGTAGAGTTGCCCTGCTCCCTGTGGCGGGGGATGGGCTCAGTGGAAACCGGTTTTGGGGGGCTTTTTTTCCTTGGTGGCTTTCCCTGGTGGCTTTCCACCTCTCTTCAGAGAGTCAGAGCACAAGAGACCGTTTCCAACCCTCAGAGCAGAGAGATCGCAGTCTGTTTTTCAGTGAGCTCTCCAGGCCACACTATCTCCATTTCTGTCTGTGCTGCTATAAACTGCAGCGTTCTGGGTTGTGTCCCTCAGCAGTGCTCCCAGTCCTCACCTCCAGGTTGGAGCACGTCTCTGCCCTTTGTGCTTCTAAAACCACCAGCCGTCCCCAGTTCACATGTGCGACCCCACTGCTTCGGGTTTCCATCCCGGGGGCTGCCCTAAAGTCCTTTCCCCACCGCTACCGGTCTCCGAGTCTGTGCCCCTCCCCAGCGCAGGAAGCTATCGCTCACTAGCGGTGTAGGATTCCCACGGCCAGGCTCCCTCCCACTGCCATTTATCCTCCAATATCTGCCAGCAGAATCACAGCTCCCTGTTTGTACCTCAAAATGAACCACCTGTGATATTCTGTTTGTAGAGATCCAGACCTATCTTCTTACATCTCAGGCTGATTTTGTGGGTGTTCAGAGTGGTCTGGTAGATATCCAGCTCAATTCCGGGGACTGGTTGGAATAGGGTCCCCTACTCCTCCGCCATCTTTTCCCTCCGAGGTATACCGATTTCTAAGCATGAAGCATAATCCTTTTTCTTACATTGTACTTGGCTACTTTCAGTTGCTAGATGTTCACAGGTCACTTTTACAGAACCAGAAACATTTGTTAGTTTCTTCTTCCTTCCCTTTTACTTTCTCTCTCTTCCTTTAGCACCTCCTCCCTCCCTTCCAATCTTCCTTCCTCCCGTGCCTGTTCTCCTGTAATTTTGATGGTATTTCTTTATTTAGCTTTAAGGAAGTCTAACGTTTGACTTCCAGATAAGTGAAGTGAAGTTCTCTCATATATGTCACATATATACACATTATATATAATGTATATATATAATTCAAGAATAGCTTTACGTTATTGTACCTCTTTATACCCAAAGAAGACTTGCCATATAAAATATAAGATACCCAGTCAAATCTGATTTTCAGATAAGCAACAGTTAATTCTTTAGTGTATATCCCAATAATCGCATGGGAAATAATTATACTAAAAATAATTCATTTATCTGAAATTCAAATTTAACCATGAGTCTTGTATTTTTATACATTGGATATGGCAATCTTAACTAAAGTATTTTTTATAGGTCTAATAGGCATGCTTTCTTAATCAAGCAGTGTTGAAAATCATTTTATAATTTTTTTTGAATGATTTATTTATTTATTTTAGAGAGAGAGAGAGAGAGAGTGCATGCACAAGCAGGGGGAGGGGCAGAGGGAGAGAGAGAGAAGGAAAGAAGCAGACTCCCTGCTGAGTGAGGAGCCCAACAATGAAGCAGGGCTCCTTCTCACAATGCTGAGATCATGCTGAGATCATGACCTGAGCTGAAATCAAGATTTGCAGGCTTAACTGAGCCACCCAGGCACCCCAAAAATCATTTTATAATTTTTAACATTAGCACAACTCCACCAAGGAGATGTGGACAACATTCACATCAAGAAGATTAAAAATTGCCAAATTAAATTGATAAAATTTTTTATTGATGTATATTATACTTGTCATCATAAAACTACCTATTTTCACTTTTATGATAATTTAGTATTATATTTTATTTAACTTACCTTTAATTCATTTTTTTGGAATTAAAATCACAAATATTTGTTTAAAATAGGTAGTCTCTTTATACTAAATCAATAACCTACTTATTCTAAACCACTTGGAAATTTTATTAATTTCCTTGAGCAACTGATCATACAGAAGAAAAATTAAATACAAGAAGTTTGCAATTCAGCAGATGCTGAATCTTAAGTGATTGAATGGGGATAGGTATAAAACATGATTTTTTTCTTCTTCCATAAAAGTAGTAGTCCTTAGGGTAGAACTATTTCACATACATGTCAACATGAAAAGCTATTTTTACATAGATGTTTTCTTTTTAAGTTATATAATTCATGAAGCAAAGTGATTATCATGTGTTGCTGTACCTACTTAGAAAACAAAACAAAACAAAACATTGACAGGCTTAAAAGCTTTCCTCCCCTTACACATACACACTATGATGACCCCTAGTGGTAAAGTCAGGCAAATGTGCCACACTTGCACCAACACAGCCAGATACACATGCATAGAATAGCTTTTAATCAAGAAGATTCGTGTGGGTATAAAAACACCTTACTATTATATCAGTCCATGTGTTCCTTTGAATTTAATTCAGAGTAAGCTAGAAAATATTTTCATTTACTTAGTACAATCAGAGTATGAAACTTAACTAAAGTAATGGAAAAAAATTTCAGGTTAAATTGTGTTTATACCTAGTCCAATATTTTATATTCTGACTTCTTGCAAAACAGGTACTGAATATGGATTTTGAGTTAACACTGATTTATATGTTCACAGTGTTTGAGAAATTTAGGATACTTCAGAAATCCTCTGATTTCAAATTCTTCATTTCTCAAAAAGAGTATATAGAGCAAAGAATGGCTGGGAACCTTAAATTCAGTCAGCTATTTACTGACAGAGCTAGAACTAAGAAGTAGTCTCCAGACTACTATCTCAGTGTAATTCTCATAACCAGCAGTGCCTTCCTATGAAAAGGTCACAATATTTACTATAACAGGAAAAAAAAATAGCAGAAATGTGTGGTTCTGTATAGGGACCTAATATTCATTAAAGTAAGCCTATGATATCTTTCCTGAAGGAAGGTATTAATCTTATTCTTTACACAATATATTCATACCCCAAGAGGCAAGAAATAAAGTCCTGCTTTATGATTAATGTTAAGGTACAGCTAAGTACATATATCAATGACAAATAAAACTTGGAAAATTTTAAAAATTGAATTTAATAATCTTAAGCCATTATGTTATAATAACAAAGGATCAAAAATATAACCATATAAAACTCTGAAAATATAGATTTCATTTGCAAAGAGAACATTTTACATTCAATTTTAGTATGGAATTTTAGTAAGAGCTCATAAATATTTAAATAATTATGATGTAATAAAGGTGTTTTTTAAATTCAAAATCTTGGGGACATTGTAGAGAGGATTCAAATCCCAGATAGGAAAATGAACTAGCTAATCTTTACAGAGTCCCCAGAAACCTTGAGCTTAA